>NW_024609896.1:0-417500 GCF_016920785.2 Ixodes scapularis | reverse complement strand
TCCTCACCCAATTTTTAAGTAAATTGGGGAAAACTGAAAAAAAAAAGCGCCTGAGCACCATTTATTGAAAGTAAAAAATTATGCATACAACAGAGAAATTCAGCCGTAACGATCAATGGCAGGGGACTCTGGTGATGCTTTCGGAACGCCTCTCCGCCATGGCCCTGCACAGACTACACAACAAGGTCTGGTGGGAGCGTGCGGCCATGAGGTATTTCAGACCACGAAGCTCCAGAAGCAGCAGCAAATAGAGGTAAAAGAAATTTCGTTCCTCTGCAGACGAAGGGTCAAATAGCTTGCACGCATTCATTAGGCGAGACTGTCATGAAGGCCCTGACATTTCAGTGCAGGACTGTATCACCGGGTGAAACTAACCTCCCCCCTCCCTCAAGAAGCATTTTTTCAAAACATCTATACTTACAGTTGACCATGGTGGAAGCCATCGGTGCGATTTCAGGACAGAAATAAAGCCATGCCAGTTTTCAGATGAACGACATGATAAGTCGAGCTTATAATCACGTGTCGCGCTGCTTTCGCTGTAATGGTTCGTAGCGCCAAAGCGTTCCAGCTGAAAGAGACAAAGTATAGACATTTATGAGTGGGGCCCTGGCCTATCCTTGAACTACATGGCGAAGTAGGTACTCGAACTCTCCGACCGGGATATTTCCTGCCTACCGCACGACCAGCTTGTTGTGCCCAGCGATTGTTCGAGCTGAGTACATTCCCTCGACAGTGCCATTATTTAACAAGCAACTCTACGTATGTTAAAAATTACCTTGACTTGCCGAGAGACTGCATCTCAAAAACCACTCACTAGTGACTTGGGATACCTAACTCCATACAGATACAATTTTATGCAAAAAAAAAAAATTTCGAAAGGCATTCTATTTCTCAACAGGTTGCGTCGACTCCCTATTTCCTAGAAGGAGTTGAAGCGTTATAGAAAGATACACACAAAAAATATGTCTCAGGATTTCATATGCACTCCCCAAAAGATGTCTTTTTGAAGGCTGGATGCACAAGCCACTTGAGTTGGGATGTGACTCAGCCCCGCAAATGCATTTGCAGTAAGAGCATAAGCCAACCTTACCCTCCTGAGCTCTGTCCGCGTTAAGATAAGGTAGATTGTAGAAGTTACATGCTATAGTCCCTGAAGATTGAGAGTGGCAGGAAAGCGTCTCAGTTGTTCTGCCTCCAGCACTCCCACTACCTTCGATGACGTTTCGGCGCCTCGTGAGACTTGAGCGTGAACGTGCAGTCAAAGCAAAATTAAAAGCAATATGCGCGTGCTGCAGGCCGGGAGTTCCGGCCAGAAACATTTTTAAGTGCAGAAAATGTAAAGCAAATGTCCGGTCCGCGCTTCGATTATAATACAGAATTCTGGTAAAGATAGCAAGGATGTATATGCTTGGGCATCCACCATGTTCCAGTTAAGGGCTCCGGCCTATCGGGACATCTACACATGAGGGTGCGCGAGTGGGTTTAAGATTGAGAGGCTAGGAAACAAAGAGCTCGCAAGGCTAGTCTGGCCCTTTCGACGATGCCATTTGGGTACATTCGGCGCGGTTCTAGGCTTTCTAGGTAAGAATTTTTCAGAATGAGCAAATCCCGTTCACGCCTGAGGTAGACCATTGAGTTGTGACTTCCCCAGATCACGTGAAAGCTTTCCGGGACTACGGTATAACCTGCAAACGAACCTTACTGTGCTGCGGCAAGTGTCCATGCAGCCCGCTTCAAAAAAAAGATAGAAGACAACAACTTACACCGTACAGGCGAAAATGTTTAAGAAAATCAAATGAAAGTCATAGCATTCAATAGACACCCTATTGGGAAAACCCCAATATAAACAGCGTATTATGGATATTGGTAAACAATATCTTTTTATTGTATTGCAATACAATATAGACAGTGTATTGGAAAACATTACATTTATTGTATTGTATTACAATAAGGATTTGTTATGGGGTTTTAATATCCATAATACGCTGAAAATATTGGAATCCAATACCGTATAAACCCTTATTGGATCCCCATGTGTCGTATGGGGATCCAATAAGGGTTTATGATTCCAATACATTCAGCGTATTATGGGTATTGGAATCCAATATATTATATCGGCTACCAATAAAACTATAAACGAGTTGGAACATCACGTTCAGCGCAACATTTCTCTGCAACGCAGTCTCTTCTTGTGTGTATTTCTGAGTGATAAATTAAAAAAATTTTGCTGTTGTGAAATTGTGAATAAAGAAGCAAAACACTGGACTTATCCATACCAAATATATTTAACATATTCCTGAACTGGAGGATCTGGCACTTACTGCAAAAGAAAGTTAATTGTTTAGGACTCTCATTCAAAAACTTGATGTTTGAAAACAGAATGTGAAATCCTCACCTTAATGAAAACAGCACCTGCTAGCTGTAGCCATATAGAAACTGCAAAATAAATATTTGTGATTAGTTTGCAACAAGTAGCAATCCTTCACCAAGCGGGTAGATTCAAAATTACGTCTGCGTTTGATTGTGGAAAAATAAGCTTCAATGCCACTGCCACAGGTCATTCTGAGCTCGGTCAATTAAATATACGTATCCGCTCGTCTCGCTTCACTATTCCTGCTTCGCACCTAACTAGAGTATCTGGAATGCTCACCTTTGAGGAAAAACGAACTGGTGCTTGCATGCTTGTAGGCCGTGGAAACTGGAAGAGAGATTTGCGGTTAGTTGCGTCCAAGTAGCAGTTACTTTGAGTAGCGACGTAAAGTACACCAAGTCTGAAAGATTCAAAATTACATGCGCGGGACATAGATATCCTCTTGCGACGTAACTGGGCACGTGTCAATGTCGCCCGCTTGTATTACAGAAAAATAAGCTTCAATGCAGGAGCTCCCAGTCGTTCTGAGCTCCGTCAATTAAAAATGCTGTACCGGTCGTATGGCTTCAGTATTCCTGCTTCGGAAATCTGGAATTCTCACCTTTGAAGAAAAGCAAACTGGGACCTGCTGGCTCTTAGGCTGTAGAAACTGCCAGAAAGATTTGCGATTAGCTGCGTCCAAGTATCAATTTCTTTGACCAGCCACCTACAGCACACTAAGCCGGATAAATTCAAAATTACATGTGCGTGACATAATATGCGTCTTGTGACGAAACTGGGCACACGTTTTGTCGCCTACAGCAACACTGAAGCCAGACAGACAAGCGGTACGGCACCTTTAATTGACGGAGCTCAGAACGAGTAGGGACGCTTTCACTGAAGCTTATTTTGCTGTAATACACACATGTATTGCAGCAAAACAAGCTTCAGTGAAAGCGTCCCCAGTCGTTCTGTCAATTAAATATGCCGTACCGCTTCTCTGGCTTCAGTATTGCTGCTTCAGAGCGATCTAGAAAATCTAGAATCCTCACCTTTGAACGAGAACGAACTGGCGCCGGCTGGCTTGTGGGCCATGGAAACTGCACGAGAGGTTTGGGATTAGTTACGTCCAAGTAACAATTTTTTTGGGTAGCCACCTACAGCACACTCAAAATTACATGCACGGGACACAGATGCCTCATGCGACAGAACTCCCTTCATCCTTGTTTTCTGTTAACTCTGCTCACCTTCACCACTCGCCTACAATTTCTGCGCTACTTCTTTAATCTCGATTCCCTGGTTCCCAAAGGCCATGCCATGGCTTGCGCCAGTCACGATCTGTCAGCCCTGCGACTGGTGCTATTGTGGCAAAGGCGCCACAGCACCTGGCGCTTGATGTGCTCTTTCAATATTTTGAGCACGGCTCAAAACGTGTGGATGGGTGTCTGGTATGCCCTTTGCTTATTTGCGGATCGTTCAGAATCAGAGGGTAGGCGCTTCTGCGACCTGGGCGCATGCTCGGTATTTTACAATAGTTGAAACCAAACTCTGCAGGAATCTTGAAACATAACAAACATAATGTGCACGCCAAAAGGCATAGCAAATGAAACACCCACCATCTATCTATTTTCGTTTCTTGTCCGCAAGAAGCTGTCGTATATGTAGCCTCCCTTGCTTAAGCCGTTCCCCCCTAGTGTCCCGGTTGGGTCTCGTCCTGATGAATCGTCGGTGGAGACCTGAGGAGCGGTCAACATCAGATTAGACCTTTTTGAGACAGAACCATATACTTGCTGAGAGGAAGTACACCCAAACAAATCTCAGGCATGTATAGTGCGTTTTAAATTGAGACGAATGATGTAAAGTGGGACGTCAATACTGACGCACCCCTTTTGCGAACCCAAAATTTTGAAGGCCTTGTCCCGCTCGCTAGGGGAACAAGGCACATGAATCCCGGCATGTGGATGAAATTTTTACCTTAACATCCCGACTCAATGCCCATCCCTGAATATTCGACCACCACACTTTTAGAAAAAAAAAATATTTTTTTAGAAAACACCGAGTCATCTACCACCTTTACAAACGCCTGAACCAAGCATACTCGTACCGTGGCTTGTTTGCTCAGTGCCGCCCCCGAGTTAATTCGGGCCGACAATGTTGTGTTTTTTTTTTTCAAATGGAACCCACATTCTTAGTTTTGGTTTGTCTTGTAGAAGCAGGTGGATACTTTTATAAAGCTTCCTCCCTATGCGCTTCCGAGTCAACATTTTTGCAATGGCCAACCCCCGGGCTTTGATTTTGCGCTCCTTGATGAATGCTGAAACTCATATAGGCGGGCAATAGCTCGCCTTGAAAATACTTGCTTTTGGTGGCCGAGAACAAACTCGTGTTCCTGATTGGCAGCCACTTGCTGCCAAGAATTGCTGCACATATCCTAAAGATTAGTCTAACACAGATGCTTTGGCCGGACAGAGACACAAAAGCCTGAAACAAGGCCACTATACAGACAGGTAGAGTGTCTGTGAGGAATGAAACAAACAACTCAGATAGGCATCAATCACTCACCTTGAAAACACTTGCCATGCGCGGCAAAAGACAGGTAGAGTGTCTGTGAGGAATGAAACAAACAACTCAGATAGGCATCAATCACTCACCTTGAAAACACTTGCCATGCGCGGCAAAAAACAAACTTCTGGCCTTGATTGGCTGGTTCTTGCCACCAAGACCTGCATGTGTAAGAAAGAACCCGGTCTTAATTAAACTTGGGTGCTTTTGCAGAAGAGAGACAACAAAATACTAGTGCAAGACCACTACACATAGGTTATGGCATTCAAGAGGAATGAAATACAAAACTCATATAGGCGGGCAATAGCTCACCTTGAAAATACTTGCTCTCGGTGGCCGAGAACAAACTTGTGTTCCTGATTGGAAGCCATTTGCTGCGAAGAATACCTGTAGATATCCTAAACAACCCAGTCTTAGTGTAACACAGATGCTTTGGCCGGACAGAATACAAAAGTCTGATACAAACCACAAAAAGCAGGAAATAGTGTCTGCGAGAGATGAAAAAAGACCC
Source organism: Ixodes scapularis (assembly GCF_016920785.2). Classification (NCBI taxonomy): domain Eukaryota; kingdom Metazoa; phylum Arthropoda; class Arachnida; order Ixodida; family Ixodidae; genus Ixodes; species Ixodes scapularis. The sequence continues at coordinate 412,077 of NW_024609896.1, read as the reverse complement.
AAGTGGAGAGGCTCGTTCTGTTTCACGTTAGTCAAATAGTGTAGCTCATTTTGATAAAACGATGCATGTTTGCTAAACAAAGTATCTATATAGCAGTATTTTGTTGTATAGATACCCCATTTAGCAGAGTTTACTGCCAAGGGTACCTGCCCACCAGAATAAGTCAGAATTAGTCAGTTTTTTTTTTCTTCTTTTGATGAGCGACAACAGAATCCTAAACAGGTGATGAAACAAAATATGAACCCAGCAAGACAGGCTAGTTTGCCTTGATTCAAGCACAGTGCCTCGGCCAACCAAATGAGGTTCTATTCTTTATCACTTGTCATATTTGGTGGGAATAGTAAAGTAAATGAAAAGAAGGCAACCTCTCTTCTAGCCGACAGCTGCAAACAAAATTCATATACCTCGATGAACGACCTGGAAATAAAATTGGGTGGTGACCAAGTGGTTTAAGGTGTCAAATTTCAAACTTACAGAATGTAGTTTTGGTTTAAGTCCTCCTGGTGTATATTTTTATGCTTATAACTATATTTACATTGTTTTTTTGTATTTTTGAGGCACAAGTACTTAATTTATACGCTAATTCACCTTTAGAAGCGTTTTAATTACACTCCATGCCTTTCTAGTGCTCGTAATTGATTCTTGGTGAAAGCGGTCTTAATTTTTTCTTTTCTTGCTGTCGCTGCTGCTTGCTTTCTCACCTTCAGAATGCTGACAACTCGACACAAAAGTAATGAAAAATGTGTTTAAAATGTCATGAAGATCAGCATTTCCAAGCTGTACCCCTGCTTCATGCCCCGACCATGCCACCATACCATAGCTGAGTGCAGTGACAAATGGTCCCAGGTTTGTCACCCGACCGTTTTTTGGGCTTACGGTGTGGCGCGACTCATGAAGCACCTATGCTTCGCGATGGAGGCAGTGAGCGAGGTGTGACACACTAGAGCTGTGCAAGCCACAGCTTTACAGCCTGCAAAGCGTGGGAAGATCCCTCTCCCTTTGCAGAGCTGGGATTAGCTCACCGAGAAGCTATTGCAAGCACTAGAAAGCCACAGAGTGTGAATAAAAGCGCTTCTGAAAATAAATTAGTGTGTAAATTATGCATCTATATGTTAAAACTTAAAAAAAGTATATATGTATATATATATATCTATTTAAATACTAAAAAAGGCAAAAAAGAAAAAAAAATGTTTCCAGGTGGGCTTGCACCCAGAGCTCCACGGCCCTTGAATTCAGTTCCCTAAAGCCCGCTTCAGACGGAACAATTTCGCCCAGCAACTTCATGTCGCAACACCAGCAACACGGGCCGCCCGCGTTCACATGCAGCAACCAAATTGCTACGACTTGCCATCATCATCATGAAATTTTATTTTTCTTAGAGTATTTAGACGCACAATTATATCCTAAAAACATGTTTTTATATCTTTAAATTGCGCTGAGAATACTAACTCATCTTTTTGAAACAGTTTATTTTCAAAAATGATCCATTCCAAACCTGAACTAAGTCGTCAGTTCTCATCATCACGACCACAAGGGTGTCACGTGAAAATATTGCATTCCTGATTGGCTGCTGCCGCTTCAAACATCTCCGAGTAGTCAGAGTTGCTCGCCCGCTTCGATTCGGACCCGATCTCAGCAATTCGTGTCGATCTAGGGAAAACTAGGGAACAACCCGCCAGCAGCCCCAAAATTGCTGGAAAGGTTGCCCCGTCTGAAGCGATGCTATACTCTGTTTCATACATAGAGTGCAAAGCAGTCAAAGCTAGCGCACCGGTTTGCATTGCTGACTGTGCCTACGATCGCCCCATAAGATAGTGCGTCCCCTGCAGAAAAATTTTTAAAAGTCGGAAAATATGCCTCCTCGGGGCTAGTAACTGATAGTGGCGTTATGATTTCAATGCAGCACAAATGTTTTTCAAGAAAAAGGAAAAGATAATGTGAACCACCTTAAATTGTTTTCGTGTTCATCCGTGTGGCAGCCGCTATGGGTTTTCGGGTTGTGTGGAACTGGCTGGTTTTGAGAAGATGGCGTCTTATGCAGCAAGCTCAAGTACCTCTCCTGCTCGGATGTTTTCGAAGATTCGTTGTGCGAAAATCTTGAAAGAGTGCAAGCAGATGATCGCCAATGTGTACGGGAGTATAAGAACACATTCCCCGGAGAATTCGGTCGTGAAGTCCTGGAGACGGCCAGTAACGACACTGGAGTGTGCCCTGTACTGTCGCGAAGTGCAAGGCGCAGTGCCCATCTGGCAAGGTGGCGTCCCCGAAGCAAAGACCTCGCAACGTGAAAGTTTCGAGCACGGGGACCGTCAAGCATGACGAGTTCACACAGAACGCCATTCGCCTGAAGGTGCATCGCAAGTGCCCCGAGAGGGAGATTCCTACCCTTGACAGCTATTTCAAAATAAACTGTACAGGCCACAACTATTGTCGATTAACGTTTTAATATAAGTTTTGGGACAAGGCCGCTATCAGGGCGATTCCTCATTCCACGCTGCACGAAAGAAAATATAACTCGGTGCTGGAGGCAAATAACACTTGCAAAGCGGCAGACCAGATGGTAGAAATCTGGCCTCTCGGCGACTTATAAATAAAAATCAAGAAGGAGGAACTGAAATATGCACTTCGTCAATGCGCACAATCTTGCACGAAAAGTATGTCTAAAAAAGAAAAAAAAAAAAACCCAAAAAACTTTGCGCGTAAAATGGGTTCAAACCACGGCCACCGAGACGTCAATATCGCCAGAGCAGCGCCTTCTACCACTCGTCCACGAAACGCGCGGAGTAATTTTTTCTATTTTTTCATGCGCACCACTTTAGTACCTTTCACAGCGTTGCACGCTAAGTATGAAACAGAGTATAAGACACCCTATTGTCTGGTACAGAGACCATTTATGAACGCTTGGGTTTTTAAACGATGTATTACACATTTTACAAAAAGAAAAAAAAAAACATTGGGTGTTTAAAAGTTGTACTACCCCTTTTTCAATAGAAAAAAGCAACAATAAAAAAAAAACATTTCAGAAGAAAAAGTTAAGGAAACGGAATTTACCATTATGTTCAGTGAAGTTTGGTGACAAGACTCGGGACTCGAGCAGGAATGCAGTTATCCTTGGTGTGACCCCATGAGACTATCTTGCTGCCTTTGCTGGGGTTTATCTAACTGAAGTACCTGTGCGAAAAGTAGAACACATGTGCATAACACTGATTATTCACAAGAAAATTTGTCAATGTCCAAAATGACCCATGAAGAAAATTATGCGAGAAATTTTCAGGCTGCGTTGGCCGAGTCACCTCTCGTGGCCAAAGTTTCATAGCAACTTTAATTGTAGTGAACAGTTATAGGGTATATTACGAACAAAGTGCAATTTGGTTTTGTAGGAAACTATAACACACAAAACGACACTTGAAAACAGTATGTTGAGGTACCTCTAAACAAACTCCAGGGTTTCATGGCGCCTCCTTCACATACCTGATGTTGAACATGAAATATGTGCACCAAGGAGTGAGCAAACAGCGACTTCAGATTTGTCTCTAACACCAGCGACATGTCGACAAGGAGTGCAACGTGTAGAAGGTCGTCTAGAAGTGTGCCAAGATGAAAAAGCAAGACGTAACGATATCAGAATAAGATCACACCAACGAGGCACCATTGTGGTGAGACAATCTACGATGTAGAGACAGTAATCGGGAGTCAACCGACGTACGGCCGCGATTTACTTTGCGGCAACTGAAATAAAACATGGCAAAAAAAAAAAATTAAATTAAAAAACGCGTTTTTTTTTTTTTTTTTTTTTTTTTTTACCTTATTTTTTGAGCGCAGCCGGTAGCAGAGCAGTTGGGCGGCGTCACGAAAATCTGACACACTCGCTAGCTTTTCTGAGCTTCGTACGGCGCCAGTCGGCACCACAGATGAATGGTCGGCACTGTTAGTCTACCAGGAAGAAAAAAGTACGAGCTCAGAGCCCAGCGTCGATCGCGACTTTCGTAAAGAGAAGCTCCGGTAACACTTCGGCGACTCGCGAGCGTTAAACAACACCTCTTCGAACGAGCCCACGAATCCAACACGTCGAACGGTTTGCGCCGGTAAGCACGCTGGGAGCCAGGGGGCTGGAGGTTGAATATCCGAAAGAGACGAGGCGCTGGTTTCTACGTCTATTTCGCACATGAGATAACAAGCCGAGTGATAGCTAGCCGAGTGTAAACACTGACTGAAGTTACATCAGAGTACACGTAGTCGAAATGACGTCTGCAACAGAGCACAGCCAGACGCTTTCAGCAGGGGACGCATGCGTTCAAATAAGCTGCGATTTCAAAACATCATGCATCCCTTCTGTCCTTCAGTGTTCACTTTGATCTGTGTATACCAAAGCACTCAATGCTGCAAGTAATAAAGTCGTCTATACGTACCTTTCGAAGCGATTGAAAGTGCGTTGGTTTCACTTGGAATCCACAAGCAAAGTGCGCGACGAACTTGACGAGCCGTTATCCGTCGGTCCCGCCATCGCCGCTGTCTCGCTGTCTCGCCGGGTTGGCCGGTTGGCGCGGTGCGCGGTCGCGGTCGCTGCGCGGCCAGCGCAGCTGCGCAATGGCGTAATCTCGGCGGCTTGGCTAGGCTTGGCTGGATCGGCGGATTCGGCCACTCGCGGCTTGCTCGGCTCGCCTCCCTTCGGAATTCGAACTGCCTCCGAAGTGTCCGAAGCTCGAGCGCCCGAGCTTTCGCGCGCGCGGGTTGACGAAGGAAACTTTTCTCATAAAACGAGTCTGTAACGTATCGTTTGATGGCGCAAATGCACGTATTTTTCCCGTCGTTTTTTACAGTGTGTGAATCTTGCGAAACAGGCGACGAAGAGTGGTGGGTGAAATGTGCTCGTGTGTGGTTGTGGATTTTGTGTGCGACGTAGGATTACCCAGAAAGGTGGGTCAATATCGATAAATGTGCGGGTAAGAAGCACGTGACCTGTCAAGCCCATTAATCCTCATTATTTTATCGTGCGAACTGACATTATCACATATCGCGTTCGATTTGGGTTTCAACATCGGTAACCTAACTTTTGTTACATTAAAACTGCAATAAACATTTGTTTGAAAACGATCACTCCAATGAGCACGTCGTTATTGGGCTTTCTCATTGAAAGGTAGGTCGCGGGTGTCCCAGCTAGTTATTCTGAATGGTTTGGTGGTTGTATAGCATTTCAAGCGCTCGAGGCTCTGTGTACTGTGTGCCGTACGTACACTTGCGCTTTCGATCAATGTGAATGTGTTTGCAACGCGGAACGTTTGTGTTCTGTGTGTATTCACCTCCAATATCGTTCTCTCTCGTATTGCCGTATGGTAACTCCTGCTGTTCTACGATATCATTCACGCGATGTCGTATATGTGGGCGTACCGATATCCACATGTTGCTGCACGGGCGATCAATACTGTGATACGTATCCTCTTAGTCCGCGGTATATGCCGACGTAATTCATGTTGGTAACTTGGAATTCGTTCTGAGATTTATCCACGCGATATTGTATTCTCCTTTGGGCCCGTGATCGACGACCGATATTTATATATCGTGTGGCCGCACAGTATGTCCATGTCGGTCACCAATATGCACGCGGTGTCGTATTCTATTCCAATAACCGTAAGTTCTGTCGGGATATTGTGCTTCGATATCGTGTTGTATACCAATAACCGCAAGTTATATCCGGATATTGTGCTCCAATATCCTGTTGTATACCAATAACCGCATACTATATCGGGATATTGTGCTCCGATATGAATTCCCATCGTGCGTATTGGGTTAATCGGATAACAATAAGTTTTTATTGGTTTCCAACAACTTCATTGGAATACAATATTTCCAATAAGCCGAGTTCATATTGGCCTTTTTCAATAGGGCACCGATAGGCTCAAAACATGACGACATCATGATTTCTGCTGTTGTTTTTACCCTTGTATGCGATCAAAAGCGAACTTCTCTTTTCTTCGGTATACTTCCGTGTGTCACCTGATGTTAAAATTTCAAGGAGGCTGAGTGTACTGGTTTATGAAAAAAAAAGTGGCCTACGCAAGAAATCGACCTTCCCCGGTAGGCAAGCGAGGCTCTTGCGCACTACACTGTTAGCAAGTGCCGTGTATTTGGTGAATATTTGGGGTGAAAAACACGCTATTTACACAAATTACCATAAATTTACACGATGAGTAACGGATAATACGTTCAGATATCATGCGAGGTTGTAAAAAACGTGTTTTGGTTCGGTCATACACGCATAACCGTGTAGCCGACCTCGATAACACGCATCGCCTCCGGCGACGACCGCGGCATTGCCGGCTATCGAAGCACCGGAATGCTTGGGGACACACTTAGAAAGGACCGTCGAGACAAATGCCGCGGAAAGAAACATGTCTCGGAAACAGATAAGCACCAAAAGCAATTACGCCATGTTGCGGGACGTTGGCGAAACCCGCGCTTACCGTGGCTCGCCGCCATTTTCTGGTCGATGGCAATGCGGCTTCCCTCATGTCGCCCATGTTTGCATTTAGTTTAGGGCTCTTCATAATAGTTTCTTACACACCACAAATAAAGTCATGGGTCCAATTATTTGTTCAAAACAGTTAAAATGGATATAAAAAGCGTGTCTTCGATGTGAACACGTGACATTGCAGTTGGTTTCGTTTTTGCTTCAACCTTCAACTGCTTCAACTGCAAGCGATCTGGCCGATCTGGCCATGCCATGACGCAAGCAACGCAAGCGCAACGTCGATGTACGGAGGAAGGAAGAGCCGGTTGGCTTTCGTTCTTTTTGTTTGACCGGAGAAATTTCTGGCAGCCGCTATAGTTTTGGTTTGACGGGACGCGAGAAGCTTCGCATAGAGCTTCGCAGTTTGCGAGCACATAGTGAAGACGTGACCGGAGAAGTGCCCCTGTGATGTTCCCGGAAGACGGAAAGTATCATTCGTCGTGTGTGCTTTGAAAGCGAGGGGAGTCACAGGGTCCACGAGTGCGCAACCACAAGCCAAGGTTCACGACAGCACTGCGTTCTTCGGCGATCTCGTTCTGTTTGGGGCAACACGGCGATGCGAGAAAGGGCCGAAACGTTCGTGGTGTGTGGTGCGGTGCTTGTAGGTAGAAACCCGCACTAACGCGGAGCTCATATTGGTTGTTGTGGGGTTGCGTTTGACGGGTTTACCCCGTCGTCGTCAGCTGATCCGGTCCAGCTGGTCGGGGAGGACGCAGCGAGCGTTCTTAAAAGTAAATCTTCCTTCGTTCCGTTTCAAAATGTGGAAGATTCCCGACGCATACCGTGAGTAAAATGCTGCGGACGTTTTCAACAAAATTACGTCGTTTTAATTGAACAAGGGACTTCGGATAGTTTCCCTAAATCTGCCGTTTCTATGCTTCGTGTCGTTAGACTGCATTTGCACAGCGACGTGTTCGCACAGCGACGCACACCGCTCGAGTAGATGATTCGGTCCCGCAAACGACCGGTTATACAGAATTTCAGGGAAACTTAAGTCACCACCGATGTTTTCCTGTAAATCTCGTGTGACTCGTGTGAGTTTGTTGCGCTCATCATGCGTTGTGAATAAACTAGGGCAAGATTTTCTACCTGCCCACAGATGCATGAACTGAGACCAATTTTTTACGTAGAGAACATAGTGGTTTTTCTTTACATTGGGAAGAGGCCCGAATTTGTCTCTTTTCCCTCTGGCACTGCCCCAAGTTTCAAGTTGCAGTTTCAGTAGACATACCTACTAACAGGTACAACTGCTCTAAAGCAGGTAAAAGACTGGGAAGTCAGGACGGTGCGGACACCGTGTTTTGCGCTTCTCGCAAGGTGACTGATGCTTTTGCGAGGTATGCGGAATATGCAAACGATTTTGTTATGCCCTTCCTTTGCGTCTCCAGAAAAAAGAATAAGATTATTTACAAATTTTGGCGCAATCACAAGCCAAGATTTACGATAACAGTGCGTTCGCTTCGGTGGTCCGTGTAGTGGTATTATACGCTGCTTTCTGCAACACCGCGTCATGACGAAGAGCTGGAACGGTCACGGTCTGTGCTGGGCTAGCGGTTGACAGAAACCCGCATCGCCCGCATCGGCACCGAGTGCACTTGGGCTGTTGATGCTCGAGCCTTTCATACGCGGCTTGTCGCCAGCTGATCCTGCTGCTCGACGGTGAGGAAGCGGCGAGTGTGACCTCTGAAGTAAATGTAAATCCTCGTTCATCCAGTTATCCAGTGTCAAAGTGTGGAAGATGTCCAACGTGTACTGAGGGCGGGAACTACGAGCGTTTTGCCTTGCTTTTATAACCGAAACCAGAGCAGCGAGATAATTGCCTTGCGTACTCCAAAATGACGCAAGCAATAAGTTTCAACAGGTCGATTACGTCACCGCGGATGTAGGCGAGACTGTGCACTGTTTAAACGCTTGCAGTATCCACGAGTGCTACCAGAAGAACGACGTCAACAGAGAAGGAGCTCGCGATTTTAGCATAATGCAGTGCCAAGGGCTCGTGAATTTTCAATGTGGCTATATAGAAATATTTAAAAAAAAAAAAAAAAAAAACGCATCAGCGCCACATTAATGATCACGAATAACACCGGTCACAAACTCCCAAGCCTCACCGCTTCGCTCGACACCAACACGACATACGACAACAATCTGCATCAAAACGCCCCAAAAGTGAAGGCGTCTGCTCCCGTACGCGTACTGCGCGTAGTACAACTAGCGGAAGTGAAGTGTTGGGCGGATGTCCTTCACAATAATATATATAAAAAGTGCCTTGCGCAAGTATAATTTCCATTGATTATTGAATACGTACTGATAAAATCCCAATCATTTGTTTTTCTATCTGATTCAAGCGAGTCGGACTGCTCATAACACTGGTCGAGCATGAAAATAACAAAAATTTGAACTTTTTCATGGCTGGTTTAAGATTTATTGTTAGTACATCGTTGTTTTTCGCAAAGGACTAATTTTACAGATTTTGCCTCCATACTTTTTAAATGCAAACAGTTCTTACATACGGCTGTCCATTGTGCCGTGTTTTGTGTCTTCTTCTATAAATCGGTAACGATCAGCGACCAAAGAGCTCACCCGTACATGTCAAGCATATATACGCCGCGGGGAGAGTCCGTTGTTAGTAGGTAGTGTCGGGCGTAGTGTCGGTGTTGTGTTTGTGTATGTGTCGCTGCTGTGTTCTGCGTGGTGCTCGTGTTGTCTGTGATGTATGAGAGTAGCAGTCTACTCGTGATAGTTCCCAGCGTATTAACCCGTATTTACCGACTCCTACTTTTTTTTCATTGGTTGCTAGAAATCGCACTAGGTGGCGCAAGTTACCGCCCGATTACAAGAGTTTGCTTGAGCTATTTATCCATGTAAGTTCAATATTCGTTTTTTTTTTGTTTTTGTTTTTGTCTAGCGGTTTTGTCGTAGCTGCCGACGCCACCGACCGCCGACGATGCACGTAGGTACCTTTGCACGTACCTACGTCCGCCGCTCGGAGACTGTTTACTGTGCATAAAAGACATCGAACGAGAACGAACGCGTCCTGTATGCTTTCAGTTCGGCTGAAAGGCGCGGCTGGCTGGGCTCGTCCCTCGCCTGTTCTTGGCTGCTGGCCGCCATGTTTCATAAGGAACACGTTGAACCGTGCTTCTCGGAAGGCAAACACGGTGTAGCGTGTTAACTTTACACAGCACCTCATGTGTAGACGAAAAACACAGATGGCTCCGTGTAAAACGAACACGTTTCGACGTGTCCGCTATGGGACAACGGTTTACACGTCTGGGCGTGTTATTTTAGCTAACAGTGTACGTGCAAGATGGCAGATCTGTTTTATTATAGGTTTTGGTAACACGAAGTCTTAAACCTACCTATTCGGTGTCAACTATTTTGTGCTGCATTGTGAAGGCTTCCACGGTGCTTCAGTACCGCACTGTTGCGTGAGCATGGTGTTTAGTGTTGCATCTCATTAGCGTGGTCTAGAGAAACTAGAATTGACAGAGTTGAAGCACTGCAGAAGCTACCCTAGAATTTACAGCGTGGCACAGTATAGATGACGCCGACTACAGAAATATCGAGGGATGCGCAAATGCAAAGTGTGCATTTCTAAATATAAATGGATTCCAGCAAAGGTAGGAAAAATATGTTTTTTACGGGGGCTATACCTACCATTCTGAAGGGTGACCACTTATCTCTCAATAGCAATTGCACTCTTTGAGAAGCATAAACAGGACTCCCTAGTGACACTGCCGATTCCTGGATTGAATGCACATGACCCTCGTATGGTTAGAGACCAGAGATAGTGCGCCACGCCAGGTGTTTCATCTTGAGCATGGAGCTAAAAGAAGGAATGAGAAGATTTATAAAATAACATATACTCCCATACCACAAAAACCGTTGGTGAGCAGGTGGTATCTCATTTTTTTTTTTCAAAATCCCAATGTGATTAAATCAATTACAGAAAATATGTGAAAGTTTAATAATGTGAGAAAAACTAAGGAGAAGGATAACTTGTACGGAAATGAGTTGAGCTAGTTTGTTATGATACATTGCGGGTGGAACCAGCTGAACAATGAAGCTGTTTCTCCTTCCTTCATTGTTCAGCTGGTTCCACGCATAATGTATGCAGAAGGAATTTGGGCAAAGCCGGAGTGCCTGGTATCGTCAATGTTAAATCTAAATTTCTTCTTCAAAGAATTTATGCTACATCGTGCAAACAAATGTTTCGGACCCAATTTAGATGGTCAGCGAAAGTTGGTTTCCCAACTTAGTGCGTTGCGACTTACTACAAGAGTGCCACTAGGGGGTTAAAGATAAGAAGGGAAATACTAGCGAATGGACTGTCCTCGTTCAAAAGGAAAAACGAAAAATATTTTTTTTTCCCATGTATGATTCCATTTTGCTTGCAGAAAGTGCAAACGGCGCTCGCCAGCCCGGATCGTTCTGCCGGGGACTTCAATAAACAGTATTGTTTCTCTTAGTAACAAGGTAAGTTCATTCGCTCATATATTCACTCTAAATGTCTACCATCTAGCCGCAACTATGTGTTAAATCGCCTGCACGGTACGTTGATAAACCGATACTGGCGGACCGCTTAAAATGGGCTCGAAGCATTTGTTTACACATTGAGGGGGCGACGGATCACAGAGGTCTTGGGCGAAATTCGAAACCCGAATCTATATATTGGTAGGCGTGTATACATAGCAATAAACAATATATTACAAAGTAAATGTTATTGTCCGCATTTTTTTTTTTTTATAAATTTTCCCGGCATGGTAAAATCTAACGCGAGTATGAGTAGGCCAAAACAATACACGCGTGGCTCGCAAGTATTTTCTCGAAGCCGGCGATGTCAAATGTGGCACATTTGACGGCGCCGGCTTGACCGTATCCTTTACCTTGTCGGTAAGCCGCTCAACCAAGTCAGAAAGGATCTATTATGCTAACTCCTGCTCTTGCACAATCTACGCGCCACTAAAACTAGTTCAATGTTCCGAAGCCTTGTTTATCGGCACGCTTTCAAAATTCCTACTTTCTAATGTTCTAAGTTCAAAAAGTTCAGCTTTTTCATTGGTAGCCTTCAAGAGAGACTTGCTATAGGTGAGAGAGAACCAAAAAAAAGAAGAACGCTAATTGAAAAGGGGACAAGACTCACCTACTCCTTGACAGCTGGGTGCTGTCATATCGAGTTGCAGGGTGATCGACCGCGCCAGTCGAGTCAAGGAGTGGGCCAAGCCTAGGAACAGACCAGCAGGTGGCGCCCCTTTTGGAGGCACAGTGAGGGACGAGGGGTGCATCTCTGGGGAGCGTGCTAATAAAACATCCGCAGACATTCTCTTTCACTTCTATCGATCCCTGCCACACGAAAAAAAAAACAACAACTGAAGGAACTGTTTTCTGTGGAATATTAAGGTGTTCCTCTGCTTACTCCGTCCAGAGAAAGAAGGAAAAAAAACGGTCGTAATTCCCGACGTGGGTAACAATCACGTACACGTTCGTCACGTATGGCGTCATTAAAGAGAGCGCAGAATGCTCTACTCCGTTCTCTTGCAAAGCACGAGAGGAGAGTGACGGCTTCGGTGCATGCTGTTGTAATTAGTCTGTCTCCAAAACACCCGGCTTCCTCTCAGGAGGTGGACACTAATCGGTACCGTTCTCAGCAACTGGACCAAGGGGAAGGCTTCGTCCGCCCTGAACTCAACCGCAGACGGATGTCTAGAGGAGCCAGCTCATTTGCCGCCAAAATGTACTTCCGGAAGCATCAAGAACCCGCAATGTCTTTTCAGAAGGGACACTGTTCCCGGTCCGCTCGATGAACGCCGAGGGAGAGCCCCGTTAGGCTTAGCAGCACCAGCAGACTAACATAAGGTTGTCTCACGGGCGCCATATGAAGAACTCAGTGATCAGCAATGAGCCGTCTGCAATGCGTGCAGGCACCGTTCGTGGCGCTGAAAGGAAGGCCGGGAATGTTCTTTGTAGAATCGGTTGTAACAGACTATACAGGAGACGGAGGACACGCGGGCAAGCAGGGACTTTATGTAATTAATGTCTACCCGATTCCCCTCCCTCCCCCATCTTCCCTTCAATGTCACGTGGTAGATGTTGAGAGGGTAAGGAGGTGCGTACAAGACTTCGATCACGAATTTCTGAATTTTTGCGCAAAAGTTCTTGTTCACTTTGTCTAAAGTGAACTGAATTTAGATCCGGGGTTCCAGAAAAGCGTTTCAATTAAGTTCCAACGAACCGTTGCTTGCAACTCTTGACTTTCAACTCTCTGCCTCGTTTGTATGAAAGAATTTAAACTGAAAAGTACCTTCTTGGCATCTAGTAGTGTCCACGGATATAGTGTGTTTGCGTGAAGAATACACCCCATAGAAGGTTCGAGCCCGCTGAGGTTTCGAGTTTTACAAACTACTATCGCAGACTTAGACGGAGGTTCAACCTAACTTCTACTGTTGTGCGCATGTGCAAAAACTGAAAACGAGCTGACGCCACCTGGTGGTGGGGGAAAGGACGATGTATTCGTTGAGTTTATCGTTTTATTGTTTCACTTTAATAACGTAACAGAAGCATTAAACCTACACATGTTTATTTTGATACTGTGTGAACATTGGTAGTCCTTTTATACTATATACAATGAACTATTTTAAACATTATATTTGCCGAAATTCGAAACGTTTCCGTAGCCGTCAGGTCACTCTGACTATAAGACGAACTTCGTAGTCTAGGTGTCACAAGCTACTGCCCGTTATAAAGACTACAGCCAATACCATCCGTCCTCGGCCTTTGCCAAAAGTCTTCAATTTTGCGACATGAAGAGGCGAGATTGCTTTAAAGTGACAAATTTTTTATCACATTTCCTGCTTGAGCATCAAACCGCATCATTTGGATCTCTTATCCAATTTTCCGATTAAAGGCTCTAGCTTGTTATTGAGAGTACACAGTTCAATACACGGCATACGCCCCGAAACTGTTAAATTGATTTCTTTTTTGTATAGCATTTAGTCTAGCAACTAACTCAAAACACTGGGTATTGTTTTTTTTTGTTTTGTTTTTTTTTCGTGGTAAAATGCATGTTCTTATTACCCATCTGATATCTGCCACCGACAAGATTGCTTTCAAAATTTCTATATTGAAACGGGTATTACACAAAACTTATTCTTGCGCATAGTTCTGCCAAAGTAGACGATATAGAGCAGCCTTCATTTCCAATTCATCATCGGCGTCTCCCGATGATGAATTGTCCCCCAAGTGCTGCCTTTGCGCCTTTTATTCAATGTTTTGAAGAGCTCTGTGGATTTGTAAGTGATCATAACTATAGATCTTACATCGTTGGTGACTTCAATATTGATTTGTTTAGTGATAGTAACTTGCAATTTGCGTTTACAACTCAGTTTCAATCATTTGGTTTTCCTAATGTCACCCTGTTGAAAATTCCATCAAGCTACGTAATTTGGGACACTGACTGCCAGTCAGCAGCGTTGGTGGAACGTGATGGACCATCAGACGTCATCTGATGGTCCATCAGATGACGTCTGACTGCCACTGCCAAGGGAATTTCATCAACAAGGGCAGCATTTATATAAGAGTAAAGCTATACGCACTCGTAAATATCGCCAAATGCCTCGATAAAACAAAATGTTCGAGAAAAAAAAAAAAGCAACACCACCGCGCATCGATCGCGCGACCACATGCGTACAAATCGGACGCCTTAACCGCTATGCTACGCCACCGTTAGAGAAATACGATTTGACTATTCGTTTTATACGAAATGCTGTGGCTGCAAATGCAGTTAGGCCGTCAGCATGTTATGCAAAGCACTCGTACATCACTCGCCGTACTTCAGTTCTACTCACCTGCCATGTATAGTACTTTCGCGTCGTAGAACGACCCTTTTGTTCGCGCATCACCGGCCCAGTAGGCCTGGTACACCCTGTCGTCTTCAACTACACCGCTAAAGTCCCTTACATCGTCGGAACTCACAACAGGCTGGGTCTTGTCGAGTAGAAATTCTACTAAAACATAAGACATTGTAGAGCCCGGGCTGGATTGACAGGTTGGAGCGAGCGGGCAAACAAAACGAGTCGAGAGCGATCGTTCATGAAAGCTCGGCGAAGCCTCTATGGGCGAAGCGGAGTGCGAAGTGTCGTGTTTGGCGCTTCGGCGGGCTTCTGATCAAGGTTGTCGGTCGGTTGCGTGTCATATCTCTAACGTCAGCGGTTTTATGGGCTCACGTCCCAAAAGCGTTTTCTCGTGCATAGATTACTTTTCGTATTCATAGAGTTGACGAAATAGTGGTATCCGAACGAACTTTACGTCCTTTGACCGTACGTCTGTCTGCACGTCAAAGCTTTCTGACGTACAGTCAGAGACAATCAATGTACAGTCAGAATCACCACCAAGACATCCTGATGGCATTTCGCGGCGGCCGGCTGCCACCAGGAAACCATCAGAAAGCCGACAAGCGGGGTCTGACTGGAGTTTGACTGTCGGTCAGAGTAAGTTGTTGGCCAATCAGACATGCTTGACGTACAGTCAGGCACAGTCAGCGGTCCACTAGAAAACATTGACTGCCAAACAGGGTTACATTGATGGATTTTTCCTTCGGGCATCAAGAACCCTACAAGAGTAACAAGTACAAGAGCTTCTCTTCTTGACTTGTTTATTACAAACCACGAACATTCCGTACTCTCTGCCGGCGTCATTTCATCATGTATGAGCGATTACCTTCCAATTTTTATATCGGTAGAAAAACGTCACTTTAGACAACGTTACCTTAGCTCGACGATTACATACCAACCTATCACGCAGCGCCAGTTAGATGCTTTCCGCTATGAAATTGAACATACAAATTGGTCTGTTATTTTTGAAAGTCCATCGGTAGATGAGGCTTCTAATTCTTTTTTGGACTTATATATTCAAATATATGGAAAATATTTTCCATTTAAAACCGTAAAACCCTCCAAAAACTCTCGCAAACCTTGGGTTACACCTAAACTTCTCACTATGATTCGCACGAAAAACAACTTATATGGTCAGTTTTTGAAATCTAGGGAAACCTCGAAACTTGAGATTTTCAAGAAATATAGAAAGAGACTAACAAGCATGCTGCGAGAAGCGAAGAAAGATTATTACATTAATATGTTTAATATCGATGATATACGTCAAAGTGACGTGATGTGGCAAAGACTCAAAACATTGCTTAACTACAAACCACAGGTTTTTATGCCAGTTGAAATTAACATAGATGGTTGTATAATGTCGGGGACGGATATGGTATATGCTTTTAATAAATCTTTTGTAAATCATAACACATCTCCTGTTTCTGCTACTACGGTAAATAATGCACTTCAGTGTATGTCTTCACCCTTGCCTAATTCTATATTTCTTTTTCCGACTGATGTATCCGAAGTCTATAATATATTTATGAGCCTAAACACTAGTAGAAGTATTGATGCATACAATATGCAAATAAAACCAGCAAAGTATGTTCTAGATATCCTAGCACCATACCTAACTTATATATTCAATCTTGCCCTTGAGTCCGGTAAGTTTCCTATCAAAATGCAGATTGCCAAAGTTAGTGTACTCCATAAAGGTGGTGATTTAAATAGTATTAACAATTTTAGACCAATTTCCATACTTCCAGTATTTTCTAAGCCACTCGAAAAAATAGTTTCAAATATAATTGTCTCTCATCTTGAGAATTACCTTTTAATTACAAATTCTCAATTTAGTTTCCGTAAAAGTTATTCCACTGAGTTAGCATTATTGAAACAAAAAGAAATAATATTAAGAGCATTTGACAATCACTTATTAACAGTCGGTATATATTTAGATTTCTCTAAGGCCTTCGACACAATAAATCACAATGTCCTCATAGCAAAATTAGAATACTACGGCATTCGTGGGAAAACATTACGTTTGTTACAATCTTACTCACAGAATCGTACCCAGTTCGTGCCTATATTTAACTTTAAATCTGATATTTCAAAAATAACAAATGGTGTACCCCAAGGCAGCACTTTAGGCCCCCTACTTTTTATTCTTTATATAACAATATTGTGAATGTAAATCGTGATCTTAAAGTTGAGTTCATTATATATTCTGATGACACTAGCATCCTCTTTTCCGATAAAGATATTCGTTACTCTAGTAACTAAATGTAATACCGTTCTTGATTGTCTAGAAAAATGGACAAAAAATAATCACCTTAAATTAAATTCGCAAAAAAACCAAAGCCATTTTATTTAAAAGTCAACATGCTACAGTTATAATCCCGAACCCACTGATTTTGAACAATGAAGAAATTTAATTTGTCGACACTATTAAGACTTTGGGTGTTTGGTTTACAAATAGTATGTCTTGGAATAAACATGTTGATAATCTTTCGTCTAAATTGTCAAAAACAGTGGGGTTGCTAACCAAGTTTATATCATTGCTACCTCGTTGTGTTAAGCTCCAACTTTACAGTGCTTTGGTATATTCCCAACTTAATTATTGTCATCTAGTTTGGGGAAATACATGAAAAACAAATATAAATAAACTACATATTTTGCAAAAGAAAGCTGTGCCTGCTATTGCCAATGTTGCATACTATGATCATACTCAACACTTGTTCTCATTGTTTAATAAAAAAACAATTTCAAATATTTACAGGTCCCGACTTCTTGTGGCGCACAAGAAGTCTACGCAGTTTAAAAATAAAGTTTTTGAGAAATTATGCAACCTAGTCCCTTTCACTTCCTCCATATCAACTCCGCCCTAAAGAAAAATGGTTTGTTTCGCCATCACATACATTATATTAAAACCACACGCTAAATTACCAATTAACTAGTTTATTAAAAGAATTATTTTTAAAAGGTGTTGATATTCATGCAATGACGCTGGCAGAGGTACGAGCACTAGTTTAGGGTTGTTTTCTTAGGTACGGCTAAGGCATACGGATCACTGTACCATTGTATACCACAATGAATGTATTAATTTTATTTTTTCTGTTGTTTTTGTTTGATCTATGGTCTGTACATTTGAAATAGTGTTCTTTCTCTTAATGTAGCTCTTTTGTGCGTTTTTAAAATTGCCTAGGAATCGCCTGCTGTAAAGGGGGCCAGGACCACCGTCAAGCTGCTGCAGCAGCTTTTTGTCTTGGTCCCCCGTTTCAGTGATGAAACAAAATAAACATTTAATATTATTATTATTATATAAGAGGCATAACATTTTCATTGGCGACTTATAGAACGCCGAGATCTCATGGGCCAATAGAAAAATAAAAATAGTGGCTAGACCTCAAGGCATCTCGCCGTTGTTCTGTCGTTACCACAACTCCTGAGCAAAACGCAGATGACTTGCTCTCTGCATAGACCTGAGCGACGTCATACGAAGCAATCTAATCAACGGCCGTCTACAGGCCGTCTGCTTTTGCGTTTTGCACTGTTGCATGTCTACCCTTTGTTGTTTTGATACAAACGATTAAGCGGATTCTCTACTGCTCTTGTTTTGTAGCTTTCGGGTCCTGAGTTGATTTGCTGACCCATGCGGTTATTTCTCCCGGCGGTCACGTGACTGCCGCGTGGTAGAAACGGAGAATTTGAGATGGCGTTCGGCTATCTTGGGCAGACTTTCGAAGGAACGGCTGTGTGCGCGTTGTTTGGAGACTACTCGAGCGACGGTGCAAGCAAAGCGGGTTTTGAGGAGACAGCGAACGGCAGTCCGTTCAGTGCGAGAAGATGTCGGACGTCCCGACTGAGGCGTCGCTTCGTGTCTTCGAACGTGTGTGTGCTCGTGAATGACGGTGGTGCCGAGGAGTATCGCCGATGCCATCCAAGCCACACGGATTTCCTCACCTCTGCCCACCACGCAAGTTACCGCTTCGCCCCCATCACTGGCGGGACCCAAGTTCGCTTCTCTCATCCGTGTAGTATTTTATTTTGCCATTGCCTGTTTTGGCGTGTGTCCAGTATTTTTCGTGTTGAAAGATAAGCAATCTGGTTTAATTAACATTGGTGGCTTTACACCGAAAACCACTGTCTGTGCGTCGGTTAGTACTGTGTCACCGCCGAGGATATGTAGCATGTGAGTTCATGTGAGGCGGCCGCAAGTACGAAAATAATAAATTGGATGCCGAGTTGGCTTTTCCAGAGAGCTTGGCTAGTTTATCCTGTGTGTTAATTTAAACAGGTTAAACTGGTTTGGAAGTCTACTAGCATGACCAGTTTAACCAGCATGACCACCTTGCTAACCTGGGCATGCTGGGGCAATAACCCAGCTTGAAGCTGGGACAAGATCAACCATCATGACCAGCATGCCAAGCTGGGCATGCTGGAGCAATAAGTCAGCTTGAAGCTGGGACCACATAAAGCTGGTTTTTTCAATAGGGAAGAAAGGCTCCAAAGCGTAGAATAGCTTTGTTCGGTTTACCTGCACCTGCTGCAAAGGTGCAGAAAAGTGTAGGGCGGTGTACTTCCGGTCGTATCTCAATACGCGTACCGAAAGTAGTCTGCCATACACTTCCAATGCAGTGGTGCAGGAGGCGCAGGAAAACCGAACGAATCTAAAGATCAAAGTCGAGACTTCATAAAGATCTTATATTTAATGGCTAATGATGAGACGTGGAATCGACAAAAATTGATACACTGAGCTGTTTGTTTCTTCAGAGTAACGTAATTTGATCAGAAACTCTAACATTTTTCTTTTTTCTTGTTCCAACGTTGTTGTCTATTTGCTTTTTTTTTACGTATAGCAATTGCTATTTAGAACAACCTGATACACACTTTTGCAAATGTAGTCACGCTTTCGGACTTTCGGGGTGCGTTGTAACAGCGAGATCATCCTGAGGTACGCGCACTTGTTTTCCCCTCCCGCAGTCCCGAAAGAGACAAAGTATAAATACAAAAAAAAGGGTACACTATTTGCTTTAGCGCAGCGCACGCGGGCGGTGTATAAACCTGATTAAAAAGCTCCCTAACCAAAGCGCAAACACGGTGCAGCTTGCAATCGAGTTGCGGCGTAGTTTTCGGGCCACCGCGTATCGCTTGCGCGCGAGTGGTGTACCCCGCAAAGCGCCTGATTGTGTTACGACGACGCGAACGGCAGGCGAGCAACAAAGTCTTGGCAAATAGGCCTGTTCCCACCAAAACCTTCTTCTGAGCCTTTTTTTTTTTCTTTTTTGTAGTGAAAGAAGGGCTTTTTGTTGGCGGTGAGTGCAAATGCCCGCTGTTGTTACGTGCTATTTCGCTTTGCCGCTTCCTTCGCCTTGGGCAACGGCGTGTTCACGGGATGCAGATAGTTCGAACGAGAACAAATGGGCAAAGAAAGTTTAGAAAATATAGAATGCCACCTTTATTTACAATCTTTTTATAATTTATTACGTGCAGTATTTGAGGAGCGATGGTCTGCATTTGTTTAGAAGTCGTTGGGGGGGGGATCGGTGGCCGAGTGGTCCCGCGCATGCCAGCTCGGAGCACGTGGAGCGAAAGCTCGCGCTGCAGAACCCAGGGATCCTGGGCTCAATCCCCACCCTTGCCCGTTTCGATCTGGATGAGGTAATCGTACCGGCGTGCGGTCGTGTATCACTACTGTGTCACGGCCACTCCATTAGGACTCCCCTTGGGAGTGGCCTGCCGTGTGCCTCACTCCGCCGGTGAGAGCGATAGTTCTACTTTACCCCGCAGCGCCAGCCGTGGCGCTCCTTATTGGTGAGAGATAGAGTTCCTTTCGGGGGAGCATATCGAGGAACTCTATACTTTGTTTCACGTTAGTATGTACTTGTTAGCCGCGCGTGCTAAAAGCGCGAGATAGTTGCTTCGGAGGAAGCCTCGGCGGCTGCATGAGCGCTCGTGCAGCGAGTGCTCCAGTCAAGGCAGTAAAGGCTAGCCGCTCGCGCTAGCACAGCGTTCGTGGCTAGTTTATGCTAAGGTAAGACGAAATATAGTGAGAGAGGAGCAGTACGCCCTGGCCGGCCCGGTGTGGCTATTTAGATTTTTTTTTTTTTCGTGAAGCCGCAAGTCTCAATTGAAACAAGTGCCAGATAGCATGAATGATGTGACAAATCTGTGTAGAATAAAAGCACATGATTCTTTCTGCAAAAAGCTCACTCAGTTGCAGGCTGCGCGTTAAAGCTCCATTCTGCTGGCAGTATGAGCGAATTGTCGTTTTCTTGTTCCCGTAACTGTTGCCCCGTTTCTATTACCACTGTAATATAGGAGTTATAGTTGGATATAGCTAGGCCGTATAATTTCTGGTTTTAACCGATGCTCGAGCACGCGCGAGCTGTGTCATTTATTCATCTGTGAAGGACAAAATAAATCGGATTCCGCGTGCATAACTTCAGCAGTATAAACTTAATTGTTCACAAAAAACAGACCAAGGGAGTCATATAGTTCACAAGCGGAGTACCTTTCGGGAAAGAGGCTTCCGCGAAAGCCTCAATATATTCTCTAGTGGGCTGTTTAGGTCACCAGCCTAGTTTGCCAAAAAAGGTCTGAGGAGTTTTCTGAGAAACAGCTCGCAGAGCTTTTCGCTGTGGTAGGGATCTCGGCAGCTAACACACCACATCAGCGGGTAGTCCATAAGGTGTGGAAGCACAGCGCTCGAGAGGACCTTGCAAGTCCTTCCACAACCACGAATCTCTGCCGACTGTAGAGCCCTCTCGACAAAGGTGCAGACGAGCTTGCACAGCCAGAAACTTCAGGTCGTGGATAGCTGAGTCCTCCTTGGTCAAGGCTAAACATGAACTGATATGCTCCGTCATGTGATGCATTTCCCTTAAGTTGCGCTTGCATTCAGGACACGTCACCTGCAAAGTTTAGCGGGTTCTAGACGTTAGCCTTCCTTGCTTTCACTGAGAAATTCTTATTGCTTTGCTATTTTGAATGTTTCAACTAATTACTTTGAAATTACGACAATTTCTACAAATAAAAATGGTCACCTTTTGATCGTAAACGAAGGCCAAGTAGCCAGCCATGTAAGTCAGCGGTGCGAACTCAAGTTCAGTAGAGACTTCATCGTGCTTCATCAACTGCAGGATTTCCTGTTTCACGAGTGGAGTTGGCACAATTCATCTCCGTCTGGCACTCAGAACGAGAACGCGCATTTGCATTTCCGGCAGCTTCCAAAATGCCAACACAAACCACACACGCGAGCGCAGAGTGACACTACGATATTTTCGCCGAGCACAGCGGTGCATAGGTGGGGGGAAAGCGAGTTTTGCTGCCTTCTGCAACCGCGGCAGCGCCTCGGTATCGGCGAAGCCAATGACAGGCGGATATTTTATCTGAGTAGCGGAGCAAGAGCGCGTTGGGCGCCTTCTCTATACTCCGTTTCACCTCATGTTGTACCGCAGCGAAGGCTGGAAGCGCGAGCTCATAGCGTTGACAGCTGCCCTTACTGCACGAGAGCTTGTGCGGCCGAGATCTGCCCCAGAGCAAGGAGCTCGCGCTTACAGCCTTTCCTGCGGTACAACATAAGGTGAAACAGAGTACTTTCAGCTCACAAGACCGCTCACCGATGTGCAGCGTCCCCACGGAAAATGGGAGAAGTTTACCTCTCACGCGCGCTCTTTTGTTTTCGGAAAGACATCGGCAGGCCGCACCAACAGGGGGGATCGAGTGGCCGTGACTGTGTGATGCACACCAAAAAAACCAGGCTAGCGGTCGTACCGCACTGGCTAAATTTCTCATATACAGCTGGAAGATTCGTCGCCCGTTGAGTCAGACCAAATTCTAGGCTGTATAAACATATACACACAACCCAATTTTAAGAAGTCGTTGAACAGCCATTTCAGTGAGTGTGTCACGTTCCTGAAGTAACGGTGAAAGCGAAAGACGAAGAAGGGGGCAAGCTCGAGCAAAAGGGAAAGGATATGCTCGAGCAAAAGGGAAAGGAGAAGCTCGCGTAGGACATTCGACGACCGAACCTGAAGGGCGGCAGCTGAGACGCCAACGCTCCCGGCAGACCAGGCTTCGCTCCTGGTGAACCCTGGCTCCGCTCCAGGTCTTCTCGCCGCCGTCGAGCCGGAGCGACGTGGTGCCTGCTGCTCGCACCAGAAGCCCGGAGCATTGGACTTCGAGCTCGAAGGCGGACGCGAAGGGGTGTCCTCGCAACAGTCCTGTCAACCCAGACCGCGTACCTGGTCCGTCAAGCGACACCATCGAACCGGTGCTGGAAGGCCCAGAGCTCCTAGCAAGCTTGGACCCACACCCGTAACATCGAAGAACAAGGCCGCGTTCCGTCCCAAGCAAGATCGACGCTCGAGACTGTGAGTGTTCTGAGCTCGCGACCGAGACTGACTGTATTGACTGTAGCTAATTAACCACTCTACTTTTGTTCTTTCGCTTCTGCTTATATTTTTATTCCTGTTCTGATTTTTTTTTTGTGCTTGTGAGTAAATTAATCTTCGTTCGTCTACTTATGTGTCGCTTCGTCTTTCGACATGCCCTCGTCCCCTCGGAGGAGCATGACAGAGTGGTGAATTTAATAGGAAAATTGACTTGATACAAAGCCACGTGATGTCAATTTTACTGTTGAATGTAACGAGGAAACTATTTGGTGAAATAGGTTACTTGACGCCAGGTCGTGAGACATCGATTTTGTTGTTATATCTTGCAACGAAACTGAACTGAGGTACGTGGTCTCGTGACGCCAAATCAGGTGACATTGATTTCCCAGCTAAATTTAGCGGGGGAAATGAATTGGTGTACAAGTCACGTAAGGTCGATTTCCCCGCCTATATTTGGCGAGATATGCACAATCGGACGGACAGGATTTCGGGGTTGGGAAATTCCGTTTAAAAGTGTTTTAAGGTTTAAGAAACCCGAGGCCTTGAGTCGTTGGAAGAATAAATTTCAAGAAACTCCATGACCTCCAACTTTGAGTTTCAGCCAAGATTCCTACAGCGACAGCTTTTTAATAAACCGTGGGATTTTAGGTTTTGAACCTATAATTGATTATTCATTTTCCAAGTACCGTGTCTTTTTTCTCGTTGGTAATTCCCAATGACTGGTACATTCCTTTGCGGTGATACATCGGAGCACTGCTAAAAAAAGCATATTAAAATTTCAGCACTCTTAAAATTAAAAAAAAAGCTTTGTTCGAATTAACCTGTGAGGAGTAACGACGTTAATAATAATTGGGGTTGTGTGGATATTTATACAGTGAGTCGTTCATCAGCCATTTCAAAGTTGCGACGAGTCACTCGCTGTAGATGAGCAATTTATTCAGTGCAGTACAACCGCTCGCCTGGGGTCTTTAACGTGCACCACGCTGTAGTAATACACGACTGCACGCCGGTACGATGCGCATCCAGATCGAAACGGGCAGGGGTGGGGTTTGAGCCCAGGATCCCTGGGTTCTGCAGCGCCAGCTTTCGCTCCACATGCTCCGAGTTGATGTGCGCTAGCTCACTCGACCACCGATACCCCAGGTAACGACGTTACCGGTAAGGCGTCAAGTTTTGCTTTGACGCACTCATCAAACTCTGACATGACAAACGTGTAAGGTGATATTGTCACTATTTTACTTTATTCGCTATCGAACTTTGTTAATCGTTATGTCTTTAATAAAATTAGTAGCGTTCTCGGTTCCTTAGTCAAGCGCCATAGTGAGCTCTGTATTCTATAAATTTAATAAACAAAGAATAAAAAGACAAATATGAAATCACTCCGTAATGGCGCGTTCACACTGAAAGCGGATCCGCAAACGCGAAGCGGATCCGCGCGGTCTCAACCGCAAAGCGGCTGGGATGGACAGGTTGGAGCGCGTTTTTGCCATCCGCTTCGGGACCGATTTCTCCCAACCGCTTTCACGAACCGCAAATCAGCAGCCATTAACAACGCGACGCTGACGTGACGCCAGTGACTTTCGAAACAAGATGGCCTGTAGCTGGTGAGGCGTCCAAGGTGCTGTAGTCCTAGCGTTACAGCGGCCAAATCAACGAAGAAACGTGATGTTCACGCCCGTCACTTGAATCCGCCACGAAAAAAATTGGCTCGTAATCCAAACGGGCTTCGCACCGGTGATTTGGTTGGGATCAGAGTTTGTTTATTATTACGGGTGCCACAGCCCGAATCTCACTACCTGGTTAGTCCCTAACCGTAGAACGTCGGAACCCGCCCTTGATCGACCGAAATGTCAGCTTTTGTACCACCAAGATAGTCGCGTGAACTATTGAAAGCTTTCGACACCGTGCATGACCACCACGAAGGGCGATAGAGACGTCGCGAGGCTTATTGCTTAGCCAACGCACTGCCGCAGAGCGGGCATGGTACCCCCGCTACCTCGACCTGTAACGTTTACTACTAACAAAATAAACAAAGGGAAGATACTCAAGCAATAAAGCGTATGTTCCAGACAATGCAGAGGTAATCCATACGGCCTTTATTTGAGCCTAATGGCAAACAAAAAGTAGACTTGATCGACGTGCGAGTGTCGAGAGGAGAGTCCGCCACGACCGGCTAGTACCGAACAGAATTCCCACACCACGATCCACCCGACCGCTCACAACTTCGAAAATGATAAGAGCGAACAACGAGACAGAAAAACTGGCCCTATATCCCGAAAACATTGTCGGCAATTCATGTGGGAAAGGTCTACTTCGACAAAAAGGTCGGGGCATCCTGTTCTGAGCCAGCAAGGCGCGCCTAGCTGGGCTTTGCTTGTGGGCGAAGTCCAGGGAATCACAGGCGAGTTTGGCGGGTTCATGCCTCGTTTTTCGCCGCCTCAAGTCTTGATGCTTGCGATCATCCCGCAGAAAAATCTTGAGAGTGCCGAAAAAGCAGACTTTTGGCTTTCGATCGTGGATTAAAGTGCACTTTGGCTTGAAAAACAGTGTTGCCAAACGCAAGTCTCAAAAGATCACGCGTGATCGCCGAGAAACCGCCAACCGCCTCTCGGTGCGTCTGAATGTAGTCGCTCGCGAACCGCATCCGCAACCGCTTCGCGAACGCGGTTCCGCTGCCAGTGTGAATGCGCCATAACAGTTTCGTTGTCGCCAGAGTTCGTGTCCGCTTGTTATCGCAAGCTAACCTAGAACCACGGTTTGTTGCCGCATAAATGACGACGCAACTGCAAGACAAAAAAAAAAATGAAGGAGACACTTAAGATTGTTTACGTGTAGGAACGCTACACGCACCGCATTCATACAAGCAGCGCGCCAAGTCGTACTTCTTCACACGCCGCTTCGGCGGTGACATCACACTCCCCCACTACGCAAACGCGGCGCCACCCCCCCCCCCCCCCCCCCCCCCCTGCTCCACTGCACCTGTGACGAAGGATTTGCGTTGTTCTGCTTTTGGCCAATGGGAATTCAGGTGCCGTTTTCGCTGCTACAGAAAACGACTGCAGAAAACGGCTACAGAGAACGCCGGCTTCGCTTAATTGGACAGTTAATGTTTTTGCATGAATAAAAGTGGACCATGTAAATCAGACATAAGGCGGAACCACAGTTAACACCCTTCGCGGCACAAATCAAAACGTTAACGTTCGAGTTAGATCGGTCTCTCGTCTAATGGAACCCGAGAATGATTGGGTGTGCCGACAGCCAATCATTCTAGAAGGAACAAAGTCGACAAAATAGGGCTCTCAACACTGCCTTTAATGTTTACCACGTCACCTCTTGGAGACCTCGAGCTCACCTTCACTGGGGTTTGCTCACGGGAGTAGCCTCAGCGCGCCTGGATTTTGGTACTGATCATCGATCGGCGAGTGAGGGTACTTATCACTGATTGGCGATGGATGGACGGCGGAAGCCTGACGGACAAGCATAGTAAAACAAGACAAGCGAAGAGCTATATAACAGGGTGAAGAACAAATGCCAATATAGTTTCAATCCTGTTTCAAATCATGAATGAAACCATTATCTAAATGAGAATGTTTTTACTATGAAGATTTAAATCTAACTTTTCCCGCAAAAATAATCTTGAATGTATGTCTTTGTCTTTATCGTTTGTCTATTGGTTATGTGCATTTGTTTGGTACTTAAATAAAAATATATTGAGGAAAGAAAATTATACAGGAGCAGAAACAAGTGTCCTTCTGAGTAAATGGGAGCTTTGAGCTTGATTTCTTTCTTACACTTCGCTCGACGGCTTCGTAACGTCCTACTATAACAAAATCAGCAAAAAGTGAAATAGAAAACGAACACTATAGTTGCAATGTCCGTCTGCAATCAAGTCAAGAGAAATATTAAATTAACTTTTATTACGTCACTAAAAATATCAAGCTATTACCATTTTAGGACGGCGCGGACTACGTTGTTAAGTATTGTAGAGGACATGAGCGCAAAAGACACGGACAAGTAGAAGAACAGGACAGGACAAGAAAAAGCGCTTTGTCTATTTCCTCTCCCGTTCTTCGCCTTGTCCGTGTCATTTGCGCTATTGTTCTCTATTACGCGTTAGCAACTAGCCCAGCAGTTAATTTTGATGTTGTTAAGTAAACTGAACATTACATTCCCAGTAATTTTATTTTCGAATTGTTACGAGTGATTGAACGAATTGATATATCAATACGCCATTTTGAAAAATATATCTAGTGGTAAAAACCACTCTTGCAGCTACAGTGATTAAAATCAGAACACCCTTACGAAAAAAAAAATCTGATTTAAATTGAATAAACCTAATTTAATAGACTAAAAAAATCAATTGTTTTTCACCCTACTGCATACTCGTGTCTTTGATTTGAACGAAAATGATATGTAATGCCTTACATTTCTCCGTCACGCCCAGAGATATGTTGGGAAAAAACGACCAGCCCTACTTGAAATGAAAAAGAAAATTGACAGAAGTGAAACAGGCAATTGTTCCTTGTTTATTTGTTTATTTGAAGTTAATGACAATACAGAGATTGAAATGGAGCTGGGGCAAAAGGCGACAATAAAGTCGACTGACCAGGCCCCTAGTATCAGGCAAAACTCACAACACAGGCAGCAGGCAAACATACAGCAAAACAACAGAAAAGAAAAAAATATATATATAAATATATATATAAATATATGTACTACCTATGAGGTCATAGAATTACCAAAAGAAAATTTTATAACAACAACATAATTGCAAGTACATCGATATATATGATTGCAACCTACAGACACACACACACAAAGAAAAGAAAACAAAACTGCAACGGATGAACCAAATACATTTTCGCCTGCTATATACACTCACGTCACAGGCAGCAATCAACATATACTACCTATGAGGTCATAAAAATACATAGAGAAAGATTATGACAGCCACATAATTACGAATACATTGATATGTATGATGAGAAGAGACAAAACAGCAAACTACAACGGATGAAGAAAATACATTTTTGCTTGTTTTCTGAAGGACAACAGTGAGGAGCTATTATCAATCATTTCTCATAGACAGGGTAAAGGTTCATATGGAACCTTTACCTTGTCTTAGAGGTACATTGAGCAAATTTTCCGTTACCCGAAAAAAAAAGGGGGGGGGGGGGGGGGCGGAGCGCACTCACACTGTCCCCTTTTAAAGTACTCGCTTGTAGTTTGAAACATTAAGAGAAATAGAGTTAGTGTTTTGTTGTGTTTGTAATAGATCAATAAGGTGTTACATAAAAAACCTGATCACAAAGAGAGTTTTTCAAAGGATATTTTATTGTTTTTGTATTGTGTTCTGTATTGCGTATTTTTGTGATTTTTTTTGTTCAACAAATTATGAAAGATCTTGTAGAGTTACTTATTTCGGTTTGTTTCTTCCGCATAAAATGCGATCGTTCTAATTTCCCTATCGATGTTTTGAGTTCCCATAATTAATCTCTGTCAAGAAGAGTTCCAGCCGCAGCTTTTCTGCCCCACACAAGAAAGCGCAGCAAACGCGTGCGAGCGACAGAGAGAACGAAAGCTAGTAATGCTCCTCCTTTCCCTCTATTGCTTAGGTACTTTGTTCTTGTGTGTCGCCGTCGCTCCATCAACGCCTGCACCAATGTGCCCAACTGATAGATTATTCCGCGCTACTTGCTCTCTAAAAATGATCCCAAAAAAAAAAAAAAGACATAGTGGATTCTTTGAGATTGACCGGTACAACAGACGATCGAAAGCAAGGTCGGAACTTGCTTTCTGTGGCTCCGCGTCATTTCTGGCACGAAACTAATAGTTCCTCTTGACAGCCCAAAAGAAATCGGCAGTCCGTGCCTTAATTACCGCCGTTTTCGTAGGGGATGACTGGACTATTTATGGAAAAACGATTCTATCTCAAGGTGGTCCTCTTTCTTTTTCTTCTCGATGCCTCGCAATATATTTTTTCCACCCTTAAGCTGAGACCGCAGCCAAAGCTAGAAGCGCGAGCTAGCCGACGCTTCTGGCTTTGACACATGCATTTCTAGCGCGAATACTTGTTCTGAGAACGGACGCTTCAAAGCAGCGACCTCAAGCTCACGTGCTTGTGGCATTGCTTGCAGTCCCAGCCATAGCCTCCTTTATACTCACAAAACCTGACAGTTGGACGACGGAACCTCAGAGTGCCCGGTCGCAAATACGGAGCGCCAGGATCTGGTAGCACAGAGCAACAAAGAGCCATATCTCGGGGAGCCTGGACGACAGCGCGCAGCTTTTGCAGCGGCGAGGACCAAAAACACATTGTTCGCTCGGGAGAAGTGTGTTTCGGCGTCTCGTCGCAGCGGTGTGCCAGTCACGTGGCTCTCCTCTCATCCGCTGTCTTAGGCTCCACCTTTTCTATTTCGGCGGCCGCTTCTCGTGGCTATCTGCCAGACTTTGTCAGTATATAGGAGGAGTATAGCTGACACGGGTCACGAAAAGCCCGAATAAAGTAATAAAATTTATTGTATCTAAGAAAGCACGTATTGAGATAATAAAATGGCGTGCTTTAGCTTTATTTTGCTGCCAGGCACCGTCATTAGCTTCCCAAAACCTATATAGTCAAGCAGTAGGCGCTTCATAGAATCTCGATTCTTGTAAGAAGCAAACAGCGTATCCAGAAGCGTTAGGTCCGCCTCCTCCCTGTGGTTTAAACCTAAAGAAATGAGTTTGCAATGAAAGAATGATGAAATACAATGCAATTTAAAGGGGCGATGCAACGAGTTCTGTATTTTGCAGAAATACCGTTTAGAGCGGATTCCTGACGTTAATGACCTCTGAAATACCCATTCGTTTTTCACCACACGCAATCGAAGTCGCAGGAAAAAATAAAGAAAAACAAGCAGAGTTCACCCCCTCAACTTGCAGCCAGAACAAGTGGCCACGTGATCTGGAGCCGAATATATGCCGCCAATGTTGATCATAGCCATGCGCTGGGGTTGGCAAGGCACAGGACACGCGCTGCGTTCCAGACACTGTTGTGGTTCGGCTGTTGTCGTCATTGCAGCGATTGGACACAGGACACTTCCCGAAGGCTTCTCGAGCTATAGATTATCACGAGCCCAAATCGAGTGCCGACGCAATGCTCGGTTCCAATCTATGAGCCACATTCAAATATCGTCACTGGGCGGTACTGCTACCGCCCAGCTACGTCATCAGGTTTTGCGAAGGAGAGATTGAATGAAAACGCTCGGTTTTGTCCTCGAAATTACAGTGCAACAAAGGAGTTTCTTGGTCAGTGGCATTGCGTGCGAGTATACTTAAGTCCCACTAGTGCCAGTAAGCTCGTGTAAAGTGAAAAAAGTTCCAATTGAATATTGTTGCACCGCCCCTTTAAGTGGCCATAAATACCACCTAAGTACCTTGGAAATGGTACAACGGAACCGGATGCGTGATGACTAAGTCATGTTTAAGCATGATGATGTGAGTGCGTCAAATTACACTTTTGCGTGTTTAAGAAATATTGTCCGCGTAAAAAACACACAAAAAATCCGAATTACTTGAGTTAGTTGAACACGATAAAGACATAGCGCGTAAAAACAAGGGGGCAGGGACCGGAACGGGAAACGGAACACCACCTTACTGCACTTGACTGAGGCTATAAGTGGCGCTCGAAAGAAAATATCGTGAACAACTGCTGAATAGTTGGCATGAACAAAAGCGTGTAGCGACATCGTTGAAGTGACGTGGTTAGTTTGATATTCAAGAATTTTTCAATGACTATTGCGAATTGCGAATAGACGCTTTCAACCCCTCAGTTGCGCAAGTGGCCACCAGTCGGCGCGCTCCTCCCCAGGCCGCGATTGCCGGCCTGTATTCTTGCCTGCGCCTGCGTTCCGGTTTTTCGCTTGCGGTGTTTCTGCGACGATGAGCGCCGCAGTAAGATGCGTAAACGGCGTCCAATGCCCAAGACGTCGACGTCCATTTCTGATATCATGTAGTCATAAACGACTGCTACAAAAAAAAATGTAAACGTGTTTTTTTCATCAGAGTAAATAAACGATGTTCTGTCAAGAATAAATATCTGAAATGCTTGTACTTCTGATATTACGATTTTTAAAGTTTGGAAATTGAGGAGATGCGATATGGGTTCATAACCGGCAATCGCTTCGGCCGCAAGCCCAGAGTCGCTATGAATGCAGATATTCATACTGAGTAACCCGAGCGGTGCATCTTCACGACGGGACGTCCAGCACTTTTTTTCTCGGCACCCGTCCACAAAGTAGCGACTAGTACTAGCTCACGCAAGACTTTCTTCTAATCGCATATTTTGTCTGCTGTGACTCCCTTCAATGCACCTAAGAAAAACACAATATGTTTTTTTTTGTTTTTTTTTTCAGGTGAGCGACGATCTCACCGCGCCAAGGACCGTATGCGATCGGCGCACAGGCGACGAGTGAAGTGGATTCTACAACAACTGAGCGGTGCGAGGAGCAAGAGCAAAGCAATCCGCCCCAGCGACGGCCCAGCCCGTTCCTGACCGCCAAGTTTATCGCTTGCCAAAAGTTCCTGCGTGATTAATGTGCCCGAATGCAGCGAGAAACAAGGCCGCAACGTGTAAAGTACGCAAATGCAGTGATGGAAAAGATGTTGCGTCAACTCGGCATTCGCAGAAATCACTCTGGGTATTAACTACCTTTCTCTCCGGCACAAACGTAACAGATGTGATGAACTTGCATCGCGTCCGAAGTCTAGGCCATAATCTTGTGACGTCGACCCGTTCACAGTTCGATTCCATCGTGTATACCAACACCGCCGGCTGCTGGCAAAGAATGGTAGAGTACGTAGTGCGAAAGTAGAGGCCGGCAATGATGGACGGGTCACGTGATACCAAGATAGCGGCCACCATGCAAAGTTGCCTTAAAGCGTCTATAGTCACTAGTGTGACTAGAATTAAGCGATTTCAAAACGACAATGAATATAGTGCTCCCTGGACACTAGAGACTACGCAAAAAAGGTAAAAGTTCTTTACGGCGGTTCCTTTTTGGTTCGTTAACATTTTTCGGAGGGGGTTTGGGGAAGGGGCGTTATTTGACGCTTTTGCATTCACAAGTTTCCCGTCTGCCGCTCGTTTCTACGTTTCCTGAGACATGGATTCAGTGATGTTTCATGTTGTGTTACTGGACGTTTTGGTGATATATCATCGTTTTTTCTTGTAATATCTCTTCGGCAAAAAGCCTTTGTAATTTTTAAGGCCACAAGCGCCCACAAACACAGACACACACACAAAAAAAGAGTGGCACCATAGAGTTATTACAATAAACGCTGGAGGCTCAGCTGACGCTGGTGTCTATGTGACTTCCGGTTGCAAACTGAAGCAGACAGCATGCAGTCTACTTTTCCAGTCTTCCTGCGTATTCCTATGGGAAAACGCGCGTGAATTTTGTTTTGTCGCCGGAAAATAACATTAATAACTTTTGTTATTTCGGTTGTACCGGGTAGTATGTACCTTGATTAATATTGTGAAAGCGTAATTGCTTTAGTTACAGCATTTTTCCTTTACCACCGAACGATGCTAAACTTCGCTATATTTCAGGCCCAAACCTCTGTTCCATGGCAGGTATGTAGAAACGAGCGACGATTCTAAGCAAAATAACGATCGAAAGGAATGTAGAGTGTGTTCAAAGTTCGCCAGCATTCCGTTGGTGCCTATATATTGCTAATATGCCTGTCCTCTTTCTATATGAAAATGACCCCGTCGCGCATCTTTACGAGAGGTTAAAAAACAACGTTCGAAACGTAAAGAATAAAGTACGTGGGCTACGAAAGGTGTGTTTTCTTATTATTTCCTATGTTGGGCAGTTTTTATCGCGCACCTGTCCTCTGGCTTCCCCCTATTTGCAAAGATTTTGGAGCGTGTGGGTGATGATTTGAACACGGAACAAGCATCTTCGCACATATTCATGAGCAGAAAGAATAAAGCAGTACTTATTTATTGCAAATCGGACTATATTACGTGATTTTCAACTTATCTTGGTCGTCTGCAAGCACAAGGAGTTACTTACCCAGTGTTACTGCGTAGTTCTTGCCGTCTCTCTTGGTTATCCACATGTCGTTCATTCGTTTTGCACGTAGTCCCCCATGCTGGAAAGCGTCGACGCCCTGTTCGCGCTAACAGTGTCCGACAGTGCACATTAATACAGGTACGAAGCGGTTTTAACACCGTTTTTGATGCCGCGAATTTCAAATAAAAACGCTGCAACTGACCAATTATTTCGTCTGCGTGACTGAGAAATGTTCCAATGTGCCTAGTACGTACAAATTATTCGTGATATTTGCTTTTATAATCGAGCGCAAAGAGAAAATGCACTCGCTTTTTCCCATAGAAATGCATTACCGGAAGTCAGTTTCTGACTGCTTGCTGTCTGCTTCAATTTGCAACAGCACACTAGCTCCGGCTGAGCCTCTAGCGTTTATTGTAATGACTCTATGAGTGGCACTAAAAAACACATCAAATAAAACATCGAAAACAAACAACTTGATGAATTAAGTTACCTGTTTCTATCAATAGTGCAACCCAACCCTTACCGCTACGAGGCATTCAAGATCGTACTCTAATTTTACAGTTCATACTGTGCCAAAAACCGTTGATGGGAAACCCCACAAAATGAGCTAGTAAAAAAAGTAACAACTAATTTAGAATTGTTTTTACAGGAATAAAGCAAGAAGATATAAATGAAAAAGAAAAGCGTACTGTAAAAGACAATTGAAATGTGACGGCAGTAATAAAAACCGGCAGACTGTACCTCTTCCCAGACTAAGTATTAATTAAAAAATGAGCGCATCTCCACGTGGTGAATGATGTTGATTGGGGCGAAGCTCTGGTGGTGCTGATGATACTGATATTTTTATTGCTCATAGGTAGTGCTGAGTTCCGGATTGCGTTTAGACTTCATTATTACTGCTGTATGTGTCGCGTTATCGCTTGCGCCGCGCGCGTGGGCAGCCGCAGGAATGACGTCGATCTTCTCCAACTCGGGGTAGAAGCCAAAAAAGCCCCGTTTATTCCAGCGTCATCACTTTTATAACAGTCAGGCACGTGACCGCGATACACCGAGCGGCGTCACATGCGCTACCGCCACATCTCCCCTTTTTGTTCTTTTTATTTACAATGGGTCTTTCACTGAACACATTCAAGGATCATAATTGACAACAAATCCGTACAGCCACCATATTTGACAATAAACCCACACAGCAGACGTATATGACAGCAAACTTAGTCACAAAGAAACGGGCAACTCGAGCAACAGCTACTTCGCTTCGTAGCGTTCCGGTTTTCTCACTTGGCGACCGTATCGTGACACGTAAGGCGAGGTAGGCAAGGGAGGTTGAATCCTACCGTTTTCAGATAGATCACTCCCTGTGCTATCCCCTCCCAGAACTTCAGTGGCTCTGCGGTCTTCGCCGCTAGGCTCCCGGTTCTCTGGTAACTCATAGCTTCCCTGTGTGCCTTCCGACCTGGTCTGCTGAGGGGACAAAAGAACCAGCATCTTGCGGTTTCTTTCTAAAAGCACCCCCGCGTGAGTCTCTACCACGAACGACCTTGGCCTATTGGCCGGATGGAGGACTGTTGCCTTTTGCTTATAGTCCTTTACCCATACTAATACACCCGGCCTCAGGGGTGGCAACTCCCGTGCGGCACGCCGACGATTGAATTTTCGGCGCTGCTTCTCTCGAAAGGACTGGTCCCGCCTGCGGACCTTGTTCCGGTTGAGCTCTCGGGGCAACAAACTTCGTGGGTGCAGCGGAAGCGTCGTACGCAGGCGCCTGCCCATCAAAAGTTCCGCCAGGCTTTTCCCAAGGGGCCCTGGGGTGTCCCTGTACGCTAGCAACAAAATATAGGGGTCACGGGCCTTTAAATCAAGGTTTTAATCGTTTTCTCCATCCTTTCTACCTCTCCGTTTGCCTGCGGATACCTCGGGCTCGATGTCACGCTACGGAAGCCGTACTCGCGTGCAAACAACTTGAACTCCACAGATACAAACTGTGAGCCATTATCGGAAACTACAATCTCCGGTATGCCATGCCTTGAAAAAAAACTCTTCAGGTGCAATATGACACTGGCACTTGTCAACGATGTCAACAGAGCGAGCTCGGGGTATCTAGAGAAGTAGTCAACGGCAACCAAATAGTGAGATCCCTTGATCTGGCACAGATCAACACCTACTTTCTGCCACGGCCTTTGTGGCGTTTCCGTCGGAATCATGGGTTCCGAGTTCTGCTCTCGGTGTTCACCGCATGCCGTACAATTGGCTATCAAAGTTCCAAGCCGAGAGCTTAACCCGGGCCACCACACTGACTCTTGAGCCCTAGCTCTGCATTTACCAATGCCTTGATGACCCTCGTGTAACTGCTGGAGGACCTCGTTTCGGAGCTCTTGAGGGATTACCAACCTTCTCCCTTTTAGCAGCACTCCTTCGCATACAGTTAATGCAGACCTCTCCTGCCAGTACGGCCTCAAGACCATTGGCACTGACGAAAACTTCGGCCATCCTTTACGGATCAAGTCAATCAAGCTCCGACAGACTTCATCCTTTTCCTGAGCTTTATTAACCCGTTCAAAACGGTTATGTTCGATGATCCCGGGTACGCAGCCTTCCACGTATTTCGTGACTTCGCTAACAGTAAGCGAATTAGAACAGGCTGGCGTTCCCCGCAGGGGAGCCCTTGACAAAACATCGGCAGTTATGACACTCGTTCCGGGTACGTATTCAACCACAAAATTGAAACGCATTAACCTCATCCGAAAGCGCTGGATGCGCGGAGGTAATAAGTCAATAGGCGACTTCCCCAAAAGCGTGACTAGTGGTTTGTGATCGGTCTCGAACACAACATCAAGTCCCGTGATGTACCCTTCGAAACGTTCCGCCGCCCATGTGAAAGCTAAGGCTTCCTTTTCTATCTGGGCATATCGTGACTCGGCTGGAGTTAACGATCTGGATTGAAAAGCAACCGGACGTCGCTCTTTGTTTGGGTGAATCTGCAACAGAACCGCCCCCAACCCGAAAGACGACGCGTCAGCGGAAAGAATCGTTGGGTATCGAACATCGTAGTTTGCCATGACCCTTGGCGAGCAGATAACGTCCTTGATATACGCCAGCGACTGTTCCTGAGCAGGCCCCCAGACCCACTCGGAATCTTTCAAAAGCAACTGACGTAATGGCTCTGTCTTCGAAGCCAAGTTCGGAACGAATCTGGCAAGATGATTTGCCATTCCCAATAGCCGTCGCACCTCAGAGACATTCTCAGGAGTCTTTAAGCTCCTTTATGGCGCGAACTTTCTCTGGGTCTGGCTTAATGCCCTCATGACTCAGCTGAAAGCCCAGAAAAAAAAAATTCTGTTACTCCGAAGCAACATTTATCTTTGTTCAGAGTGACGCCAGCTCGCCCGAGTCTGTCCAAGGTTTGACGCAAACGGTCATCATGCTGGGCTCTGTCTTTGCCGAAAATTAAAATGTCATCCATCAAGTTTATTACCCCTGGTATTCCCTCCAGTATTTGCGATATTCTTTTTTGGAAGTACTCGGGAGCCGAGGTTATTCCGAACGGCAGTCTTTGGAAACAGATCCTTCCGAAAGGTGTAATAAACGTAGTCAAAAGTTCGCTGTCGCGTGACAGCTTGACTTGATGGAAGCCCGAGTTTGCGTCAATTTTGGAGAAAACCGTTGCTCCACTTAACATTCCCATACTGTCATCCACGGTGGGTAAAACGTAGCGCTCCCTACGCACGCATTTATTTAAATGCGTTAAGTCGACGCAAATTCGTACCCCACCAGACGGCTTCAAAACGGGTACTATGCCCGCGCACCAGTCCGTCGGTTCGTTTACTTTTCGTATCACTCCATTCCGCTCCATTCGCTCCAGTTCTTGCTTAACCGCGTTCCGTAATGGGAGACGCACCCGACGTGCCGTATGGATCGCGAACGGAACCGAGTTGGGCTTTAAGTTGATTTGGTACTCTCCCGCCATGGCACCCAAGCCACGGAACAGATGCGGGTAGCACGCCTCAACAGACTGTTTTGACGTGACCAAGTCGACGAACTTAATCACGCCCAGTGCCTCGATAGCAGGGAGCCCGAGAAGAACGGAGTGCAACCGAGAGACTACATACACGGTTTGCTGTACGGTTCGGCGTTTCCACTGTATCGTGGCAGTAAACTTGCCCAGAACTTTCAAGCACTCGTTACTGGGACCGGTCAGCGTGATATCGGACTTCTGTAACCTAGAAGGCAGTCCGGGAAAGGTTGACGGTACAACAGAGACCTCCGCCCCCGAGTCTACCTTAGCAAACACTGGCGTTTCGTTAATGAAGACTTGAATGAATCGGGCGTTAGACCCTGCCCCGCTCACCGACCCAACAAAGTACGCATCGTTGTTCTTTTGGAGACACGAAAGTCGTACCTTTCTTGGGTAGGCGGCAGCTTTCTTGCGGCAGACTGCGGCGAAATGTCCGGTGCTACGACAGTAGCTGCATTTCGTTGACCTTGCCGGGCAGGCTGTCCTGGCGTGAGGATCCTTTCCGCAGAAGGAGCACTTGCCGCCGTCTCGGCCGGTGGCTTGGCTGGGGAAGCGCCGAGGAGGACCGTCTCTTTCCGTCGGCTGGCCTTGTTTCCTGACGGCGTCGAGGTTACCGGCAGCTGTCGTTTCGTTGCTCGCGTCTCGTAGTTGCTGCTGCTGCCGATGGACAGTCTCTTTCAAACGAGCTTTTGCCAGGGCACTGGCAAGTGTCAAGCTCGCGTCCATTTGTAGGGTCTCTGAAAGCTTGGAATCGCTGAGACCAACAATGAAGCGGTCGCGAACCATGCGTTCTTTAAACTCTTGGTACTCGCAACGGTTCGCTAGGGTATGAAGCGCAGTTACAAACTGGTCGACAGACTCCCCTGGTTCTTGAACGCGGCGATGAAAACACGCGCTTTCGTAGACCAGGTTCCGTGCGGCCACAAAGTGGTTGTCGAATCGCTGTTTGACGACTTCGTACTTCTTCGCGTCGTCGTCGGACAAAGCGAAAGTCTGGAAAATCTGGCGCGCTTGCTTTCCCATAGTATAGAGCAAGGTTCGTACCTGTGCTTCTTCACCCCGTTCGTTGAGGCCCGACGCGAAGCGGTAATCATCGAACTGTTGACTCCAGGTCGGCCATTCAGA
Organism: Ixodes scapularis; assembly: GCF_016920785.2. Classification (NCBI taxonomy): domain Eukaryota; kingdom Metazoa; phylum Arthropoda; class Arachnida; order Ixodida; family Ixodidae; genus Ixodes; species Ixodes scapularis. The sequence goes on along the minus strand of NW_024609896.1, from coordinate 374,110 downwards.
CGTACGGTCGAAGTCGAAGTTCGGCGGCGGTTGAACAGCGAACATTCCGTAACCGCTCTTGCAGCCTTCGCTTTCCGCCATCCCGAAGTCCTTGGCGAAGACGAGCAGCCAGCCGCCGACGATAAGAAGCGAGTTAGAAAAACGCCCCGACCACTTCTGACACCATGCCGCGTTATCGCTTGCGCCGCGCGCGTGGGCAGCCGCAGGAATGACGCCGATCTTCTCCAACTCGGGGTAGAAGCCAAAAGAGCCCCGTTCATGGTGGTGGTGGTGGTGGTTTGTTGGGTTTAACGTCTCCTGGGTTAGCCTAGCTCTGATGTGCTGGCCTGGGCAGGTGACGAGCTCCAATAGAGCTAAAAAAAAAAAAAAAAAAAAACCGAGGGTAATGCATTAAGAAAAATACATGAGCCTGGGCCTACTTTGGCTACAGGCGCTCAGTCAGTTCTGTGTGTCGTAGGAACGCCAACAGTGCCTTGAAAATCCTCCGGCACTTTCGTCTGGGCCCGTCGGGAAAGAGCAAGCTGTCTGTTGTCATCTGGGTGCCCTCCTTAACCCGTTGACGCAGCGCTTCCCGTTGGGTCTCGTATGCCGGGCAGACGCAGAGGATGTGGTGGATCGTCTCTTCTGCCCTGCATTGAAGACAGCTTGAGCTCTGCCGTTTTCCCATTTTAGCAAGGAATTCGTTTGTGTATGCCGTATTTGTCCGTAGTCGTCGCACCAGTGTCTCCGCTGCCCGGGAGAGACCGGTCAAGGTGCCTTTGGGTAAAGATTTCTCCGGCTTCTCCCGCAGGAGATGCCAGCGGACATCGAGAGCTGCCTGTTGCGGGTGTGCAGGTGTGGGGACCTGGGGGGGAAACTGATGTGCTTCCGCGGCGAGGTCATCCGCGCGTTCATTTCCCTGGATGCCGACGTGCCCTGGGATCCATTGGAAACAGACTGAAGAGCCATGCGCTTCCAAGATAGCCAGGGCCTTCCTTGCAGCGGCCGTTGCAGGGTCTCCGGTCTCGGCATTTGCTATCTTCTGGATGGCGCACCGGGAGTCCGTGAGAAGGACCATCGGTTGGGGCGGTAACTTGGCGGCCTCTAGGAGAGCTTTTTCCATGGCCACCAGCTCGGCCGTTGTTGACGACGTGGGTTTGTGGAGTCTGCCACTCCACTCCAGACTTAGTTTCGGTATGTGATAAGCCGCCGTGCTGGAGGTTCGTGAGTGGTTTACCGACCCGTCAGTGTATATCTGCAGCTTTCCGCTGTGACGTTCTTCGAGGTGGGCCTCCACTATTTCCTTGATGACAAGGGGTGGCTTGTCTTGTTTGGAGCGCAGGTACTTAATCCGCACCTCACTAGTTATCTTCGGCACTTCCCATGGTGGTGCCCTTGACTCGCTCTGTGGCATCGTTAGGGGGTCCGCGACTCGAAAGAAAACTTCCACCACCTTGCTCCATGACGCTGTCGTCCGGCCCTAAATTCTACGCAGGAACCATCTACCTGGGTGGGTTGTCGACAGTCGTGCCAGTTGGAAGAGGCTTCGTTCCCAAGACTGCCTCTCGAGCGACTCTAACCCCGCTTCTTGGAGGACCAGGGTGTTCTTGGCAGCCTTCGGGATCCCCAACGCCGTGCGAAGGCCCTGGCGGTGCAGTTGTTCCAACCTCTCCAGGTCCGTCGGGGATGGGGACATGTAGGGCAGCCTGTACAGTATCCTTGACGTGACGAGCGCTGTCTGGGCGGCCAGGATGGTTCGTTCTGTACAGCCCCATGTGGCCCCAGTCATGCGGCGGACAGCATTCGTGGCCGGCCTGCAGGTTGTGATGGTCGCCTCCGCGGCTTGTGCCCATCGCAGTCTGTCTGTGAGGATGATTCCTAAGAACCGCTGCCTTGTTACGCGTGTGATTCTTTCTCCTGCCAACTTGATGTCTGGTGGGCGAAAGTGGCGTCCGTTCCCCCGTATGGACATCCAGGCTGTCTTATCTCTGGAGAGGTTCAGCCCTGAATTGGTCAGAAATTTGTCCACAGCGTGGATGGCGTCCTGTATGCTCCGATGGATCTGCGTGGTGTAAATGCCCGATACCCAGAGACATACGTCGTCTGCGTACAGCGATACATGCACCGGCAGGGGCGTTGGTGGGATGGAGCACGGTAGCTGGGCCATCACGATGTTAAAGATCACTGGACTCAGCACACTTCCCTGAGGCAACCCTCTGTGGAGCACCCTTGGTGACGATACTGTCCGTCCAGAGCAAACTTGTATTTTTCGCCCCGTCAGGAAGTTCGCCAGGAAGGCTTGGATTTTGCCTGTGATCCCCGCCTCGGTCAGTCTGCAGAGGATGGCGGCAAGCGGGACGCCGTCGTAAGCCCGCTCCACGTCGAGGAAAATTGCCACCGTGTTTCTTCGCTTATTCTTGTTATCTTCCAGGTCACTCGTAAGGTCCAATATACTGTCCTGGGCTGACAGACCTCTCCTGAAACCAGTCATACACTCGGGGAGGAGACAGTGTGCATCCAGGTACCAGCGAAGGCGTGCTTGCACCATTCTCTCGAACACTTTGCTTACGCATGACGTTAGCGACACCGGGCGGTAGGACTCCGCCTTGCCGGGGGGCTTTCCTGCCTTGAGTAGGGGCACTACGGTTGCCAGTTTCCACCCGTCGGGTACGTCGCCAGAGTCCCATATGGTGTTGAACCAGGCGACGAGGGCTTCTTGTGCGTCATCCGGAAGGTTCGTGAGTGCCTGGTATGGGATTCCATCGGGTCCCGCTGCACTCTTTTTTCGGCATCTGCGGAGAGCACTCTCAAGTTCCTGGACGGTAAAGGGTGCGTCTAGGGGCCCCGGGGATAGATTTGGAGTTCCCGGTTTTTCTGGCGCTTCGGCAGGGGCGTATAGAGCACATAATCTTTCTGCTGCCAGCTGCTCTGTTATGTTGGCTGAAAGTGCTAACACCTGCAGCGCATGCCTTGTTCTGCAGCTCCCAGTCATTGCACCTAGGACTCTCCAGAGTTGGGGCAGCGATGAGTGAGCGTTGATGTTCCTGCACATCAGCTTCCATCGAGCTCTCACCAGCGCCTTGGCGTGTCTTCGTAACTTTGCCGACACTCTGTTAAATTGGGTCTTGTCCTCCGGGTTCTTCGTGCGTCGATACTTTCGTTGGGCCCTTGTTCGCGCCGCCTGCAGGTTTAGGAAGGTGAGGTCGGGGTTTGGCAGCCATTCAGAGATGCTCGTCGTGTGTGTTGCCTCCTGCAGAGCCTGAACGATGGCTGTCGCAATGTCTGCACGGCTTGTGTTCAAAGCTGCACGGAAAACGTCCCAGTTTGTGCACGACCGCACAACCTTCCTGGCCGTCTGGCACCCCTTGACTGTGATGTGGATAGGGAAATGATCGCTCCCTCTGGTGTCCGGGGCAGTTGCCCATGCCAGCTCGAGTGTTGGTGTATGCGCCGTGACATCGATGGCGCTATAGGTGCTGGGAGGCCTGAAAAAGGTGGGCCCTCCGTCGTTTGCCACGACCAAGTGCAGCTCCTCCAGCATTTTCGTGACTGCGTCCCCCCGTTTGTCCGTTTTCCGACTGCCCCATGCTTCACTGTGCGCATTGAGGTCACCACACAGAAGCAGGTCCCCGTCGATGTTCTTGCACCATGTCAGAAGATCATCTGTCGGCCACTCCGTGCCATCCGGCCGAACGTAACCCACGAGCACATGGAAAGTTTTTTTGCCGATGCTGACTCTTGCGGCCACAAACTCCGCCGACAGGGTACACAACTGACTGGTGTCCACTTGAAAGTAGGGCACTCCTTGCCGTATAAAAAGCGCCGCACTTCCATGGGGAAAACTGGGGATGGATTGCGTAGTAAGCTTCACGTACCCAGGTAGTGTCCGCTTTCCCGGAAGGCCGGCTTCTACGAGTGCCAGCACTGGGCTTGGGTAGCGTTGCAGATGCAGGGTTAGTTCGCTGTGTCTGGCCGTAAGTCCACGGCAATTCCACTGTAGCACGGTTGGGACGTCCCGTCCCCCCGTCCTATGGCTCGGCTGTCGCCCTTCCTTCAAAGTTGGGGTGCTTGTCGAGTTATCTTGCTTCTGTGGACTCACGATACCCGGCTTAAGCATTCTGTGTGATGATTCCTTCGAGACTCTCCCCGACAGCATCTAGTACCTCGAGTGCGAATTTCGCTTCTGGTGTGTGGCGTCGTGCTTGTGCCAGTTGTCGCACCGCCCTGAAGAGCCGTGAAACCATTCTTAGTAGGGCGGCGTCTGTAGCCTCTCCCGTCGATTGGGTCTTGTGGCGTCCATCTCGTGCCACATGGGCAAAAGACCGGCGCCTCTCCACCTGCGCAGTGCCTTCTGGTTCGCGTGCTCGGTTACTTTCCGTTGGTTCAGAGCGGGTTGCGTCTTTGTGCCCCGCCATCTGCTTCGCCCCAGATTGTCGCGCTACTAGCGGCGGGAAATCGTCTTCTGGCAGTCTTGCCCGTCCCTTTGCACTCGCAGCTCCTGAGGTTGCTGTAGGATGTGCGCCACGCCGGCTGGCTACCTTGTCCGTGTTTTGCTTTCGTACCGCTGCTCTTGCTTCCGCGTGGGTGGAGGCCGACCTGGCGCGCTGCTTGCACACTTTCCTCTCTTTCCTCAGGACTGGACACTCCGACGAAGTGGCGGCGTGGTCCCGTCGACAGTTGACGCATCGAACGGTCTCGCTTTCGCACGTCGATGTTTCGTGATTTCCTGTACATTTCGCGCACGTTCGTTCTCTCTCACAGACCGCGGCGATGTGGCCCATTCTATTGCACCGGAAACACTGCAGAGGACGAGCCACGAAGAGTGCAACCGGGTGACGCACGTATCCCATGTGGACATATTGCGGAAGGTCCTTGCCTTCGAAGGTGACCCTGACAGTCGTCGACTTCCCCAGGCGCCGCACGCCGAGGATGTTAACTGGGGCCCGCATGCTGTTGTAGATGTCTTCCTCAGACAAGCCTTGATCTACGTCTCGAACAACTCCTGCGATATGATGTGTCGTCCATGGTACGCGGGCCTCAACCGGTATGCCGCCGAGCTTCCTGACGAGTAGAAGTTTAGGCACAGCCTCTTTCATGTGAACGTCGACCGCTATCACGTTCTTTCGGCCGTTGACCCGTATCTCCTTCACTTGGCGAGGAGCGATGACGTCGAAGTGAGCGTTTAGTTCTACCCTGTTGAGCTTCCGGACGTTTGCTTTCTCTGTAGGCCAGAACAGTACTGTGAGCCGGGCTTCAGTGTTCCTGGCAGCCAGTCGCGATTCCTTGGAGACTACTGTGTCGCCGCTGTTGGTCGAGCCCCGTCGACTTTTCTTCGGACCTACGAGGGTGAAGCCGTCGTCCCCTTCGCCCTTGTTGCTGGCATGTACGTTCGTCCCGTCTTCCAGTGCAGACTCAGCCTCGGAGGAAAAGGATGCTACTGACGCATTCGATGCCGAAGTGGGGCTCAAGTCGCGGTCCCTTTTCCGATATAGCCGACCTGGTGTAGCCGGTGGGCCTTGGTCCTCATCCATGGGGCTGGGGCTTGAACGGGCGCCCCCCGAAGTGGCCGCCATGCTTGTCAGCCGGTCCCGCCGCTCAGTGGTGCAGGGATTGTCCGTCGTCAGACAATCTGCTAGCTCCGGTACGAAGAAAAACCGCCCCGGTGATGCGCTTGACGACGCTTGACGACGCAACACTGTACACGAAAACTCTTCTGCAAAACGGAAAGAAAAGACCGCCCGAACTTCGTAACCCGCTCGAAGCGAGCCGCCGCCTTTGAATCCAAGTGCGCCCCGTTCATTCCAGCGTCATCACTTTTATAACAGTCAGGCACGTGACCGCGATACACCGAGTGGCGTCACATGCGTTACCGCCACAGTATGGTCGGTGAAATGCAGAGCCAGTGGTTCTTTAGCGGATCAGCTTAGATCGGCTAGAAGCCGTGGGGACGCACCTTCAGCGCTTAAGTCAACGGTCCATGTCAGAAAAAGAATGTGTGGTATGGAACGTGCTTATATACGCATTTGAGCATTTGACCGCAGCGATCTCTCGTCTGTAAAGTTGAGACAATGCGTGCAAAGTTTAACGCGATTATATACGCATTTGACCGCAGCGCCCTCTCCTGTATAGACGTTGAGCGGCTACATGTAACGTTTCATCCATAACAGAAATCCCAGCTCTTGAATTACTACCACACCTCGGAGCCTCCTACTCATCCCGTAGTCGGCCGAGTGGTTAAGGCGATAGACTAGAAATCCATTGGGGTCTCCCCGCACAGGTTTGAATCCTTTCGACTGCGCAAACATTTTTTTATTATTTTTGTGTGAGCACGGACGCCGGTCTGACGGACGGACGGACGGACGGAAAAGGCTAGACCCTTAGAAGCTTCGCCCCTAAAACCGCGAACGCGCAGCGGCCTGTTGTCGCCACAGCAAGCGTGCTAAACCTGAACAATCGGAGCATGGTATGGTCCTCAACGAACACCAACGTCTTGTTGCGACATCAGGAGACAAGTCAGCGAGGACCACTGCCTTTGCTGACTTCTCTCAATCGAGAGGCACGATTTCTTCACGTGACCCAGCAATTGCAAACAGCTATGTGCGGAGAGCATTGCTGTTTGACGACGCACGACAGTTTCTCTTCCTCGGATCGGTTCGGTTGACGCCTAGTGTCCGCCACGTTCCGAATTAGGGAACAGTGATCGAACAGCGGAAAGCCCGGAGGGCATTAAAAAAATAGACGCATAGAATCGATTGCACGCCGCCACATTTTGCGTCACGCGGTAAAACGCGTCGAGAAAAACGTATGGCTTGCCTTTATTTTTTTTTTATTATTTTATGTATTAAGCTTAACCCCTGGCCGTTTCCATCTCAATGTGCATCATACCGTCATCAGGTCGCATATCACTACTGCGGTGGGCACGTTAAAGGCGCCAGCCTAGCAGTTGTACCGCACTGGTTAAATATATCATCTGCAGCGGTGACACTAGATGCCCACGGGGGCAATTTCCTCTGTCTAAACAAACACGCAAAAAGACATTTCATACAGAAGTCATTGTACGTCGCAACATTTTGCGTCGGGCGGTGAAACGCGAGACGACAAATTTCATCGGGTAGTAGACGACAATGTACAGTCCGCCTCCCTTTCCTTCTTTTCCTTTTGCTTTTTTCTGCGGTTTTGTCTTTCCGCATGCCTGAAATACTCCGAGGCATGTTTTCGCCACGCGTTCCCTTATCTCGTGCTTGGGAGGATTCTTTTTCGCTAGGCCGCACATCCGGAAGTTTCAGAGGAGTGCAGTTTGCGTGGAAGCCGAGAGGCATCCTGCCCGAAGGTTCTGGGCCGCGTCTGCTAGTGTTTTTCTTCTTCACATTGTGAGTTTGTTTCGGTCGTTGTCATCGAGTTCGCTACACCATAACTTTGTGTACGCGACAAGACAAAAAGAGAAAAAAGAAACAAGCACAACGTGTGAAACGTTTCGTAAAGGAGGTGTTGCATATACAAAATACCACAAGATTGCTGCCGTTAACCTTTTCTGCGTTTCCGTCTTGATTGGCTGGCGGTCGTACATACAGGGCGTCTTAGCGGACCTTCCCCGGTAAAACGAGCCAAAAAATCTGGCGCCTTCACGTAGAAAGCTGAAACTTTCATCCAATGTGCGCTCTGCAGGCCAGTTTTACCGGGTGGGGATTGAACTCAAAACCCAGGATCCTGGGCTCAAATCCGAACCCTGCCCATTTTGACCTGGATGATCGTCATACCGGCGTGCGTTCGTGTATCACTACTGCGTGATGCACGTTAAAGGCCACATTCTAGCGGTTGTACTGCACTGGCTAAATTTCTCACCTACAGCCGGAAGGCTCGTCGCCCGTTGAGGTAGACGAAATTCTAGGCGGTATAAATATACACAGACATTAATTTTTTTTTACTGACCGAAATTTACAGGAACAATTTGTTTGCTTGTTTTCTTTTGCCTAAAAAAGTAAGAGCAAAAAATATTTTCAAAGTCAAGGTTGAGCCCGTTCGCAGACGGCCGAGTTAGGGACACTGTTTACTTGTGGCGCCATCACCCGACACGCGTAGCGAGCAAGCGACGCAAACTGTTGTATACTCGCTGGGCCTATCGGCAGATGACGCGACAAGTAATTAATGTCGCGCTACCTCTGTCGTCTGCGAGCGCTCCTAACCTTCAGTTTGGCAAGTTTTTTTGGCTCTCATTTTCTACAGAAACACAACCGTGCGTTGAAATTTCACAGAGTGATACTGACCTGCTCAGTGAATATTCGGTGAAGGTTTGATCGTTCCATATGCAAGCGCCAATTTTTTCCGACCCGTTTTACAGCGGAAGGTCTGGTTGGTACACACTGTAGTTTTGTTGTTTCTTTTAATCACTGGCAGCCTAAAAACGTAGGGTTTTTCGATCCCCAGTTTGACATCTTAATATTGTGTTTGGGACCAATGAGATGCAGCGAAATGGGAATGGGAATGAGATGCAGCGAAATGGGAATGAAGAGCGTGAAGATAATGAGGCACACACTGCGTTTCTTGAGTTGTCTTTGACTAATGTTTCACTCTTGTCGCAGTCGTTATTTTTTCCTGGTTATGGGTTAAAGTTCATCAAGTAAGCATAATATTTGTAAAAGCAACGAAGCAACCAACCAAGAGAAACTAGGACATTCACGCCGCTTGAGTAGCAACCTTTAACGGTTGCCAGCAACCGCTTAACCGTTTAAACGGTTGCTACTCATTCGGTGTGAATGTATTACACATTCAAATCACTAGACTAGAGGCCGTTGAAACTGCTGCTAGTCTAGCGCTAGACTACACTCTCGGGATTGTATGACAGTTTTGCTGTAATCAAATAAACTTATCTTTTCTTATCTTATCTTAAAAAGGGGGTGTACAGAGGCATACCCCTTGTCCCACATGCAACACCCCGAAACTACATTCCGACGTCCTTTCCACAGACGTCGATCTGGCGATGCAAACTTTAACGAGGGGCTGGATAGTCGACCAATACAACTTATCAAAATAGGTAATGTACTCATTAAACGCTACAGGTAGACAAAGGTTTCTTTGGACCTGCGGCAAAACCTCAGTGATTGTTTTTGGTAAATTTAAAACGCACATTAGCTATTACGTACGTTATATCCAACAGCTATCAAGTGGTCATAAAAGTTGGTATCGCCAGCTGGACGTCAGTTGACAAAACGACGAAACGCATTTTCGGGGTGTTACATATGGGACAAGGGGTGTACCCGTTTACACCCCCTGTTTCAGAGAGTGTAACAATGGTTTAAACGGTTGCTAGTGTAGCGGTTTTAATGCGTATTTTAAAGCGAGACCTTTGAGGAGCTCGTATCGCAGAAAAGCGGATGTCGGCGGTGTGACGGGAAAACCCCGATCGATCGATAGGATCATAACGTCGCAGCCACATGACCGTGTTTCAAATTATTTCACTTTATAAAGTAATTCATTTACATTAAACATTTTTTAAAGAATATTATGCTGGCGAGATTCGCACCTACAACCCTCAGGTTACGAGCCAGACACGCTGCCATCTGGGTGACATTTTATTGCATTCATTGCATGGGAATTCGGTGACTATAGTTCGTTGCAACTCAAGAACGAAGGGCGAGGGTAAGACGGGTCGTTGAGGAGGAAGCAGACGGAACGCCGCAGAAGAGAGGAGGAATCCTCTTTCTCTCTTTAGCGTTCCGTCTGCTTCCTCCTCCCCGGCCCGCCTTACCCTCGCCCTTCGTTCTTGAGTTGCAACGAACTATAGTCCACGCAGACACGCTTTCACGGCTCGGAAACGAGTGGCGGCTTATATTTAGTATCGCGTTCCACTCTTAAGGCGGAGCTTAAATACCAGCGACCAATTCGCGCCTTGCCCTTTTTCCTCCCTTCCTCCTCTCCCCCTTCTACCCTGTCCACCGTTGCCAGTTTCCTCCTCCCCTATGGTGAGGAGGATTTTCTGCCTTGCAGGATCTCGAGTCTGGTCGTCGGCCTTTAAGCGTTCTCCTGCAATTTTCGGGGGGAGGGGGGGGGGGGGGGGGGGGCGCCCAATTGGCTACTTTCACAAGTCCTTTTTACCTTCATCAAAAATATATTTATGAAACAAGTAATTCATTAAATCTGCGAAACGGGGTTTTAGAAATAAAAATTAAGTGTTTTGCGTTGATCATTACAAATAACCCTCAGCGGCACACTTCGTGATTCGTGAAGTATACTTCACAAACTTTGAATGCGATATCTATATTTTTAATCAAGCTACGTCACGACCCCTGCACTACTCCCAAACGTCACGTATTGTATTGTATTTTAATCTAGCGTATGATATGTGATGGTAGATGTTGAGGTGACTTATGCTACGTTACTCGCCTAATACGTCACAGGCAACTAATTCCATTGTTAAGGCTTTGGCTTTTCAAAATTCATATATCACAAAATACGACTTAATAATTAACCGTTCAATATTTTCAAATAGAAGGATTTTGATTTACATTTATTTTAGATGGCCGCAAAGCCAGGGAGCGCGCATCGATGGCAAGATTATCAGTCAGGCCCCCAGCGGCAGCTCACATGAACGAAACAAAATATTTTAATACGAAGCCGCTAATGTTTGCCAGTCCTGCTTACTCGTCCCTATTCAAGCATTCAGGAAATAACAATATTTCGTCGCCAAAGTAATGAAGGAACTCAATATATTTATATTAGGCACATTCCCACAGTTCCCGAACTCACTGTGTAGTGTTTAGCGAACAATTTATGCTCCATTTTTTTCGCGACTTCGTCGTGGTCTGTAAAACAAACATTCCAAGGAAAATAGCTCGCACAAGTTAAGTTGATCTTGGTGCACACGCTAATACGACGAATACGCACGCAAACAAATACTGTTGAGACCTTCTCCGCAATCACCGTTTTTATTTCCCTTCAAGGAGCGGCACTGAAAGAGCAGAAAGATTAAAGCTAGCTCTCGCTTCAAGTTCCGGAAGCGGGCCGATGCGTTGTCATGACAACGAGATGTTGCCATGTCCGGGATTCGTCGCCCTATTAGCACGGTTTTTAATTGGAGATCGAAATCCGGTCTTAGAAGGACTTGTCCCTAAATGACGTAGGCTTAACGACACCTCCGCCTCTTAGCGATTGCCGCCGCAGATATCCACAAACTCACCAGTAGCTCTTTCGGATTGCGTTGTTGTATCTTCGTAATTGACTCGTTCCTCTTAGGTAAAAACAACAACGTTGGCTCATTCTATACTTCGTTTAGCTTTAATTCAGATGCAACCAACGCTACGAGGTAATGGCACTAATCCAGCAGCGGCAAAAAGAGCAAGTTACAAGGCCTTTTTCTGTTTACGACTGGTTCGGTGATGATAAACTACGTACAGAAACATAACTTAACACAAGCAGAAGCATCATGATGGTGCTTTTTCGAAGCTCTCTGATTGGTTCAATACCTCGTAGCTTCTGCTGCGTTTGGACTTCATGTGGTGAAACAAAGTATAGACCAGTGTCCGAAATTCTAGCGCCCAGCGATAAAAATGGGGAGTAATAAATTCAGACTTGCGAAAAGAGGGACTGCGCACACGAGTAGAACAAGATTTGTTCGCTTTTTACAGCGGTATTGGCTTCCGTGTTTTTCTTGGAGCGTCGTGAGTATGCATTTCTGGCGTTCTTGCTACAAACTACGATATGCGCAAAGGTTTATATACAAAAAAGGAGTCTTACAAAAAGTTGTAGTGGCTTAGCTCGGCTCTGCCAGGATATACGTAGCATGAGCGGTCGGCCACGTCTCTCAGCCTCCTGGCGACGCTGCTTTGCTAGACGTTCCTCCCTTTGCTTCGCTATCTCCGCAGCACGTTTAGCCTTTTTCTGTTCGTTCTCCCTACGCTCAACCGCTAATTTCCAGGCAACGGGATCCGATGAGTTAAGCTTCTCCGCTCTTCTGCACCGCTGAGCAGCAATTTCGCTCTCCTTCTCCATGGCTATACCACACTGGCAAAGGCCCCGCGATATGTATACCCCCACGGATACCTCTGCGCATGCACACAAAATGAGAGGCGCTATCAAGTGGCTCCGGTGCAGCGTCAGACTTGGCTACTGCGCAACGGAGGCGCACAGCTGGGCATACGGTGGCGCCAGTGCGTCTGCCGCGGCTATGACGTCACTCCTCTGGAACTCGCAGACCGGCGAGGCGCGCGCGGCGGCGGTGGAGCACGCGGCGGCGGCGGCTCCGGCGCGCCAGCTGTGCGCCGTGTGACGTCACTGCTCCTCGCGCATGCGCAGCACGGCTCTCCTGGAGCCACGCGAAAGTGCTCAACCTCGACCAGTGTGGCTCACGCTACAAAAACCGCAGCTCTCCAACCATGTCATGGCGTCAGCATAAACAAACATGGCGGCGCCCATCAAACAGACAAGACGGTGGTGTGTAGGCATTAACGCATTTTTAAACTATTTTTAGTTTCTACAAAATATTCGAGCATTATCAGAAAGTGTGCGATCGGAGCGTATGTCCCCAAGAAGGCTTGGGGCAGCCCGTGGCTACGAAGTTAGAATCACGTGCCATTCCGCGTCCAATGCGTTCGTCCACATAAACTATTTGCTTCCGGTTCACAAGAATGTTCGCATTGGCCATACTACATTGTGCCTGGAACGCGTCACCAACTAGTGTGTTAGTGGCGTCCAAAAGAATTGGTCCCTCGATTTCCGCCCGATGGCGCCACTGAAGTGTCATGCTGTCGCCGGCCGCGATTCTGGCTGTGTCACATGCAGTAGTGGTGGATGTGGCAGCCGCCTGTTCGCTGCACTCTAAGCCCGGTCCCACTTAGTAAGAGGGACATTTCTTCGATTTTTTCCCACTTAACTTTAAGGGGGGCGATATACCTCTTAATATTACATGGAGATGCTCCCTCTTAATTAAGTGAGACACCACCCCTCTTAAAGTAAGCGAGGCGGCGTCTCCCTTAAATTTGAGGTCAGAGTCCCTTAGTAAGAGGGACAGTTTTTAGATATTTTCTTCCTTAAATTCGGAGGGACGGTGGCCCGCTTAAAATGCAGGGGTATAGTCCCCCTTAAGTCGGGGTCACGCTGCTTATACTTCTTACAAAATACATTCTGCAGACATGTTCCGAAACGAGTCGCCTCGACATCCGCGCTTCGTACGCCACGAGGTAACCAATCAAGAGGTTACTTTGTCACGTGGCATACAAAGCACGGATGTCGTGGTGACTCGCATTGGAACATGTCTGCAGAATGTATTTTGTATGATGTATAAGCAGCGTGACCCCGGCTTTAAGTTACCTCTGTTATTGTATCGTACAATTTCTGCTCCTTCGTGTTTTGAGTGTCAGCTGACATGCTGCACTGCACTTCTCGCACTTTCGCTGATATTGTTAAACCAAAGTTATTCAGTGCTGCGTAGCAGAATTGAAATTTGATCTGTATATCTTGTTTGATAAACGGAATCAATGAGTTAAAGAAAGCAGTAACAATCTTTAAGAGTAAACACTGTTTTATTTGCCATGACACAAGAAAATATTTTGATATGTCTTTATCAAAATAATAATTCTATAGCGATGTTCTGGTAGCTTTTACGAATAAAAAAGACTTAGAACGACGCCAGAAATCGGCGTTTCTTGGAAACTATCACACAAAAAATTTCGTGCTGCAAAGTGACTCATTTTGCCTATCATAAACAATAACAATACAATCGTGCTGGGAAAAAAAACTATTTTTAGCGGATAACACAAAAAGACAAGTACATTCTAAAAAAAAGCCCGTGCGTCTACTTGCCCGCACAACACTTGGAAAGACAATCACCATAACTCTCGGAGGCAGCTCAGCGAATGTAGATGCCGAAACATATGATTATACCAAAAAAAAAATGAGTTGCGACATTAAGCACAACAAGCGTGATGTTTTGCATTAGTTAATGTCACAACTCGGACTGGCTTTTTTGGTCTAATCTTATGTTTCGGCATCGTGATTCGCTGAGCTGCTTCCGTGAGTTACGGTGATTGACTTTCCAAGTGCTGGCTCGGGAAAGTAGATTCCTGTGCTTTTTTTTTTAGAGCGTAGTTACCTACTTCATAGCATTAAAAACGAATTATTCGGCGTCTCTTGCCATCAGCAGAAGCTCAGAATTTGTTATTTTTGAACGGCCATGAGCGATTTTATGAGCTTCTCCGACATAAACTGAATCGAAACACTTTATTTTCAACGAGCAGACCCTAGAGGAGTCCAAGGGTTTGTCCACATGCCACAAGGTAGGAGAGCCCCGTTATGTAATACACCCATAAGCACATGACTAGTGCCCCCTCCATAGTCGTGCTAGCGGAGAGTTTCACTGACCAGTTCCCAGAAACGATCCCTTTCTCCGAACCGAAGAAAGTCTTGGGTCTTGGAACTTTTTCGTCAGGGGTAAAATCGTCCTGCAAGCAGCAATTGTTAAAAATAAAAAAAAAAAATTGCGTCAGCATCAAACTTAGATTTCTGTTTTTGCATTCGCTTTTTCACATACCATAGATGATGAAAAAACTTCTGGCCAATCGAGACCGGAGGATGGTCTTAATGTTCAAGAATGTTGTTGGGTTGTCTCCGCAGAAGGCTTCTTTTACCTCCTCAAGGTTTCCCAGCATGGTGACGATCGTGTTATGGAACCGAAGTTGTGCATCCACCTTTAGCTGAATGAAAGACCATATTGTTTTCCTTTATATACAGAGAGTGGGAATTAGAATAAAGGTAATGAAGCGCTTTCACCTGTTATCAAGCAGGCGCTAGGAAACAAATGCGAAAATAAAGTGCAAACAGTTCAAAGATTCGGAACCCAATCTGTATACGATGAAATAGCGAGTGACATTAGCTTATGACGTAACTTCTCCTACTATTAATTTTTGGTACGAGAATAGACTGCAGTTTTAATTAATTTACGAGAATCAATCGTTTCTGTATTACCAAGACAAAACGAAAACGCATTTAGTAGTAGATGAACTTTAGAAGCCCCATGTGCTTTGGAAAGCATGGATTGCATTTGCGGCTCGAAGCTGCAGAAGTGATCTAGTGCATGCTTTAGAAAGCAACATAATCAAATAAAAAAATACATTTCTGTAAACATTTCGCCGCAAGCCATTCATTTTTTTTTTTTTTTTTTTCAGAAGCAGTGCATGTGCCAACAGAACGTAAATAGAGCCTACCTACGTACCAGAATACAAAAAGTTAATAATTACCGAGTTTGTTGTGAACCGTGTGCGGGTGGCCGCAGTAGGCTCACCACTCAGGGTGGTGCGTTCCACCGTGCAGAGGGTCCCGGTAGAGCTCTTTACACGAGGAATCCGAGCGGAACCCCCGCCTGATTTCCTTCATGTCAACGTTCGTTGCCATTGCCTCACTCTGAAACAAGATTGTTAATAACGGTCAGTCATTTAACGCCCCTAGTCAACCTAGCCCTAAAGCGCATAAGAAAAAAAAAGCGAACTTCTGTTTATTAATTTTTCGCGGATGTATGACTCAGAAAAAAAATATTCAGCCAGCTACAGAAACAAAGAGCAGCAAAGAGCAGCAAAGAGCGCTGCTCTTTGCTGCTCTTTGCGTAGAGCATGCAAAGAGCAGCGCTACGTCCGTGTCACTTCTTTGTCTGGTCCTCGTCTTTCCGCGCTGTTTTTAATTCCGAAGCATAATAAACATCATAAATAAAATCTCCAAAAACAAAAACATGGTCGGCGCCAAAAAAAAAAAAAAAAAAAAGCCGGTAGTTTTGCCGGCGCGGCCGTCAAAATATAGCGAACAAAAAAGTACGCCAAGAAAATGTAAAAAAAAAAAAAAAATGTACTCCCTGACCACCGCTACACCCTTCCCCCCTTTCCGCAGACGCCGCGACGCCGACGCAACGCGAACACGCGAAGAAAAAAAAAAAACTTTTTTCTTCTTTTTATTTTGTGCTCGTCCAATCCCCCTGCCCTTTTCACAAACATACACACATTATGGGGTTTTGCTCGCCGCCCACTTGAGAACAAAAATTTTCATAATCACTGCAACGCTAACGATGTCTACAACATAACGTTGCAGTGTAAATTGCTGTAATGAATTGTGAAGGCAAACAAACGCGAAATCGCCAACATTGTTTCTGTCAATCAACGATCTCGGGCGGTCTACCTCAAGCATTTAGAGTGCACACCGAGAAAGAAATCGGCGAGCCAAGCTTGCGAACACTGACAGCCCCAGCTAGGGTGCCTTTATGTTGGCTTTGCCTTAGGGAGGGTGATGCCCTCCTTTGTAGTACTCGATGCCGACAGTGTACGCTCACGGATAAAATACAAGGAAATTGCCGGTAATAAAATGCCGGCGTAGCACTGCCAAAGTTAGCAGCTCGAGCTGGGAGAAGAACGAATGCGCGTTCGAAATGAAAAAGTAGACAAAAGCGTCGGACAGAAAATGGTCTGATATCACCAGCCTAAAACAGACGCGTAGACATTGGGACACCCTAACCCGCTAAAAGTGTTTTGTGCGAAAGACAGCCCTGCGGCTCACGGCAGGGCAAACGATTAGCGACGCTTTGTCCTAGCTGAACGAGCAGATCCAGGAAGCGACCGCGTCCGCGGACTACAGCTGAACACTCTCACTCTACATGCAAAGCTCGTGCATCTCACAGCCAGCGTGAAAATATTGATGGCTCGTTATTCCCACCCGCAATGCACCCAAAACAAAAGCTTCAATATGACAGGATTACTCACCCGAAGGAAGTCAAACGAGCAGCATGACGCTTGCGACTCTCCGGCAACGACCGTTTCCAGCTCTCCGTGAATTGGCGCGAAGCCCTAGCACCGTCCGACCTGTTTGCCGTGGATTAGTGCGCCTGCCCCCCTCCTCCTGACCGAACTACATTGGTCCAGTTAAGAGGGACCAGTCCCCTCTTAATATGAAGGGACACGCGTGAATCTTTTTGTCTGTCTTTCCTGTTCAGAGGGACTAACGAAACGGTTTCCTTGGTCTCTCTTAATATGTTGGTGTCCCTCTAGATGTTGCTATTTTATTTTTCGATTTCCCTCTTAAAAAGAGCTGTCCCCCTGCAAGCATTGTTGTCCCCTCTAAAATCAGAGGGACAGCGTTTTTTATGAGAGACCGGTTTTAGAGTGTGCTGATCACCCTCTAACTTAGCAGTCCACGGAAGCTTCGGCAGCCACCAGTTGGGACGCTGCGACGACAGCGACACTCGTGCTTGCTGGGTTTTTTTGTCGGAACTTCCACGACCAATCAACAGGGTCGCGCCATCCGACAGCGTGTCACTCCACTTTTTGTGACGTCAATTGTTGCCACGTCCGGACCCCTTTCGACGCATGGGCCGAGTGGAACGATAAATAAAAAAAAAAGAATTTGGATTTGATTTGAAACGAACCAGCCACAGACGCGTTTACAAGCACCGCGTACCCGTACCAAGTGTTGGCGTTGCGCATGCGCAGAAACCAGGCTCGCGTGAAGTAAAGCGTCTGCGCGCCGACAGCAGCGCCACCACTGTGGCGTGACCTCTTGCAGATATCGCCTCCAGCGCCACCACTGTGGCGTGACCTCTTTGCAGATATCGCCTCCTGCGCGCTGCCATCTTTGTCTGCTGGGCTGTGGAACGGCTTCCAAGCGTGCGCTGTTGATCTGCTGTGCGGTATATCGGACGCTGCGCATGCGTCCACAGCTCAGTGACTCAGCGTTTTTTGCCCGCTCGCTTCGTTCGAGACTGCCGCTGGAAATATCTGTAGCTTCGAGAAATGTGAAGCGCCTGCGTCGAGTCGCAAGCAGTGGCACCAATATGTGGAGAGCAAATCGTCTGCTTCTTGAACACGAGTTGAAGTGACGTCAGAAAAACGCCGAGGTCTGATTGACTCTGATTGGAGAATAGTGGGTAGTTCTCGAAGCAAGCTACCTCGAGGTCTACCCACTATCCTACATTCAGAACCAATCATAGCTCGGTGTTCTGACGTCACCACAGCCCCTGCAAAAGAAGCAGACGTGCTTGCGCTCCGCATGGCATGACGTCAGAGTGTGTGTTGGTGATTTTCCCGGGGTAGAAAGGAGGTGGCACAAATGGAAGTACAAACGAAACAAAAATTCCGGAATTAAGAACAAAATGCATTGGCTGCCAGATCCACGCTAGGGGGCGCCACTGAGCGGCCCGTGAATGTCGCGGGACACCGGGAATTCGAGGATGTCCGGTTTGTTTTCATCGCGCGCGCCATATCGGTACGGCGAGATTATTTGCTTCCGAACGAGGCGCGCTGGTTCGGTATTTGTTCTCTCAGCGGTGACACAACATACGAGATCCAAAAAGGTACCAGTTTCCGTTCATATCGGAAAGCAAAAAAAATCGGGAAGTAGAGATTGTACTCAAACTGAACAAAAGGGAGCGTGTGAGCGCGACGGCGTGCTGGAGGCGCTTATCAGATGTTTTCACGACGAATCGTGTTGAATTTTGTATTATGTTTTTTGTTTATTTTTGCGAGTGGCTGTATCGTTCTTTGTACGGACTCCACTGGCGGGTTTCGGCGCCAGCGATAATGCAATAAAAGGCATTTCTTGATTCCATTTTGCTTTATCTTCTGCTCATGCTTCCAAAATTTCATTTTCATATTTTCTAATTTCTTCAACGAGTAAATCAAAAGCATTTTACATATAGTAAAATGTTTGCATATATTTTTTTTCGGGTTACACCACGCCCGAAAATTAAATACATGTCAAATGACATTTACTCTCAATTGAGTTTGTAACTTGCCTTCACCCTACCAGGTACATTTTAATTTAGCCTTCGTGTAGAGAATGCAGTATCAGAGATAAAATGAAAAGTTTCCAAGAAAAATAGTTAGTCATAAACAATATTGACTTAAAATTACCTTAGTCCGTAAGAGTATGGCGACACTAGCAGTACGATTGCTAGCCTGAGGGTCTTTAACGCGCATCACGCAACAGTGATACACGACCACACTCAAGCTCGACACTCGTCCATATCGAAACAGTCAGGGGTGGGGATTGAACACAGAATCCCTTGGTTCGGATTCAGTGACATTGCTACCGGACATGTTTCTTTTTAGAAATAGAATGGTGCTGGAAAGCGACCATGACAATGTCACATTGCTAGAAGCCGCAAGACACACGAGACACCATTCACTCGTAGAAATACGTTAATTATTTCCTCGTATGTATCCCAGTCTGACTGAGATTCATCAAAAGGTTCCACTTGTCCAATGGTGGCCATCCTGTATATGCTTCCGGGTAAAACAACGTTGATCCTTCTTGCCCGCTTGACGGTTTCTCCGTTTCGACGGTGCTGGTCGATGCAGTCATAAGTCGGTAGGTCCGTTCGCCAATCCTTGTCGCATAAAATTGTTGTGTCTTGAAAGGGGGCTGACGCCAGAGTGCCAACAACTGCTAGGGTTTATTGATATGAGGCTTCATGCGACCGCCAACTTGAGAGCTCCGCTGGTCGAACACTCCCCCGCATACATGCATTAACACTTCCATGTCAAGATGCGGGGAGAGGGAGAGCGAGAGAGAAAGAAGAGTCTGTTTAGCATTGACACGTTGTAATGAGTTAGCTATTTGTTTATCAAGGCACAAACACTATAGACACGCACACAAGACACGTGACACGAGTCGGTGCTCCGCCGCCATTCGCTTCCAAGGGCCGCTCATTTCAGTGAGGCGCCGCCATTAGTTTCCAAGGGCCCCCTCGAGACACGGGTTTTGTGCAAAAACAACTATGAACTTTAAACAATACAATACGGAGAATTAGCCGTTAATTATCATCACCAACATTATCGTAGGTCTACGCAACAGCTGGTGATTTGTCAATGGAAATGTTAAGGCCGGGGGTAAGAAGATAATTTGTCATTTTCTTCAGTGTAGACTGAAGCCTTGCCTTTGCTTGAACTCGTGTAGATCCAGAGGCCCATATACAGATAACATCGGCCTAAAATTATGTCTGTATAGTTAGGGGCAGTATTTTGGCGACACGGACTAGAGCGATAATAAATAATGCGGGAATGATGAAGCCCTCCATGAGGGACGCCATGGGTTACCGGGTAAGAAAGCGTGTTTGCTTTGTTTGTAGACATTAATATTGATCTTCCTACGAGCTCGGAGAGAAAGTCACATAGCGGACGTGCATTCCATTCGCTCCTATTTTCTCTGCTTACTGATACTACGTTGCCCATCGCCAGTGAGTATTTTTTTTCTCTGACTTCATCATAAGCAGTTCTTGCTGGCTTGCAAGGTTCTGGCTGGCCCGTTGCGCGGCACTCCAGCCGGCAACATGGAAATTTCAACGTCCTTAGTCGCCGCCATGGCGGAACCGCTCCCGCCTGACGACGAAGAAATCGCCAGCGTTTCGGGCTCAATTGCCGACGACAATCAAGGTGCGTTCCAGGATGTCGTCCGCGGAACAAAGAGACGCTGCCCAAGTCAAGGCTCTGGTTCTAGCGAGCAGACTATCATAACCCAAACCGAGCCCACTGTCGGTCTCGTAGTTCTTTTCACTCCTGTGGATAGAGATGTAAGAATTGACTCCATCACTTCGGTTCGCCTCACGTCCACTCTGGAGACGCTCGTGCCTTCGTGTGTTATTGAGGTGCGCTTTAACAGGCGGAAGAATCTCCTAGCGATTGACACGCGGAATGGACAGACGACACGTACTCTTCTTGGGCAGACTACGCTTTGCGGTATGAAAGTGCGTGCTTTCGAGCCTCGTGGAAAGGCCTCCAGCGTTGGAATTGTCCGCGACATTGACAGCACCCTTTCTGACTCCGCAATACTCGGAGTTTTGCGCTCAACAGTAGGCATCCGCAACGTCCGTCGCATCGGCAAGTCCACTACTATTCGTGTTGAGTTTGCTTCTCCTACACTTCCGGAGTACGTCTACGTCGGCCTGGTTCGACATGGCGTCGACTTGCATGTTAACAACCCCATCCAATGCCACCGATGCGGTTTGTTTGGCCATGTTGCGGCTGTGTGTAAGCGGTCGCTAACTTGCCTCCGATGCGCAGAAGCTCACGCAACTACGGAATGCAAAGGCTCGAGCACTCTTTGCGTCAACTGCAAGAAACCACATGAAACAACATCCCAACAGTGCCCATTCTGGCAAGCTGAGCGCTCCGTGTGTCGCTATCGCTGCGAGAACAATGTGTCCTTCGCAGAAGCACGAGCCCAAGTTGACAAACGTACGGCCGAGCAGGCGGCTCCACGAGCCGAAGCTGCAACAGAGATGGCTATTCTAACTGAAAAATTTCAACGGAGACGACGTCATTCCCGACGACGCCAGGCAGAACAACCTATTGCAGACAAACAAGACCCGCCATCCTCGCTTGTCGCCGAAGCCCCGAAGCCAATGAACACAGAGCCTCCGCCTAGGGAAGCACCTGTCCTTGTCTCCTCTGGCGAGAGCAACGTGCGACAAAGCTACAAAGCAGCGCTGCAAAACGAACCCCCACCGTCGTCACCACCAGTTCAGGCCGGACCTGTACTCCCGACCACTCAAGCTCCTCTTAGTGTTGGACAGGAGGCGATACCGTCCCTCCAAAATCCAAGCACCCTCACTTCCTCGTTAGGTAACTTCGTACGCCAAATGCTGGTCATAGCGCGACAGTTTCTCCCGCTTCTACAGTATCCATGGGCAAACCAGCTCCTGAATTTTATCACACTTATAGAGCCCCTGGTCAAAAGTTTTCTGCAATGAAAGTTTTTACTCTCCTCATTTTTATTTTTATGGCTTCCTGCCCATCTATCTTACAATGGAACGCCCGCAGCATCACTTCTAAATTAGCAGAGTTGCAGTATTACCTTTCATCTCAGCCGGTGCCTATACTTGCAATTTCGGAATGCCGCCTCAGACATGGCTCTCGAATTCAGCCCTATGTCTATTACCCTAGCGCGGCGGCCACGCCTAACAGCTCGTCACGGGCATCACTCTTTGTTCACTCTAGTGTGCAGCAAGCTGCAGAAGATGTGTCCCATCTGTGCACAGAAACAGCTGAATTTGCAGCATGCACGGTCATATTTCGCTCCTTTAAGATGACCATTGTGTCTGTATATATATGTCCTACTGGTCGCTTTGATGCGAAGTGCATTAGTAGCCTACGTCTTCAATTTCCTGGTCATCTCCTTATATGTGGAGATTTTAACGCACACCATCCTCTCTGGGGTAGTAAACGCACGACGCCTCGGGGTACGACTCTCGCAGATGAGATTGAATCAACAGATTTGATTATTCTGAATGACGGCTCTCCTACATTTTTTGGTCATCGCGGAGAACCTAGCGCGCTGGACCTTACTCTCGCTTCCCCCAATCTAGACGTGTACTGGTCGTTGGATGCGGACACACGTGGAAGCGATCATCTTCCAATTTTGATGAATATACCCGAAGTGACCCGCCTCCCACGTCGTCAATACAGTGTAACCAACTGGGACGTATTTCGCGCAAATTTTCGCTTTCTTGAGCCGTCAGAGGATATATTAAAAGATATTCCCGCATGTCTCGTTCAATCCACATATAAAATATCATTAAGCATATCTCAGCCGTCCCCGGATTTGAAGTTCGTACGCTTACGTGCTGTTCGCCGCCGCACTCAGCGTCGTGCGCGCCGATCTGGCAAGGTCTCCCATTGGATAGACTGTCGTCGTGTTACGTCAGCTTTACTCCGTCATACTCGCGTACTTCGCCGTCGACAATTTCGTCAGTTTGCTTCTTCATTAACTCCATGTACACCTAAGCCAAAGATCTACAAAGTACTGAGAGGTATGGGCTGCTCTCCAACACCTCGAGATGTGTTCATCGCCCTCAGTCTTAAAACTGGCATTGAATTATCACGACTTGCAGATGATTTTGCGGTGCGCTTCATTGTACCCCAACGCCCTTCTGGATCTTCATATCCTCGATCACTGAGTGGTCCTGCACGGAGTCCGGAGAGTATGGATCATCCTTTCAATATGTCGGAACTAGATGCGGCTCTTAGGAAATGCAAACCCCACAGTGCTCCTGGGTCTGATGGCATTACCTACCAAGCATTGCGTAACCTGAGTGACAAGTCACGCGTCGTCTTGCTCGAGCGCTTAAATTTGGCATGGACTACTGGTATTCTTCCGCAAGAATGGAAGCATGCTGTAGTATCCCCCATTTTAAAACGAGGCAAGCCTTCGTCGGAATTGTCCTCGTACCGCCCAATATCTTTGACCTCGTGTGCTGGGAAACTTCTAGAACGCTTGGTGCTTACGCGTCTCCAGTGGTACCTTGACGACATTGAAGCACTGCCACCTGAAATAGCGGGATTCAGAAGTGGACGCTGCACTGCTGACTGTATTGCGAGCCTTACATCAGCGCTGGAAGACGCTCGTTCACGAGGAGACACTGCTTTGGCAGTGTTTCTTGATGCTGAACGAGCTTTTGACTCGGTTCCACATGATGTAGTTCTTGCCTGCTTGAGTCACCTTGGCATAACAGGAGGAATGCTAAAATATTTCCAAGAGTTTCTGAGCAACAGGACAATTAGTGTTTGCTTGGGCAAGACTACGGGAGCCGTGCATCCACTGTTGCGTGGGTTACCTCAAGGTAGTTGCCTTAGTCCAGTGCTTTTTAATATCGTAATGACAACAATACCTTTATGCATGCATAAATCACCACACCCTAGTGGTATTATCATCTATGCAGATGACATCTGTTTGTGGGCTTCCCACTCTGATCGACGCATTCTACGTCCCTTCATGCAAATATCCCTCGCGCGTGTTGCAAACATGCTAGAAGACCTCGGACTTTCCGTCTCACCGCAAAAAACAGCGGTGCTCGCTTGTTCCCGCCGTCCCTTTCGTCATGGATTTCCGCGGCTTACTTTATGTGGGACTCGAGTACCGCGCGTGCGTAGCTATCGATGCTTGGGGGTCGATCTTGATTCCCGATTATGTTGGCGTCGGCACGTAACGAATCTTGTACGTCAGACGGCGATGACGACATCTCTTATTCGTCGACTTCGTGGACTTGAGTGGGGATCGACCCCTAAAGCCCTACTATGCGTGCACCGGGCGCTTAACCTTTCCCGCATTCTTTATGCGGCGTCATATTTGCCGCCTACGCGATCTCTATGGGATCAGCTGGAACGATGCCACCGAGCCGGAATAAGAATGGCTCTTGGTCTTCCCTCGTACTCCCGAATCGATGCAACGTGGATTGAGGGCCGAGAGATGCCGGTAGCTTTACACGCTGTGAACCGTGCTTTTAAACATCTCGTTCGGCTTGCTGAGTCGACCAGTGGTGTCTCGCTGTTCACTGACATGCAACAGCGTCATCTTTCACAATATGGCGGTCACTGCACCTCTCTAGTTGAGGCTCTCGGCTTCATACCCTTCGTCCATTCTCCTCCAGTTGACTCCCCGTGGAGCAAGCACCCGTTCACCATCTACGAGGACATCCCGGGTTTCCATGGAAAATCACGACACCCCTGTGTGGTTAGTCGAGCCCTGACAGAGGATGTGATGACGTCTCGACATTCCTCGTTTACGGCCATTTATACTGATGGCTCTGTCGACTTCATTCATGATGTCGCATCTGCAGCTTACCACATCCCATCGGAACCCTGCTCATGGTCAGGACGGTTCGACCATGCCGTGTCGTCGACTACAGCTGAGCTGAGTGGAATCCACGCGGCTCTTTTTCACATCACGACGAAACCACCAAATAACTGGCTTTTGGCAACAGACTCTCGGTGTGCGGTCCATAATATCCTCAGCAGCAAAGGCGCCAATCCAGATTTGGTTCGTGAAATAATTAGGCTGGGTCACCTACTTGTCTCCCATGGCTCCAACCTGCGAGTACAGTGGATACCTTCGCACATTGGCTTACCCGGAAATGAGACGGCTGACCATCTTGCCTCAACCGCTCTAAAACTGCCCACTGCGACGTTGAACCTCCCCAGCCGCTCTGACCCGAGATCGGCTATTAAGACTTGGATACAACACAAGCATCCCGTTTCCAGTGTGGCGTCTGATGAACCTCCTCCCCCAGCTTGTACGCGTGGCCTAACACGGAAGTTCGCTTCTCTTCTCCACCGCTTAAGAGCAGACTGCGCGTACACGCAAGTGAACCTGCACCGCATCAAAAAAACAACCAGCCCCTTCTGCGAGCACTGCGATCAACCAGAAACGCTGACGCATATATTTTTTGAATGTGGACACTACAATACAGAAAGAACCGTCCTTCTAGCTTCACTGAAGAACCTCGGTGTTTCACCCACCCTCGTGGATATGCTGTTCCCCAAGGGTCCACCATCTACGTGCACACGTCTCCGAAAGACTGTGTTCAGCTTCTTGGATGCCTGTGGGCTTCTGGCAAGGCTCTGATGAGTGCGAAAATACGACCGCCGATTTCTCTTTACGTGCTTGTGTGCCAGGGATAGTTTTTTTTCTCGTGAAGTTTCCTGCGGGAATTTTGTGAACATTCTGTGATGCTTGCGTTCTAGATGTGCCCGATTTCTCACTTTTGACTGATTTCTTGCCGACTTTTTATTTTACTTTAATTTGTTAATTTGTGTTTCATCATCCTATATTTCTCATCACCATCTGTTCCCCCTCCTTTCCCCTGCATTCATTCTCATCAATACTGCAATAACCCAAGCCCGTGAAACTTTTCCACAGCCAGTGAGAAAAACCTCACGTCAGGCAAACACCACCACCACCACCACCACCACCACCACCTACGAGCTCGATTCTTATCCATTTGTATAAGTGCCCTCCAATGCCAATTTCACGGAGAGTTAAAAATATCCTTTACGAGTGACATTGACATATGCTTTAATGATATCCAAGAAAGCCGCTATTGTGATTTTACGATGTGTTCACTTTTGTTGTACGTAAGTTACTAGGTCAATGACGCCTTCAATGGAGCTCCTTCCTCGACGGAAGTCTTACATTATTTCTTGATATATCCCTCGCTGTTCAAGATATCAATCTCAACGACGCGGAACTATTTTCCATTATTTTTTCCTACGCAACTTGCGAGCGGGACAGGTCGGTACGAGGTTAATTGAAGTGGGGAATTGCCCGGTTTGAGCGGTGACACGATTCTTGCCATTTTACATGAGTCAGGAACATTTTCATTGAACCATGAAGAGTCAAAAGCAGCTATAACGCGTCCTTTCCAATAAGTATCAAATAACTGTCGTGTATGCCGTCAGATCCCGATAAGGTATGCGGTTTCACAGAAAACAGTGCAGTATACAGTCCACTCATCGTGAAAAGGTCATCCATACCTTCCTCACGAAATAATGGCTCGACTGCGGTGCGAGATAAAGATTGGCTCGATTGGGTTTTCTATGTTGTCAACACAATACGGTGCTGGTTTGCCACTTCTGTCTCTGACCAACTCTTTTACAACGCCAGCGAGCGAAATGGATGGAGTTGCGTAGGAGAAGATTTACAACCTCGTGGGATCTTCTATATTATACATAATGGCTTTTTTTGAATCTATATTTTTTTCCGAAGCGTCCTGCAGAAAAGACGAGTGAGCTTCTTAAAATAGTTGAAAATTTTCTTTTGCACTCTGCGTAATTCGCAGAGATCCTTGGTGTATTTAGATCTCCTGGATCGTCTTTCCGTCTTCTAATGTATAGGCTATAGCATGGAGGCTCTCATGTTCTGCGTTGGTTGTTTTTTGCGTGGACGGCCCCTTCAACGCAGCTGTTGTAGTGTTTCTGCACAATATAGAATGAGCTTTTTAAAGTGAGACTGTTCAGCAACATTCTTGCATTCGTTCATCATTGGTTTTTTGAACGTATGCCAGGTGGTTCTTTGTGGGAAGTGGGTTTTTCCTACATGGGCGAACCCATTAATTGTTGTGTCCGTGGGTGCGTTGTCACTCCCACGAGTTTCAATGTCTGCAAACCACGTTGTTCTCGATGTTAGTGCTGCCGATACAAACGTTAAGTCAAGGCAACTGTTGCCTTCCATTTCGTAAAAATATTTCGGGGTTCCTGTATTACAGCAAATATGTGGTAATCGTCGTCTAAGTCCGCGAAGCGCTTTCCCGGAGGGTTTCTCCGAAGGCTTCACTATATTGGATGATGTGCATTAAAATCAACGCTGATAATATATTGCAGTGACATTGCATTTGGGATAGATTCCAATTCTTCTTATCAAATAGGGACTTTAAAGGTATATATGCTGCTATTAATGAGAACTTTACTTTCCCCATTTGAAATTCCGGCAAAAACAGATTCGTTGGTTGCGTGGGTTAAAACTAATTGCGCGGTAAATGTCACATCTCTTAGAATGAGCATTGCCACACGACTTTCATTATTGGTGCATGCTGAGTCAAATATTTCATGTATTTTTGGAAGAGTTGTTCGGAAGAGTTCGGCACACCATTACCCTCCTCTGTATCTACTGTATCCTGACCTAAATGCCGTGTGTCATGTAGTAGTCTACCCAAGCGAACTGAAGCTGCAATACACCAATTACGTCTGGGCGTCTCTTACACACAGGAATTCCGGCACCGAATTGGGCAAACCCACACTCCGAACTGTCCGGGGTAGGATTGCGTGGAAACTATGTCCCATTTATTATGTGAATGTGCACGTCACGATGCAGAAAGAGAACTCCTGAAGAACATTTTGTTACATTTAGACGACCGGCCATATATACTTTTAAAATACTAGGTGCCTGGGACTCTTCAATTAAATAGAAGGCTGCTAACGCCCTGAAAACTTAAAAACAGCGCGAAAAAAACAAAGGACAAGAACGAGAAGTGACAGAACACAACGCTGACTGGCGCCTGAAGTTTATTCCTGCCAGGAACAGAAAGGAAAATTTAAAAGATGCAAGATAGTCAAACATAATCCACCCCCTTGAGGCACGCCCGAACACTTAAACAAATCTTCCGAATTTCTTGATGAAAGACACTTCGTCATCCGCCAGAGCCACTAACACACGTCTCCGCTCCAGAGGTAGAAATAAAAAAAAAAAAATTGTAAAATGGGAAGAATAGAAAATAATTATGTTTGATCTATCTTGCATCTTTTATGTTTTCCTTTCTGTTCCTCGCAGGAATGAACTGGCTGCCAGTCAGCGTTATGTTTATTCACTTCACGTTCTTGTCATTTTTTTGCGCTTTTTATATTTTCATTATGCGCCATATAGCCCCAACTTCACGCCTTGTCACTAACGCCCTTCTGTTATTTCTATAAGAAGCTGGCCTCGAAGTTTGTTTGTAAAAATTGCTCTACCATCCACTATTTTGGCTGCTTATCAAGGCTATCTGTTTGATAATTCCGTTAAGTGGAGTACATGTGCCCAACTGAACTTCGCGCTGGTGCATAAACTCGAGTGTTTTAGGAGAAACATTGATGGCAATACAGCACGCACTTTCGGTGTCTTAGTTTTAGTGTCATATTCGATAGTGCGCGGCACTCCCTCGACTATTGATTTTGCGCACACAGTATTAACGTGAGTGCTGCTATGTTACCTCTATCTCCTGCTTTTATTTTCTCCTCCTTTTTGGTCCTCGTCCCCTTCCACAACTGAGAGTAGCCAACCGAGGCAGCCGCCTTGGTTAACCTGTCTTTTTTCTCCTCCTGCCCTCATCTTCTTCTATATTCCAGATGTTGGTGCGCTTAACGCGTACTTTCCTCCCAAATGCGTCTCTCGTTGTACTTAACGTATCGTCGACGGTGCCACACATGTGCTTGGGCGATCACCTTAAGCGAAAGCGAAGCCAACTTATCGTCTGCATGCCAATTGATGGGGAATGGGGTGGACGCTGTTCGTCAACATGGTAAAACGCGGCTTACCAGAAGTGAGAATTCGTTTCGTGAAACCGTTTTTCTATAGACTTCTAGGGTTCGATTTAGGTGACCACGAGCCTGAAATCCTATACGCCAAAAAACCGAGGGAGAGGAGGAGACGAGAGCACGCTGCGACGTCAGAACGCAGGGCTCTGATTGTGATGATTAGTTGGTATAAACCTAAAGTCAGTGGACCGTGGGAGAGTATCGCCAAGCTCCCCGTATGGTTGGCACTTTGGTTCATGGAACGAGCAATTTCTCTTTGACCTCTCTCGGTGAGCCAATTTAAATGTGTTGGTGACGGGTAGCTTTATAAAGACGTTTTCTGTATTCCGAGATCTTTCTATCCACACACCGACGAAACAAGCGCACATTTTGGTAACGCCCCAGAAGCGGTGTCGGTGCTCGGAGGCACTAAAAACTAAGTTTCTTGTCTCGAAATACGCAAAAAGAACAACAGCACTGTAAAAGACATGTGGAGATATGCATGATTATTAAGTGAATTGCATACAGTGCCAAAGATGCTTGTATTGGGCAGAAACCTATTCAGTTCGATGATGTTCCATGGTGATCTTGTTGCGACTGGTTTATAACTCACTCTCGAAAAATGTAAGGGACCGAAATGGCGATAGCCGTGGCAACAAAGACCGATTAGCCAATCTCCTTGCAGGGTTTTCCTTGTCTGCATGTTAGTATTTGTTTGTGTCAGGCTAGCAGGCAGGGAAGGCGACGGCGCAACTTTCCCAGGATAAAGTGACTTTACGTAGACCCAAGGCTTTAGCAGCCATTCTGTCCCCTACATTCGTCGAACGCGTATTAACGTGTTCGACGAGTGCAGTGGTGAGAGAGGCTGCTAGCTTAAGATATACTCACTAATCATTCTAACCAGAGGTGGCTGTTCCGACGTCCCCGTGTGCTTCTCGTTTCCTCCTCTTCCACGTCTCACGTCGCATAGTTTGTTGTCTTGAGGTATGAGCTAAGATAGCGTTCGTAAAGGGTTCGTCTGCTAATGCGAGCGAAGAACGCTGTTTGTCTGCTACGAAGCGTCATTCGCAGACAGAAATAAAACAAGAAAACAGCGTAATTCGCCTGCAAACGAACCGAAAAAAGTTTGAACGTTTGCTACGAACCGAGCGCCTCGGCGGATGGAAATCCGACGCGAGCTGAAATTTTTATCGTCTGCTATTTCACTTCGGAATCCAGTGACAACCCGTGCCTCTCTCACAAAAAGATCAAGTTGTTCTGCTGCCGCACACAAGCTGAAAATCTACCGGTAGGTGAGGGAGTACTAAGAACTACCACATCAGAAACCGCGAGACCTTTCTCGCTATTTGGGAATCTGCTTGCCGCCAAAATGTTTTTCCTAATTTTGAGCTTGCGAATAGGCAAAAAATGTCTCGTTAGTTGATTACGCGGCGCAAGCTGTGGCGCCACGTCCAACAATAGGCGGAGGACGCTCTCCCTCTCACCTGGACCAAAACGAGAGCCCTGAAACGCCAATTCAGCACAGACCAACTTTCCGCCGTGTCAACTTCCTCCATTACAACAGACCCGACAAACTTTTGTACCCTCGTATATACATCCGCCGCCTTCGCGCCTTCATGCATACGGAACCTTCACAATGCCGGGATATATCGAAACGCTGACTAATTATTGCGTTGCAGAACGCGTCGCGACGAGAACAAAGTAATTAAGGACCTTCGGGTCTCGTGTTCCCACGAGAGTGCCTAGGCTTCAGAGTGTTTCCCAACAGCTCGATCAGGGTCACACAGTTTGTTGGCCGCGTTCGCAATGCGAACTGCGAGCAGGTGACGCGAGCTTTGATCGTCTGCAAGCCGCAAGCGTCTCCTCCTCGTCACCCGCTTTCCACCATGCCACGCGACGACGCAGTGCATGCGCAGTAGCGAGCAATCTGGGCCGTAATGGCGTCCGGCATGAAATTGCAAAGACTCTCTCCTTGGTGTGAGTTGCGTCCTCTTAGTCAGGCCAGCATCTCGTACGTTATGAATGAACTGTAACGAGAAACCCGTGGCACGGTCGTTCGTGTGCTCGATATTAGTCGTCGCGCAGCGCCGTCTGTAATTGAAGATTTTGTAGATGTGTGTCTGTGTGTGTGTGTGCGTGTATGTGTGTGTGTGTGTGTGTCTGTGTCTTTGTGTGTGCGTGTGTGTGTGTGTCTGTCTGTGTGTTTGTGTGCGTGTGCGTGTGTGTGTGTGCGTGCGTGCGCGCGTGCGTGTGTGTGTGTGTGTGTGTGTGTGTGCGTGTGTCTTGGGGAAGGGGGGCGGGGAGGGTCATATGCGTACTTCGGTGAACTGCACGCGGCGCGCATTCCGTCCTCGTGTTTCCTAATCTTTCGGGACTTCCGGTTGCCCTTCCGATTCCCAGAAAACCTGCAATAGGGAGAGTTTCGAACCGCTCGATCGGAGTCACTTGGTTTTTGGGTGGAGCTCCCTGTGTTCGATTAATACCCGCTGAAACCCAAATAAATAATTCTCCAAGTGGTTTTCTCGGAATCGGGGAAATCTGAAAAACCCCAAAGTGTATATATTGTATATAAACATTTCCAATTTTTTTTTTATTTGCAGATTTATTTTTTGTGTAGCACTACACATTGATAACCTTCACTAACTGTCCGTGAGGTTGCTTGTTCTTTGTACGTCCCTTCCCTTACGAAAATGGCATATCTGGATTTTTATAAAAGAACGAATATGGCTATATAAAATATTGGGCATATCTGACGGTATCAAGCACACCAGTTTTTATGAGGCTTATCTAGCAGACATGCCCAATTTTTTATATATCTATATCTGGGTCTGCCAAACACGGGTATATCTGGAATAACTTCACTTTAAGGATGTTAACAATAGTTAACCAATTATATGAGACTCATGCAATATAGATCAATCAACTAGTGTCTTGGCGAGTACATAAGACTTATTGCTTGCACGACCGAAACCGGCCCATATATCATTATCAGGGGCTACATTTGCACGCGTATATGGCCATATATGGCCGTATTGACGCACTTATAAGGTCACATTTGGCAGTATTTGCCCCCTTATATGGCGATATCTGGCCGCATTTGCTGATATATATAACAGAATATTGCTATATTTGACTCCTTATATTATCACACATGGCCTTATATAAAATATATCAGGGCCATATCTGACATTTTTGCACGGGTTGCTCCGTCTCCTTCTGTTGTCGGTACGAGGGTGACGTTCTGTAATCATTATAATATTAATGTTTAAGTTCCTTCAAAAGAGCAAATGACGGAGGGAGACCGAGGAGAAACTACACATGATGCAGTTTGACGAGCCCTCGGCCCCTCCTCCTCCCATTTTAAGCAGTGGCACAGAAAAATAAACGCATAAAAAGACCTTAAAACGCTGCACCAAAACAAAACAAACATTAAACAGTTCAAAGAAGAATATGAAGTAAAAGGGGGGATTCTGTGGCCGAGTGGGCTGGCGCACACCAACTCAGAGCATGTCGAGCGAAGCCTCTCGCTGCAGAATCTATGCATCCTGGGCTTAATCTTCACCTCTGCCCGTTTCGAACCGGATAAGCATCATACCGGCGTGCGGTCGTATATTACTACTGTGTGGTGCACGTTAAAGACCCCAGGCTACCGCCTGTCCTGCACTGACTACTTTTTTTATCTACAGCTGGGGTACAATCACGGCCATTAGGGCTAACTAAGTTCAGGCTGTATTAACGTGCACCCCTCCCCCCTCTATGAAATAAAAAAAAAATACTGAAGTGAAAAATACAGAGAGGCACATTGTATTTCAGTGCAAACGAAAAAGGTATCATGTTCATTACAAAGAAGTTTTCAATGGTTGTCTTTATAAATTTAGTAAAAAGTAATATTTAAAAAAATGCTCGGATATCTTCTACTGAAGAAGGGAGAAGATAGATGTTTTGGGTTTCAAGACTGTTAAGTAGTTTAGGAACTGTACTTGACAACATTTACTCACCGTATGTTATATTGTAATTTTCAAGCTTGCGATACTCCGTGTTTCTGGTGGGATACGTTCTTAATCTTGGTGTAAGGGAGGTTACAAAAAAAATGATCCCGTCTCCACGTGGTGACTGATGTTGATTGGGGCGAAGCTCTGGTAGTGCTGATGATACTGCTTTTGTTCATAGGTAGTGCTGATGGTGCTGAGTTTTTCGTATTGCTCATTTTTAAGTTTAACGCGATCATATACGCATTTGACTGCAGCGCCCTCTCCTGTATAGACGTTGGGCGGCTACATGCAACGTTTCATCCATGACACCCCCAGCTCTTGAGTTAATACCACATCTCAGAACCCCCTACTCGTCCCGCAGTCGTGGCCGAGTGGTTAAGGCGATGGACTAGGAATCCATTGAGGTCTCCCCGCACGGGTTCGAGTCGTGTCGACTGCGGAAACATTTCTTTTTTCTTTTTTTAAGAAGACAGATGGGATGGCAATCGATGTGAGCACGGACGCCGGACGAACAAGGCGCTTGGCCCTAGGGAGCTTCGCCCCTAAAAACTATTAACATTTTTTTCTACGTATGTTTCAAAGGTCACGCATAGTCGATATATATGTATATAAATACAAGTCGCAGTGCGTCATACTCAAGCCCTTAGAAGAGGTTCGCTAGGATGGTCACATGACACATTACTGACTGTTCTTAGAATTCGTTTTCTGTAACATTTTTTTTTAATTTAAATTGCCATGTGTGGTGTTACCCCTGGACTAGATGACAATAATTTATTTGAGCGAAATAATAATGAATTATAAATTAGTAATTTAGCACTTTGTTGTAGGATAAATGACGATGTCGATACCCAATAAATCCTGATTTATTGGGATTCATTGGGGCTCGACACTGGATATAATCACCGAAAACACGTAATAAAAGCAAATAAACCCTAAAAAAAGGCCGCATCGCCTCGCGGTGAATGATGTTGATTGGGGCGAAGCTCTGGTGGTGCTGATGATACTGATTTTATTGTTCATAGGTAGTGCTGATGGTGCTGATTTTTTTTTATTGCTCACAGGTAGTGCTGAGTTCCGGGTTGTGTTTCGTTTCATTATTACTGCTTTATGGTCGGTGAAATATAGAGCCAGTGGTTCTTCTAGCGGATCAGCTTGGATCCACTAGAAGCCGTGGGAACGCATCTCCACCGCTTAAGTCAACGGTCCATGTCAAAAAGACAATGTGTGGTATGGATCGTGGTTATATACGCAGGGTGAGCGTTTGACCGCAGCGCCCTCTCCTGTATAGACGTTGAGCGGCTAATGCAATGTTGGAGTGTAGCGTGGAGAAAGAAGAAGGCGCCGCTTCGAACGTGAGGACTTTTAATGCTCTCCACAGAAAGCCCAAAATCGGCCTCTGGCCGAGTTATTCCTTCCTCGTCTGAGTCTGCTTCTGTCAACAGTATGGACACCTACCGTAATCTGATGCCCCGTTTACCTTCAGGTAACGTCGTACTTAATTCGCTCCTTCTTCTTGCTCACATGTCGGCCCGACCATATCGTGCCCCGGACTTCAGGGGTGCCATTTTCCCCCTCGTCAACCCAGATGACGTAATTAGTCTCGGGCAATACCAGACGTCCCACGTCTGGATGATAACGTGCGCGAATGCCCTTACAAAGGCCAAGTTGGCCGCATGTAAAGAGCTCACCGTCAAAAGCCGGAAATGACTTGTGATCGACCCTGAAACCAAGGACGGAAGCTAAAGCTGCTGTGGTTACCGAGTCACATCGAAGACCGCAGAATAGTTGAAGCACTAGAGCCGTTCGGAAAAGTGATCTCAATCGAACGTGAGAAGTGGAGGGTTACAGGTATGGAGAATTTGCAGACTATGAACAGAGACGAGATACTGGCGCTGGCGGAAGGTGTGTCCCCTTCCCAAATTCCATACGTGTTGATGGTCTTCGGATGCCAGTGCCTCGTGCTTGTACCTGGTCGACCCCTGCTCTGTCTACGGTGCAACAGGGTCGGGCACATCCGCCGGTACTGTCGGATACCGCGATGCTCTCAGTGCCGACGCTTCTGGAATACAGTAGAAAACTGCGTGCTTACCTATGCAGACAGACTGCGTCGAGGAATAGTCCAAGGCAAAGAACCGTCGACAGAAAACCCCATGGACGTCAGTGAGGTCCTCGAACCTAAAGGCGACATTTCTTCTGCCGTTAACTATGAAGGAAAACTCACCCCTGCACAACCACCACGTGAGGCTGAGGCACGACTCCAAGAGCCAGCTACACAAGGAGCGAACACAACAGTCCCTGTGGTGATGGTGTGCTCGCGAGCTTCCACGATGAGGGACGCATCAGATGACTTTCCACCTCTTACTCTCAACTCGACGCAAGGAAAGAACCTTGAAGAGACAACGTCTTCCAAAGAAGACGGTCAGGAAACCACAACTGGGGCTAGCATGATCCATGAAGACCCACGCAAGGACGAAATGCCAGGTGACAGCTTAGCCCCACAGTCAAAGCTTTTAGACCGCAAACAGGCAGCCAAACGACACAAACCGTACGAGAAACATAAAGCAGGCTCTGCACCTGTCGGGGAATTTCGCCATGCAGCCCACAATCCCCAAACATAAAGTGTCATGCGTAGCGCCCTTCCATTTCTTGTGGCCACCTTAAACGTTCGAGGTTTAAAATCTAGGAGGAAACAACATAAACTCCTTCAGCTTTTGCGTAATCAACAGATAGACATCTTCGTAGTACAAGAAACCAAGATTTCAACAGAGCAAGAAATCGAAATTGCATTGGAACCGTTCATGAGTGATTTTGAAATTTGCGTAAGTCATGCCTGCGGTACTTCAGCGGGATGTTTTCTCTTTCTGAAGAAAGTCAGAGTTTTGTCGTCAATTTCCTTGACCAGTGATGTGGAGGGGCGTTTTATTTTGTGTGACCTAACGTATGACGATAAGGATTGGAGGTTAATTCATACGTGTTTATGCCCCTAATGCAGTGTCGGCTAGGAATATTCTCTTTTCATTTGTATCTTTTTATTTGACTACAGAGAGCAATACTGTTCTTCTTGGCGACTTCAACTGTGTTTGCAGTAATAGAGATCGTTCGCAACCAACGCCCAGAAATGATTCGAGCGCAACCAAACTAGAATCATTAATAACTGAGAAAAACCTAATAGACATTGGTGATGTCAAATATGGAGATCTACATTACACACACTTTCAAAACTCATCACATGCTCGCCTTGACAGGATTTATGTCAGCGGTGAATTGTTCCCTCAAATCAGTGATTATAATGTGAAACATATATTCTCTGACCACTGCCTGGTATCAATTTGCATCGCTGAAAAAAAGCGTTCATGCTTTCGCCCCGAATGGGGCTTGTGGAAATTTAATGTAACTCTCCTTTCTGAAAAGTGGTTCACTGAACGCATTCCTTGTCTGTTGTCAGATGCTTTGCGACTCCCTACACTTACCGTTTTTGCAAAGTGGGATATGTTTAAACAGAACATCAAGAATTGGGCCATTGAATATTCGAGTATCCTGGCGTTTCAGCGGAAGAATGACCGAAGAAAATTATTCAACAACCTGGCAACCTTATACGAACTTGAATCGTTTAGCCCTGGGACATACACAGAGGAAATTAACATAACCAAAGCACAGTTACAACGATTTGATGCAGACAAGTATAGAGGAGCAGTTGTTCGTTCACGAACGGAACGGTTTACGCTCAATGAACCCCTAACACGTCGATCGCTAAATGATGAGAGAAGATACGCCCTGTCAAAACAAATTCTAGCAATTGATAACGAAGGCACCACTGTGTACGATACACCTGAGATTCTTAAAGTCTTCCAAGACCACTACACGTACCTTTTTGGCAAAGTGATACCAGATGGGGATGCAAAAGGTGTGAAAAAATTACTGTACAACTTACCAGTCCTTTCAGAAGAAGAAAAAGCTTTGATAGATGGAGCGTTAACCGTTGAAGAAGTCCGATATGCCATAGACTCACTTCCCATGAATAAGACACCAGGTCCCGACGGACTCAGCGGACGGACTCAGCGCAGAATTCTATAAGAAATTTACTGACCTATTAGCTCCTGTGCTGCTTGATGTCTTCCATGTAGGATACAAAGAAAAGATACTTCCACCCACTTTTTATCAAGGTCATACGGTCTTAATACCTAAAAGTACAAATAAAGAAGTGCTGAAAAAGACTGGAAGCTACAGACCAATATCCTTGTGTAATGTAGACTACAAGATTTTTTCAAAAAGACTCACAGAAAGACTTCACAAGGTAACTCATTCTCTAATTGGAGAACACCAGACGTGCCGAATCCGAGAAAGAACAATTCAAACCAACGTACACGTCGCCAGATCCGTTCTGGAGTGTGCGACAGATAGTAACAATCAAGTTGCATTGGTACAAGTTGATCTTTAAAAAGCCTTTGATCGGGTCAGTCACTCTTTTTTGTTCCGAATTCTTTCCCATGTCAATAATGGAGACACTGTGTCCTTTCAAGCGTTCAGTTATGTTACAGAAATTGCTCTACCAAAATCATTGTTATAACACTTTTTCAGCTCCAATCGCTGTGAAATCTTCAGTGAGGCAAGGATGTTCTCTATCTCCTCTTCTGTTTCCTTTATATCTCCAATCATTTTGCCTTAGTATAATCAGAAACCTTAATGTCCGAGGGTACATCATCCATTTCATTGAGGTGACGTTGTTCGCTTATGCCGATGACGTTGCATTTTTTTCCTCTGACAAGGAAAGTGTAGAAGAAGCACTCCGAGTAACGGATAACTTTCGTCCGTTGACAGGCGCATTTGTTAATAACGACAAGTCGAATGGATTTTGGTTGGGCATGTCGAGAACAGCGCCGTCCAAATTTGCAGGAATCCAATGGAATCAGCCAGAAATCAAATATCTTGGCGTACCGCTCGATCAAACAAGGAATAGTAGGCCATACTTGATGTCAGTTGCAACAACTATCAAACGGAAAATCGACGCCTGGCGAGTTCGAGATCTTTCCGTCTTCTCCAAGGCCGCAGTCTGCAATATTTTTCTCGCATCAAAACTTATGTACGTCCTGCAAGTACTACACTGTGCCCGCCCACGAATCCAAGCATTCCATCGTTTGTTCGTCACCTTCATTTGGAGTTCCTCTTGGGAACGGATGAGGCGGGATAACTTGTTCCTACCTCTGGAGTCTGGAGGATTGGGCCTTGCTCATTTGTTTGTAACCCAACTGGTCTCTAGGCTGTTTTATTTTAGGAGTATGACACACCCGTTCCTACTGTCACTTGTCCAAACGAAGCTGACACCAGATTTGCCATTTATCATAGTTACAACTACGAACGTATATCAGCACAGGCTTACAGGTTTTTGTAAAGAGGTTGTCGACGCATAGTTTTTTCTGAAACCTCGGTTTTCGTTTGAATCTTTATTTAGTGGTTCAAGAAAATGTTTGTCTCATGCGTTGGTCGAAGAATTTTTTCCTCTTCCATTTTATAGGTCAATGTTTAGTGACAGTACAGGACAGGATGTTTTGAAATGCGTTAAGAGATGTGTGTATCTCCCAGTGCAAAGACATTTTTCTATAAATTGCATACCTCAACATTACCTCTCAAGTGGTGGCTACAGGAAAAGAGATTTTGTGTTCCATGGTCCATAAACTGTCAACTATGTAACAAGCCTGGGACCATCGAACATTGTTTCATTTATTGCAATGACGGAGTCTTTTTTTGGAATGTTCTTCAACGAACGCTGAAAAAGGATATTGATTTTACGGAACATAGTATACGATTTCTTCCTGTCGAAACACACGAACATGTGCCATGCAATTCATTCATGTTTCTAGGCCTGCATAGCCTGTGGAAGTGCCGCATGATAGACATAAATTCTGAACCACCACGTACGACAAGATCTATCTTCATTGAAGAAGTTGCCAAAGTAAGGAGCGTATACGAGCATTCCCATCGGTACCAGAATGGTACAGTCTCTTTAACGCATGCCTAGGTCTACCACACTTTTAAACATACGTTAACATGTCAGTTCATCGTTTTCGAGTGAGTAGTATGATAAATTTCCGACCATGTTAATACTCTAATTTGAAGCGTGACGCTTGTTTTGTACTTCTTGTCCGTCTGTGTAGTTTTGTACTTCGCGACTCGCATAGCGTACATACGTACAAGTAAGTAGCTTGAATATGTCGTGGAACAAGGAGTGAGAACTGGGCATTCCGAGCCAAACGAGTGGACATGAAGTATTAATGTGAAGTGATTGTGGGTATTGACTTATTTTGATCGTGTTTTTCCATTCATTAAAGATATAAAAAAAAGTTGGAGTGTAGCGTAGTGGTTAAGACGTCTGCCTCGTAAGTAAGCTGTCCTTAGTTCGAACCCTCTTGCAGGCGTACGTTTTTTTTTTTTTTTTTTGTCAATCCATAACAAACGTGACTGTGGCGTTCCCGGTGCGCTCAACGAACTACGCTTGTTGACGTCGTTTATTATCACGAGCGCGAGTCATTCTGCGTTCACCGAGTTGTTTAGAGGAAGATCTCAACCGAACTAGTTTGCAGCAGACAACTGTCGCAAGCACGCGCCTTCGGAAGTGCTGTGGGGGTGCTTCTTTTCGTAGCGCGACTGGCCGAAGCCTAGCGTCTCACGTCGACGACTACCTTGCTCGATCTCCCCTGATTTGTTCGTTCGCGCGTGGTGATTCCGAATAAAGATGATGGTTTCCGTAAAAGCGGCCCCGTTGCTCTGTGAATGCTGGAACCGTCACGATAGCCACCATGGTGTCAATGCCGAGAAGACACCTATACAGAGGTAAGGATATGCGAGCCATGTTGGCTGGAGACAATCGACCGTTCGGCTGGCATCAAGTTAGCCCAGGCATGTTCCCGTGATTTCGCCTCAAAAGGCAAGTAGCTCAAGTTTTGCAGTGCACCTGGCCTAACAAAGGTAATATTTTTACGTCGCGTTTCAATTCTGCGTCATGACGCACGCTCAGCTTCACTCGATCACCGCATGGCCTTCCTGAAGTGTAATTGTATTTTGAGTGTTTTCAATCGCTGGGAGTTTTCTATTGTTCACCTTAATTAGTTGCCTTCGTGTTTTAAAAGAAGTGAAGCTACTTTCTTTCTTTTTTTTCAGTCGAAACCGCGACACTTTGAGCGTAGCGGATTTGGGTGGCGGCACGGGTCTTTATGAGGTAGGCATGAAGTCGCCATTCTTGATTCAAAAGTTACTTCGTCACCTGTCTCTGTAGCCGCAACTTGCACATTATCAAGGAACTTGGTGAAAGTGAGTACCTCGACTGGCCAGGCACTGCTTCAATCGTCGTTGAAAGAGGAGGAAGTTACAGTTCCCATCGCTTATCGAAGGATTAAAAGTCTCCGGCGGGGTTCTCTGGTGGACTGATCCTCATCGCCGTACCTCCGACGCGAAGGCATTTGCTACTGGCAGGATCGCAGTTGCTTACTTTAAGGGGTATTCACACGAGGGAGAAATCCCGGGGATTTCTCCCCGGCACGCGCGCATCACGAGATGAAAACGCGAGGCTTTTGCACATCGCAAAGCCTGACGTTTTTGTCGTGGGATGCGCGTGCCGCGGAGAAATCCCTGGGATATCTCCCTCGCATGAATACCTACCGAAGCTAGGGCTCATCGGCTGGTGCCCGCTTTGGATGATACTAAGCAACATAATGACATATACCGCATTAGAGCGCAGCTCTTAAGCACCCGTTTCCGGCTTGGGCGCTGTCGGCGTAGCCGTAAGGTCACGTGACCGCCCAGTTCACGTGACCGCGCTTAGGGCACGTGACCCCCCCCCCCCCCCCCCCGAGCTCACGTGACCTCAGGGAGTCACCTATCCCTCAGTACCCTTCCATCCACCTCCTCAAGAGCTACGCTCTAATCCGGCATTACTGAGAGTTTTAAACGGCTTTCATTTTTTGCTCCAGCGATAGTCAAACTTCTTAAGAACAAGGCCTGTGGGTCGGCTTTCCCAAGGAGCACGTGGAGAGCGAATCACCGCGATCGTCGGAAGAATGATAGCAATTTACTTAACAAAGATAATGCCTTCACGCGAATGTTTATGTTCCAAGTGCTCGTATTCTGTTGCTCACTCTCTGCATCGCAAAATTGCTCATGTGTTCTGGTGACATGGAAGCTAATGCCGGCCCCGGCCCTGAAGAGGGTGATAGCTGTAAGCTTGACCTAATACTTCAGAAGCTGAACACTGTTATTTCTGACAATGCGAGACATCAAAAAGAAATTACTGACAAACTAAATAAAATGTCGTTGGGAATCGGTGACATGACACGCAGAGTTTCAAGTCTCAAGAGCTCCGTATGGCAAGATTAAGGAAAAAAGGGTAAAGTTTAAGGATAAAGTTTATTTTCAATCAAAAACTGGCAAACAATCCAGCCCGCTTAAGCGTAGAACGCTTGTATAACAAAACGAAATAAAAAAAATGATGTTTTCATCAGGATTGAAAAAAAAATTGAAGACGTATCCTCGAAACAGCATGACGTAAGTGGTTTAGATGACATTGTCGAAAACATGAACAACCAAATGAAAAGAAATAACTTGCTAATTAAAGGGGTTCCTGAGGAAGGAAACGAATCGTGGGCTCAGACTGAACGAATCGCACTTTCCTTCCTTTCGGACCGGTTGCAGCTAAACGTCGGCGATATAGAAAGGGCGCATCGTGTTGACCGCAAAAGGAAAGGTTTTAACAGACCAATTATTGTTAAGTTCCTAAGTTTCAAGAGCAAGCGCCATGTGCTCCATGGCGTGTCGCGACTAAGGTCGACTGACACCCCGCGAGTTTAAATAGAGGAAGACTATTCGCCAAAAGTGAGGGAAATTCGGAAAAAAACTTTGGGATTATGCAAAATCGGTCCGAACCACGCGCGATGGGGTAAATCTTGCTTTTGATAAGCTCTTTATCAACAATCAGATGTGCGTGTAGTGCGACGAAACCGACAGTGTTTTGACTGCCTCGAGGGAACGGAGAACTGCAGACGCGGCACGGGATCAACAATCGTGACACAAAAATATAAATCCAAACCTAGAACAACTGTGAGCGCCTGCAATCAGCACCGCCCTCTCTCATTTTCGCTAGCAAATTTTCGAAGCCTTCTGCCAAAACAGGATGACTTCGCAAGCAGCATTATTTTATGCTCAGCCGATGTTTTTGCTGGAACCGAAACGTGGCTTACCGATACTATTTCAAATTCCAGTTTACTTTTGAGCGACAATTTTAACATATACCGTAAGGATCGAATTTCCAAACGAGGTGGTGGCGTAATCATCGTAGTTTGAAAGGACATATCTTGCACTCTGATTTGAATCGACTCTCTTCTTAAAACCCTTTGGGTTTCAAATGGTACCGTATCTTTTCAGAATATTATAGTTGGAATTTGTTACCGACCACCTGATTCAACATGTGAATTTGTCAACAGGCTAACCGATATTCTATAATTTATTAATTTCAAGTATCCACCGTTACCACCTATATTGGCAGGTGACTTTAATTATCCTGGAATCGATTGGTCCGACCTCCAAGTACGTAATACTTGCTCACGTGTAGAAGAGTGTTCAAGTTTTATAAATCTCTTAGATTCATTTT
Source organism: Ixodes scapularis (assembly GCF_016920785.2). Classification (NCBI taxonomy): domain Eukaryota; kingdom Metazoa; phylum Arthropoda; class Arachnida; order Ixodida; family Ixodidae; genus Ixodes; species Ixodes scapularis. Next base: position 331,718 of record NW_024609896.1, on the reverse strand, counting down.
CAATGATACAATTGGTAAATGATCCGACACGCGGCAAGGCAGTACTGTAAGATATCGAATGCTTCGAGAGTGAACCTAAAAAAAGTGATATATGACTACTCAAAGACAAATTACAGTGATATTGCGGTAACACTGTCAAACTTTTTGATTCAATATGAAAGCACCTTCCATACACGCTCTGTTGAAGAAAACTGGGTTTCAATAAAAAACAAACTATTCTATATACGTGAAGCTTTTTCGCCTAAGTTGGTCATTAACCCGAGTGAGGGTTGTCCCTGGTTTTCACGAAGCGTAAAACGCTTGATCTCCAAAAAGAAGAGACTTTTTGGAAAGGCCAGTTCCTCAAATTCAGACCGTGACTGGCAGTCGTACGAAGATTGTGCGCGCTTATGCAAAAATGAGATAAGAAAGGCAAAGGATAGTTTCTTAAACCACGATTTATCTAGCATACTAAAAACAAATCCAAAGAAGTTCTGGCATGTCCGAAACCCCAAAGAAAAGAATACCTTTCCTTTACTTCAAGAAGGTGACGTAAAGCTTTCTACATCCGAGTCCGCTTTTAAACTTGACACATTTTTTGGGGAAGTGTTTAACGACGAGCTCCCTTTATCTGACCGCCATGTTACACCTACAATCGTCATCCTAGAAATGGACGATGTGCAAATTAATATTGATGATATCATCACTGCCGTCCACCGCTTGCCGACAAAATCCAGCCCGGGTCCTGATCAGTGTTGTACGGAACGGCGTTCCAAGGAACTGCGTTCCTGGAACGCGTTCCTTTTAGGAGGAACGAAGGAACGCCGCCGTTCCGTTTCGCATCGCTGGAACTGGAACGGGAACGCGTTACATTTTTACTGGAACGGAAGAGTAACGGCGTTCCTTTTTTTCGTCCAGTGGGGTAATTCTATTCTTGCACCGAACAGGGGAATTTTGAAAGTACAAAGACAATATCTTTACGAAGTGCAGGATCTCGTTACCTTTTTGGCTACTAATCTTGTGGATTATTTTGTGTGGTCCTCGCTTGCTAACAGTTTCGGGTGCAGGAGAGCCGGTGGACATTGATCCGTTTTTGAGTGCCCGAAACTACGGTACAAAAAGCAATGCTTTTAGTCGTAGGAAAAGACAAAGAAAGAGGGTTATTTCGAGCTCAGCTACTTTCTTTAGTTCCACGAATCCTCCCATAAATCTAAGGCCGACTACAGCCACTTGTTAACTTCCATAACGAGACCTACAGTTACAACACGATCACAGACTGCCAGACATCGAACGCACCCTTGTATGCCGAACATTGTCCCTTAAAATATACACACACGCAAAAAAATAACCATTATTTCGTCTCTTGCCCCCCCCCCCCCCCCCCCCCGCCCCCTTCAAAATGAACAACAAAGCGAACCGTACAAAGAAGTATTTGTACTTTTTAAGAGTGACCTTCCAAAAGCCCTACCCTCTTCTCGACTTGCTCGTCTTGCGGACAGCAACATCGAGAAGCAACTGTTGTTAAGTTCAAACAAGGGACTTTGCTGATTTAAAACGTGTGAGGTTGCTGTAAAACGGTCGTACAATGTTGGGTAAAAACATATTCGGCTCGTCTGAATTGTCCACTACAAGCTGAGATTTTTAACTTGAATATATCAACAAATGAAACCCTGCTTCCGCTTGTTTTCTTCTCCTGTTGCCCTTCCATAACGACATACAAACTCGTATGTTGACTACTAATGGGATAGATAAAAAATAACTCAGCATGATTAAACTAAATAAAGTAATTAGCAAAATAGAAATGTAACGCATATGTAACGATACGTTCCATTTCTTTAACTGTAACGGGAACGAGTTCCTTTTTCACATATGGAACTTGTAACGGGAACGCGTTCCAAAAATCAGAAGGAACGAGGAACGAGCTTTCGTTCCTTTTTTTGAGGAACGTGTACAACACTGGTCCTGATGTGTATGCTCGAAGCTGCTTAAACTAACAAATGATGCATCAGCTGCCGTGCTTGCCAGCTTATTCCAGCAGTCGCTCAATACCGGCCGCATTCAAAACGAATGGAAATCAGCAAATGTCGTACCGATTTATAAATCTGGTAATCGAAATTGTCCAACAAATTATAGACCCATTTCATGGACCTCTGCTCATGTAAACTTTTAGAACATATAATATGTTCATCTGTCATGAAACACTTAGTCTCAAATAACCTGCTATTTCTTAATCAGTACGGCTTTCAACGTGGTCTTTCGTGTGAAACCCAACTGTTTGAACTGGTAACGCATTTGCATACCTGCATTCACTCATCCTCACAAATCGACGCTATTTTTATAGACTTTTCGAAGGCCTTTGATCGTGTACCACACAGTCGTCTGATAAAAAAACTGCAATATCTCAAAACTAATGACAAGGTGATTACATGGATTCGTGAGTTTTTGCGCGATAGAAAACAATCACTACTTGGAAATGACATCACTTCACCACCTATACATGTCAAATCTGGTGTCACTCAAGGATCCGTTTTTGAACCTTTTTTGTTTTTAATTTCTATAAATGACCTCCCCAACAACATTTCTTCAAAGATTTGCCTATCTTCAGACGACTGTGTGGTATACCGTCGAACAGCTAGTCAAAGTGACTGCGTAACTCTTCAAAGTGATTTAGATATCATACTTTCATGGTGTTACACGTGCCAAATGCAGGTAAATATAGATAAAACAAAAATATTGACATTTACCAATCGTCGCTCATCTTTTCAATACGACTACAAAGTTATAGATTCAAAATTGTATAAAGTATCCACATATAAATATTTAGGAGTCCACTTAACTTCCAACCGATCCTGGAACACTGATATTATATCCTTAGGAAGGCTAACCAATCACTTGGTTTCTTAAGAAGGCATTTATATATGGCAACAGCAGAAACCAAACTACTTGAATACTCTACCCTCATTAGGCCAAAGTTGGAATATGCAGCTATAAATTGGAACCCACATCAAAAATATTTAATTAATAATTTAGAATCACTACAAAACAGGGCCACCAGGTTTATACTAAAAACGTATTCACCTATAAGCGTCGGAAAACTTAAGAGTTCACTTGGTTTATTGACTCTCCACCAGCGAAGATACCTCGCAAGGTTATCCCATTTTCATAAACTCTATCATAGTTCCTCAGATTTCCGTCAAAACTACATTCTCCCACCGGTTCGCATTTCCCCTCGTCATGATCATTGTTACGAAGTTTATATTCCATTTGCAAGAACTAATCTGTTCAAATATTCCCCGTTTGTACAAGCGGCGACTGAATGGAATGGGTTGGCAAGCGAAATTGCGACGGTCACTGATCATGATACATTAATGTTGTTATTGCGTGAATCTTTAGGGTGAATCAATCATATATTGCTCTGTATGATTGTTACTCGCTCGCTGGCAGTCTATTGCTTTGTTTTTTTCTAGCAAGTCGACTGCCTCCAATGATGTGAGTGCATGTGTGGCCTTTTTGTTATGTAATGTCTTCCCTTCATGGTTCTCTTTAGCGTGACACGATTTCTTCTATTTTTTTTATTTTTTTCTTGTGAAATATTGTATGATTATGTAAAAGTTTATACGACACCCCCCGCCCCCCCCCCCCCTCCCCCGCCCCCTATGCAATGCTCCTTTAGAGCCTTTAGAGGTATGTAAATAAATAAATAAATAAATAAATAAATAATCGCGTTCTCGACCTCAATATTCGCTGTTTTTTTTTTTTCGTCTATTTTTATGCAGAACGCCATGATTCGTTGCATGTAGGCTATGCAAAAACGTAGAAACTTGGGCCTTGTTCGCATGAAGTGAGACTATTACTCGAGCAAATCCGGTGCTAAGATGTAAAACTTTCCACGAGTTCAGTACAACCAGGATGTATATACCAGAAGGGGAAGGGGGTGGCATAACCGGGATCACAGGTTTGTACGAGAGGTGGTCTGAAGCATAATGCGCGGAACAGAATGTACGTGAGACTCAGTCTTCAACATGTGTAGAATCCGTCGTGTCATTTTTGTGGCAGCCCGTTTAAATGCATAGTATTAGGAGCGCTAAAATCTTAGACATCATTTCAGTCGAAGTCCAATCGCAGCTGCCGCTACAAAGCGATGAGCACCATGACTGCTGTATTCTTAGCCCAGTAGGGGGCCGATGCTAGTGTGATAACACTGTGCTGATATGATATAACAGCCCTGGTGGGCGTGACTTGTTCAGTCTTGTGTAGCGGCCAGGCCGCTTGAATAAACTGGTCTCCGACCAACTTGGGTCTCGTGTGCTAACAATGACGATGCCACTTTTGGCGCTTCTTCGCTTGCTTTGTCTGCCGCCATCTTGAATGTCGTCACTTCCGATCAGGTCGAAAACGTTATTTTGCCTTCGTCGCGCCGATAGGAGACATTTACGATTTAAGCGTAACCGTCACACACATTTGTTTTGCGTCTCTATAGTTCTTTTTTTCTTTTTGTATATGCAAGTTGAAATGTTATACTATTTTTTTCGTCGCCCGTGCCGGGTATACCTACCAAGTTACTGCGGGACGAGAGTAAACGAAACGTGGTCTATAGGGCCTTCGGACCCGCACGCATAGACCTTTCCAGCGTCAGTTTCCAACGAAGCGATTTCAGCTCGCGTCCCTGGTTTTGAGAGGGTACGTCAGTGTTGTCCGACTGCGCTGGGCTGTGGGTTTTTTCGTGAGTGTGCTGTAGCAGCCTGCGTAGCCGCTATTCCGTACGCAGATGGCGGCTAAATTGCTGCGTTTTATTTTTCTCCTCTGTGTTCTACGGTAAATAAAAATGTTCGAGGTTTTAAGGAAAGCATTGTACTATTCTCTAAAATAAAACAAACAAATAAAATATATTTTGGTGAGTTCATGCCCGACAAAACAAATGCTGCAGGAATGTGTGTTTAATTTTATGTTGATATTTAACCGCACCATACACTTAGCCGTATCTATCTACAAAGGTCTTAACTGGCGAAAATATTTGACTAGTAAGGGTAGCCGAACTGTATGGGTATCACCAGTTCACAACATGAAATTCAACGAGTATCATCGATCGAACAACATATATTGTACGTACCCCACAACGCCACATTTTCCAATTAGGTTTTGAGAAAGGTATCAAATAACACAGCATATGCAATATACAGTGTTACCGATGGTCAATTCCGGACGCTCGGACAAAATCAAGCTTGCTTGGTGCAACATTTGAAAAGAGCAGTTTTTTTTGTTTTTTTTTAAGCAGTATTAAAGCAAATGAGCGAACGTGTCTATTTTGTCCTCATACCCCCAGACCCGACTCTATAAGCTATTTTTCATGAACTGGGAGAACAGAGCCGTGAAAAGTTCTCAGAGATTATCTCGACGGAAATAATACTCGAAGAACTCAAACGGCCCGCGTTGGAGGCCGCTTGACGTTCCCTCGCCTCGTTTTTTTCCTGAGAACGCCGAGTAGGCTATGAACGCTGAGGCCAGTTTCACGAAAGGATCTTACGCCAAAAATGTGCGTGCGACAAAATGTAAAAATAAATTTGCACTAACAAAACAAAATTATCGTAACTTTTGAGCAGGTTACGATGGAATCCTACATCAGCTCTGTGACTGTCTTACACACTTTTCACAATGAAAACAGCATGGCCGACAGCGTCGCTCAGTCAATTGGTCGCGGCGACCCGTTGGACATTTATCTTTCTACTTTCTCTTCTCGCGCGTCTCTACTTCGAGCAGCAAGAAAAAAAAAAGTATTTTAAATCGACCACGACGGACATGAACGCTGGATACACAAACACCCGGGAAAAGCTACGACGGCAACCATCCCACCGACCAAGCTGCCGCCAAGGGCGAGCCCGGCAGAATATTGGTCTAGAAGGCACTCGGAGCAGTTCGGACGAAGTACTCCGACTCAGCGTTGCTCCGACGTTCCTTGGTCAAGACCGTCTGCCCACGACTGGCTGGCTTGCTGAATGGAATATGCCCGAGTGACCCTTGTGGTCCCTTCCCGTAATATAATTTGATCGCTGACCTCAATTCTATAGATTGTTTCACGTTATGACGGACCTCAAGGGACGCTACGAGCCACCGGAGCCAACTTACAGCTCGGAGGGCGTCACATGCTGTTCCGCTTTGGCGGAGGGGCGCAGGGAGCGTGAAGTCGCGTGACCAGTTAGGAACTATGGATTGCCTCGTAGCGTTCATTGCGGTACGTCTTAAGGTGAAACGGAATACAGATTGTCATCTCGTTTTCCGAAGCAGCGGTGACGAACACTGTCGTCCAAAGGGGACTCTCACCGATGTTATCTCCTTCTTTTGTGTTGTATAGAGCTCAAATAAACGCCGTATGGAGTATTTTCGGAACACTGTATGTACACTTTGTTATAAGTATGCCATTTTAATTCTGATACGACGATACGTCACTGTCGAGCTTTAACAGTTCGTGGGAGCCTCCCCTACGCGATGCCGTTCCAACCTTTCTTTCCCGAGTGTCACGTCAGTGTCTAGTTGCAATCGCAGATGGTCCCGGGGCGCTTACCGATTCAAGGTCCAACAGCACGAACCCAGCACTTCGATCAAACGCGTACGTTCGCTCCGAGTGTGAACAGGTATTTACGGGGCTCTTGCTGACACTCTCGTAGTTCAAAAGTAAATTCTCTATCGTCGGCTCGCTCCTGCATCTCCGAGGCCGCGAAAAAAGCCGCGGCGATATGCTTTTATCTACGCCACTTTGCAAACGACCGTCATGGGCCGTCTTCTTTTAGCAACGACGACAGTTTCGTTGACTTCGTAGCGATCGAGTTTGTGGGCAGTTATCCCGGCCTGGGCATTCGGGCGCGTTTAAATCGTGTTGGCGTCGAAGTATCACTGCGCGGACACGAACCCCCAGACAAGCGGGGGCTTGTGTTTATTAGTAAAAATCCACATGCTCCGAACCATGCCGAGCTCTCCGATTGGTTGTTCGTGTTGCCGAAGACACCGCCGTCATAGCAACAGCCCGCTCTTCCGGGGATCGGGAGCTCGCGGTAAACCGGAAGCTTTAGTTTTTCCGTACGAAAACGTCGCTTTCCCCCTCTCATTTAAGAACGCGTTGATTTCTGCTCTTCTCACGATGTTCTTAACTTACGAACTTCCTACCTAAGTTGTCGTAACCTAACAAGCTCTTCGGGAATCTGGCGCCTGGTATTCCCTGGTTCTCACTGTGGAAGATAATACAAAAAGAGTAATCATAATGAATAGGCAAAAAAGAAAAAAAAGACTTTCGAGAAAAGCCGGCGGACTTCGAATGCACAATGCAACTGGGGAATCGCGCTGACCGGGATTCCACAACTCAGGTGAGCGGGTGAAATATGTGGCTGATAGGGGTCCCTCGGGTCGCAAAATGGAGGCGGCTTGAGAGCTCATTTTGCAAAGATCTCTAGGACGTAACCTCGATGGTGACGTCAACATGCTCAAAACAGTGTGTGTCCTTACGCGCGATGCTGGAACGGTGGCAAGTCCAGAAAACTCTCGGGTCACAGTTTTTGTTTTCCGTGACACTGTGGCACCACGTGACACTGTGATGTCAGGTGGACGCGTGACCTATAACGTTACGCGTCAACGCGGTGTCTTGCGACACTGTGCGTGCTGCGGTCACCTGATCAGATGTGACCTGAACTGCTAAGTTAGCACCATCCTAGCGTGATGACGTTACCTGCAGCTAGGGGTGGCTTATACATTGTTTGCTCATGACGTCATGGAAAGAGCACTCAGATGCCCACCTGAGGAGAGGAGAGGATGGAGTTCCCCTCTTACCAGGAAGCTCTTGTGCTTCTCGGATTTGCCGAAACGTCACTATTTTCCTCCCGGACGATTATATAAAATTAAACCGTTACCCGAAAATTCTCACAAAAGCTGCTTCCCTCTCTCTCTCTCTCATGGTGGCGAAAAAAACGCACTGTGACGTCAGTCCAAGCTATGTGCTGCCAGCGCTACGACCTAATAAGACCAATCCAGCAGAGTGAAAAGCGCAAGTCGTTTCTGTTTATAAATGGTTGAGCGATGATAAAGCACGTAAAGAAACCTGAAAAACACCAAGATTGCGGCCTTTTGATGATGTCTTATTAGTCACACCAGCTTGTAGCGTCGACAGCGTCTGAACTTCAGGTGAAAAAAAGCATAAACGCCTGCTCGATTGGTGAAAAAGCAAAACACCTCTGTTTCTCGGAGTTCCTATTTAACTGATAGGAAAAAATGCTATTGCATTAGAAACAAACATGACTATAACAGAAAAAATTTAACATGCGCTGAGTGTTCTTTTTCGTGGTGTGTCCATGTTGCCTATATCATTGATACTAAAGCCGCCAAACCGGGATGTCTAGTAAGCGCGTATTTGACGCACTGGCTAAAAAAATCTCGCAAAAAATAAATAATTAAATAAATAAATATATATATATATATATACAGCGATTGTATGCGTGTCTTTACATCGCACACACCCAAAGTAACGGCTTCCCGAGGTTGAATCTGAGTCGTCACTTCCGGTCAGCTGAACAGGCTTCTGGACTGTTTGAGCGAGTCCACCGGAAGGAGGAGGTCACCCGAAGCGGTGACATCGCTTCGAATGGCTTTCTTTTATTTTTGTTGAGACGCTACTGTCTGAACGGTCCGATTCCCACCTCTAAATTGGGGGTTCGGAACAAGAGCGAGGACCCTTGAGTTGTTTTGGGCCGGGCCGGTTTGTCAAATTGATGATCCGTAGAAGTGAACTCGTCTCTTGGTCAACGAATAAATTGAGGACAGGTCTCTGTCTTGCTTTCAGCAGTTATTGGTTGATTAGAAAGGTCCTTCTATCTTGCCGCCCTGCGCACTATCAAGTGAAGATACGTTGCAATCGACTTTCTAGTGATAAGCTGGAGGTAAAACACCGCCCTTGGTTAGCGTGTTTATGGACGAACAGATGGCAATGGGGGGGGGGGGGGGGGATCGCCTTTTAGACCTCTACATGAACGCAATATTTCGTGAATAACGGCGCTTCGATACAGTGTGGCACTTCACTTCTATTTCTCCTAAAATTGTCACCCCTGGGTCACTAAACTCGTAAAACACGAAGTTGGGGCTCAAGTTTGCTGAGCGTGTTGAATGAACTCTCGCGACGTTGGCCTCACGCGGGACGAGATGTCAATCATCAAAGCTCTCTCGGTGCTCAAATTCTAGCGAGAATGTTATTAACAAACTTGTAGCGAGTTTCATCGGAGCACGCGCGAGCAACACCGTGGGGCGAGCTGATTGAACGGCTGCAGTGATGACGTCGTGCCTGCGTGTCCCTACATCCCTACGCCGCGATACAGTCAATGAAACGTAGATTGTACCTAGGCGGGCTGTATATACTCTGAACTTTCTCGTCGCAAGATCGTCGTTCGTGGAAGTTATCGCTGACGACAAAGTGACGTTTTACAACTTTGGGAAGGAGTTATTGAGTTTTCGCTTTTAGAGCCGTGCGTGGTATATGCGGTTTTAGAGCTTAACTTGCGCCACTGTCAACAACTCCACCGGGGTCACCCACAGGCGTTATGTATAGCGACGTCGGTAATGTCTGAGAGATGAGGGGGCGAGGGGGCGAGGGGGGATGGCGAGAAAAAGCCGTGGAAAGGGAAAATAAAAGGTATAACCAACACAAACACACACTCAAATAGGGGTCAAGAAGGGTCGTAGAAATTGTTCGAGAGAAAGAGAGAGAGAGAGGGCGGTGGGGTGATAGTAGTGAAGAAGGGGGATATACCTTCCCCCGAATTTTAGAGCACAACTCTTATGCGCCCGTTTTGAGTATGAGCGGCGTCACCGTACGCGTAACCGCGCCACCTCCAATTAGGTTTCCCCGCTGAATGAAAGGGGAGCAGGATAGGAGGAGGAGGGGTGGAGGCGCATACCCTCCCCTCCGTACCCTCCCCTCCTCCTCCTCAAGAGCTGCGCTTTAATTCGACATTAGAGAGAACTGTAAACGTCTGTCATTTTTTTTTTTTATTTTAGCTTTCTGAAATGCTATAGTCCGGGGCTGGGGCGATATCCCCCCTTTACGCCCTTATGCCCTTACGCCCTTTGCGCCCCCTTTTTCGACGCCACTTTGGGGGGGGGGGGGGGGGGAATCGCCCCCGTCCCCGTTCTTCTGTTGCGACGACCCTGTTTAGAGGCGTTCCAATTAAGCAATGACGAGGAACAGCACACCGTGCAATTTTCGAAATTATGCTTCTAGAAATTCTGGAATTAAAACGGGGCGGGTTCCATAAACTTACGAGCGGCCATGACAGACTTTGAGTAGAGAGGCTCGTTCCAGGAATCGTTGTGTGCAGGCGCGTGCAGCGACGTCCTTTTATAGATCATAACTTTGACGTCAGGGTCAGGGTGATCAGTTGTGAACGACAAATTTGATGGTGCGTGCTCGAGTCGACGGTGAAAAGTTTGGTTGTGTACGATGGGGGGAAAGCTTGCACTCTTAGAAAAAAGGGTCAGTATAGTCCTCCCTAAAGGGAGGAACGCTCTTGACACATATGTTCCTTCAGAAAGGGAGAAACTTTCGTCCCTTAAGCAGGGGAGGAAAAGTTCCTCCGTCGACTGCATCTCATTATGGCGGCCACGAATCGAGCAAATCGAGCTCGGTAAGGCTTAACGAGAACACTAAGTCTATTGCACGAAGCGAGAGGAGCAGGAAATAAAAACGTAACACGAGCTTTCCGCGAACTGTATTTATTTCCGAAGTTTCTTTACCCCTGCAGGTGAAGAAACTTACGTTTCGAAAGCATGCAGTCACTCAGGCTTCTCATCGTCAGCACTGCGATGTTCAGCGGAGACAACCGGCACTCAGTTCGCGCACTTTATATCCTACCTTTGCTATTCCTCGAGCCACAATTCCTTCGTCAACCGTAGCGTCAACCGCACATCACGGAGGAGTGAAAATCATTCGCCCGCAAAACCAAAAGCCGCTCTCAAAAAAAAGCAAATCCGAAGCAACCTTTTGGCTTATCTCAGCACGGTAACACGAAATTATGGCGTAGCCGCGTAGCGTAAAAGGATGTTATATCGCTTGCCACCAGATGGCAGGGTCAAGCAGAGTAATCGCACGTAGCTAGGCTAGGTGGCGCTAGGTACCGCCCAATTCATGTTTTACAAAAAAATATTTTTATTTTCTTACGCCACAATTGCGTTTCCTTTTCTTCGGAATCTCTAACACATGTAACACGTTGCGCACACTACAAACATCAGGTCAACATATATTAAACGCATACACAGATATCGCACATACAAACATCAATACAACAGCACACTACCCCGATCACTACTACCGAGCCCTGCGTTTCCGTCTTTTATAGTGGTCGTTTTGAACGTACGGAATTTTTCGGTGACTCCCTAAGCAAAAAAAAATATTCCGAACATGTTCATTTTTTTCCAGCAATGTCATACATCTGAGGCTATTTTAATGGCTCAGGGGATGAATCTCTTATTAAAAAGAAGACGCTCGATCATGCCATAATTATTTGAAAGCCAATAAATCGAGCCGCTCCAATGTGGTTCCAAGCCATGAGTTTGTTTTCCCGCATGGCCCTTCGTAGCCAGTATTTATATTGTAGTGTTCGTTTTTCTATTTGTGCTGTTCGCGCAGAGCTGCAATTGCCGTCTTGAATTAATCTCTGTAGAGCGGATATCCACTCAGCTGGAAGTGATGCTTCACGGGCACAGAAATCGCTTTTCGATCAACTTGAATGCAGTCAAAGCCGCGACTTCCGACAACTGTTAAGTGTACGGAGCTGCGCCGTTGCGAGCTCGAAAACTTCTAGCGCTCATTCCAGCGCGCCACTTAGAGGGCAGTTTCTACAGGAACCGTAATATATTTAAACAGTAAAATAAAGGATAGCGTTTTTTTTTTTTTCGATTTTGCCTGTCTTTTTTTTTTTATGCTAACCTTCCATTATAAATATACGTACTTTCCGTCATACTTTCGTAGTGTTGTCTTTTCCCCAGAGCGCAATCGCTCTCGGGGACCGACAGTCACATTGGCCACTGTACGATAGGAGCTTACCGTTCAGACCAGCGTTCCAACATGACTATCCACACGTCGATCGACTGCACCTAATCCCTCGGTTTTAAACTCTTTAATGTAAAGCGGAATGTCATCCTCCGACACCCCGGCCCCTCCGATAACGGCCCGACCAGCGGCATCAATGCCCGACAGTTTACGTCATCTCATCTTGTTGTTACACCACTGATACGCGAACACACGGTCAGATCGGCGATAATTCCAGTCTTCTGTTCACAACCCACAACACTGCCATCACGATGTCGCTGACACGAAGAAATACAGAACCACGTTGACGATGTTGCTGACACGCAGAAGAATCACGTTGAACGCCGGTTGGCACTCGGCACGGGACAACGGAACCGAACTCAGCACGGAAGGCACCCAGGCAGCCGGCAGGAAAACCTGCCTTCCTTCCCGATTTCCATAACGTCGAAAACGTCGACACAGTTCCTCGTGGTTTCGCTGCTGTAGTTCCGCGTGTGTCCCGCAAATTGGAGACGGCCGTCACGGCCGTCTTACCCAGTGTATGTAGCGCTCCTGGCACTGCTCCGGAACTTCGCTGTTTTTAGCGACTTCGTTAGCTCGTTTGATAAAATTAGTGGTAAAAACGTCAATGCAACCGAAATGTTCTGCACGTTTGGACTAGAAGACGGAATTACAGGCGGCCTTCGCTGCCGCTGAAGCTCAATCAACTCAACATTAATTTATTAAACAACGTGCGCGATGTGCTTGAAAAACGAAACCGAAAGAAGATGGGTCGGGAGGGCGAAAGCTTTCTCCGGTCTGCCTGGAGGAGGAAAACGTCTCGGAGAATAATAAGGACTTTAATTTTCCTTTCATCGGTTTGGGTCTGTTTATGTGTGTTTTGGTAAAAAAAAAAAAAAAAAAAAAAAAAAAAAAAAACCACTTTCCTGGGGATCGAACCGTTGACCACTTAGTCAGTAGCGCGATGTTCTACCCCTGCGCCAACTGAACAAGGAGGAACTCGCCCTCCTCCTTTCATCTGAACTGCCGTTCCTCCCTTCTCTGGGCAACTTGTCCGCAACAAGGAGGAACAGTCGCTTTTGCTACCTTTTTCCTCCCTTTTTTCTTAGAGTGTGGTGTCCTCGCGTTCTCGAAACATCACCGTCAATATTGACAAACTGACATTACTCTTATTTCAGTTGATGAACGCAGAAGTAATCCCAGTTTGGCTAATCTTTGAAACTCTACCATAAAATGATTTTATCTCGCGCTGATGGGGAACAACTGCCCGGAAGCGATATCCGTCAAAAGGTGGACAATGCCACTCGTTTGGTTGTAACCTAGCCACGTCGGGCTGCGCTCTGATAAAATTCAAAAGGCCGAGATAAATAAAAGGGACGACAGTGACGTTTTTTTAGTAAATTCTGCTTTACCGGCGGAAATAAGAACGATATCAGACTATCAACTTTGACGGTGTTGATTTTAGAATGCAATCACCCAAGCCTCCGCTGTGCATCTTAGAGACCATCAAGGTCGCAGCTGATACTCTTCATCGTGACATTATACGTACACGAACCACGCTCTTCTCCGCGTGCTTTCTCGTGCTGCTCTGGCTCGGCACCTAGGGAGTAGTAGGGATTTTTCGCCCTTTTAATGAAAACGTCACGAAGATATACGGATCTGCGGGTTTGTGAGAAAAGAAAACTTCGCTGCAATCTTTCGGCTCCTCCCCCCGCTATGTCATAACACAAAGAAAGTTGAGTCTGACGAGTTTAGCGACCCTGGGGTGCTATTCTGGTCGCAAACGGGTACCTTTCGAGTTGTGACGTATCGAGAAAGAAGGGGCGGAGCCTCAAACTAGAATGATTCTTGTTTGAGGCTCCGCCCCAACGTTCGGGTTCACGCACGCGGTCAGCTAGAATCTGACGATCCCCCTACGTCGCGATGACGTGTCCACGCAGTTGGGGCAAAGAAATCCCCGCATTTCCCCCTGTTCTTTTTGTTCTCTTCTTTCTTTCCTCCGGGAGTTAAAACGAGCGAATAACGGAGAAAAGGCTACCTTCCGGAAAATGGAAGGAAGCAGAAAAAAAAAATATTATCCTTTGATAAAATACGAAAGATTATTTCAATAATTATGACGTAAAGTAAATTTAGCTAAGATATCTCAGCTTGTTTTCTCGAAGTCTTTCGCTACGGTCTTTGAAAACAAACATGGCGAAAACCGTGGTAACGACCTTGTGGTGTATGTGTCTCGTTTGCGTCGTTGCTTTCCCTGCTTCTGCACGATACGGATGGCATTACGAGAAAAAGAAATATTACGTGAAGGTGCGCTGCGACACCGATCATCCTTTGTGAAGCCGCCGTGAACATAAGCTGCTAATGAAATTTCCTCTTTGCCTGTGAAGGAGACTTCAAATGGATACAGAGCTGACGACGACTCTGTGGGAGTATATGAAAAGTCATGAGGTCGACGCAGAGTGCAACGGTTGTGAGCATTCGGTGGATGATGCAGGAAAGTTTCTTCGGGCAGTTTTAATAATGCTTTGCTCCTTTGCTCACTGCAGTGATTATGCCAGTATAGTTTCCATAAGCCATGCTCTTCTCTTTCGGCGCTGAAGAAATGCACGCGACGGCATAATCTCGGGCAGTCTTTTTTACTTATTTTTATTTGCAGAATAGCTCGCGCAAAAAAAAAAAAACAAAAAAAAAAACGGCTTTTGCGTTTTTACACGTCCCTACATAGGTACCTCGCTTTCCCATTGGCTTCATTGCGCGTGACGATTCAACGCCATTTGCCATGGAAACGTTCGTGAAACTAGAAAGCCTCTGTTTGCCGCTATCAGTCGTTTTTCGAGTTCGGGTTGTGACGACAAAATGACGTAAGAACAAGAATGCACGGGACTATTTGCATTGTTTTAACTCGACAACCGTACCCTTGGCGAGTTAAACTCGAAAGAACATGGCCGTGATGCTCGTCGGATCGACCGCGGCTGGGGTTTGATATGCGATCGGTCACTTGATCAACGCGCACACGAATATTTTCGTGCTGTTGGATGAGCCCATTCGGCGGCAGGACCGGGTCGAAGAGCACAGTGGGCTGGCGTTTAACGTCTCCGATGTAACGCTTGACGAGATGCAAGACTTGGCTTCTATTTGTGCCGGTGTTATGAAGCTTGAAAGTGGTGTTGTTGTTGTGGCTCGTACGGTAGCGTTGCTGAGATTATGAAGACGGTAATAGACCTCTATTCAGCGTTGCCGTGCATTAAGATTCAAAACCTCGCCTTGACACAAAGGGAACCACGTTTCCGCGAGCACGGAGGCAGCAGCCAACGGTCTGAGAAAGAATTGTGCCGCCGCCACGACCGCCAGCGATCTCCCCAACGGCAAGAAAACAAACGACAAGCTCATTGAGGTTTGTGTAGTGCTGACTACTGATTCATCGGACGACAAAGGTGAATGATGTAAAACGCAACGTAAGTTTGCCAGCGTTTTGTAAAACGAATTCGTTTCGTTGAAAATTTAATTTGTGGAATTCGTTAACGCCTTGAAAGTTTGACGGGGACCGCATTGTGAACGCAGGCTTCACACAAGTGTTTTCTACAGTGTGTACTTTGGCTGCATGCATATAAAGACCAAAACACTGCCTATATGGTGCATAAAATAAAAGAAATTTCGTTTATCTTGATAATGTTGACTATCTATTGAGTGCTGTTGATAGTAGTGGCGTAGCCAGGAACTTCTAAGGGGGTGAGGATGGAGGAGGGTTGAGGTGGCTGGGATGTTCATGACTTGGGGTGCGGGGGGGATGGTGTCGGAATTTGTGTGTGTATTCTATCTAGGGCCCGCCGGATTTGGGGAGGGAAGGAGCGAAGCCCCATGAACCCCCCCCCCCCCCCCCCCGGCTTTGCCACATAAGGGGAGCATCCTACATTCACGATAAGCCAACAGTGCGTATTTGCTCTGCTTCACAGGCAAATTTCAAAAATCCAGCTCACACTACTCTTTAATTTCAATGAGTTACTGTAACTTTTGAAACGACAATCTATTTAATTGCTATAATAACCTTTACATTAAACACACGTGTGTTGAATGTAGGACAATTCTATTTTTATTGTTTTTCTTGGTCACGAAGATGACAACCATCCACAAGACACTGGCTAAATTTCTCGTCTACAGTGGGAAACAATGTTACCATATACTCTGTCAGACTAAACTGCTGCTGTCTAGACAAGTAACGATTCATTTTAGGACAGACCTGTTCGTAGTTTATTGCAGGGCATCGAAAAGTGTTCTTATGACTTTCCGATGACTGACTTGCAATTCCAGCAGCTTGGCGTGAAAAGGTAAAATATCTAATTGATACAACAAAATGCCATCGGCAACCCATCCAGATTTTATTGCGTGATTGACAGTAGCTACAGACCGCAACAAATTGTCAACTGAAGACATAGGTACTAAGCGTGCACTAACTTCGAAGCGGTAGAAACCCTGAAGTTTAAACGTCAACTTACCACCATGTTGTTAATGGCAAAATGGTGTTTGCGGCAAAGTGTTGGAGTCCTTCAGAATGGTGACGGTCTCCTTCAGACCGATGATGACGGTGACAAAGGTTCAGTTAGAGTCTAAGTTTAGTCAACGCACCCGACGACGTCGGTGCGCTTGTCATGGTGGCGACGAAAGCCTTTTTTTGCACATGCCTCAGCTGCCTCGGTCCGGGGTTTTGTCGACCCAACCGTCTCTTCCCAGCCGGTTGACAGCGATACTCACGACGGCCGTCACGGCTTTGATCACCATCCACTGGGCATTAGCTATGTGATCATCGGGGGCAACCGCGCCCTTGTAGTTCCCCGTTGCGAAAAATCTTAGTGCGATTCAATTAGTAGCTGCTGCTCGACGGTCATCATCTCTCATCGTCGCCGTCTCTCGTTGTCACACTGCGATCACACGGTGCTTTTCGACAAGCGGTATTGTCGTCAGAAACAGTCGTCGTGCATCGCGAAGGCAACCGGGTGCTCGCGGAAAACCCGTCATTGTACGTGTTGGTCGAGCCATCGTTGAGCAACAAGCATCGCCGCCATTTTCTACGCTCTAGAATCCTGCCTAAAGCTTGTTCCCCTTGTTCCCTTTCGTGCAATAGAAAGAGAGGTTAAACGCACGAGCGCATCACCCCGAACGATCTTGTACGAACGTTGGCTTGCACTGCGCAAGCGCGCCTGCTCGACAGGGACGTTGAAAGCTTGGAGCACGTTCTTGTAGCTCCTACACCCGCACTGCTCGCACATAGCTCGCACTCATAGTGAAACAGAGAGTAGGGTGTGTCGAGTAATACCGCAGTTAATCTAGTGACGCGACTTCCGCTATGTGCTACGTAGGTCGGACGTGGTCATACGTCACTTTGTCGTCATGGCCCGAACTCGAAGAGCGACAGTTACGGCAAACGGTTGCTTTCGTGTTTCGCGAACGTTCCCATGGGAACCGCGTAGAATTATCACGCGGGCTGTGGCCAATAGGAGCGCACGGTTCGTAGGG
Source organism: Ixodes scapularis (assembly GCF_016920785.2). Lineage (NCBI taxonomy): Eukaryota > Metazoa > Arthropoda > Arachnida > Ixodida > Ixodidae > Ixodes > Ixodes scapularis. Next base: position 314,173 of record NW_024609896.1, on the reverse strand, counting down.
GGGAGGAGTTTTCGAGAAACACGAACGTGACCGTTTGTGACCAGGATAGCACCCCTGGCCGCTCACTTGCTTCTCGATGCACGAGCTTTCTGCGGAACGAGGCCCGACCAGGGCCGGTTTGCTCATCTTGCGGCTGCGGACGCGGCCGCGGCCAGGAGGGATTTTTACGTCACGTGACCAGCTCCATGGGGACAAGGAAGTACCTAGCGTCCCTGCCTATGGCGGAGAGATCCGCATCGCTTCAAGCACAAAAGCCTAATTTCGCTCGCAGAAACTGATTGGAGGGACTTTCAACTGGAATCTAATTGACCGCCCCTTTATACTGTAGGAGCGGCAGGTAAAGTTACGGCCAGGGAGGGCAAATAGGAGCCAAAATAAAGAAAAAACCACACGAGATAAAAGCGGTAGCGGTATTTTTATATACCTCCGCCGGCGCCGCGCCTCGCGCCTTCTGTTGTGGTCGAGAGATTAAAGCGCCGGTACTTGTCGTCGCGGCGTGAAAGTTCCGGGTTCAAATCGGGCTAGGGACTTCTTTTTTTTTCTATTTGGCGCGTGTCTTACTTTTGAACTGTGATCCTTTTTTTGGAAATCATCCACTTGCACTACTGCGCCTTACACGCTTTTACTGTTAGTCCCACCTGTCCAATCGAAACACCGGGAAGAGGAAAAAAAAAGATCAACGCAAGTTAACGCGCTAATGCAATCATTTCGGAATGTTCATTAAAAGGAAACCAAGCTAACAGCATCAGTATGGCTTTCACACAAGCGGAGCCGAAACAAGCATCCTTTCCCCAGCGTTTACAATTTTATCTGTTTTCAAATAACGCTCTTGCTGTGATTCCTTTCAATAACAAGAGACGCCTGTTTAGGACTAATAAAAACTGCAGTTGTAGCAATTAAAAAAAATAAAATAAAACAAGCAAAAAAAAAAAAAAAAAGACTAGCAGCTGTGGATACATTGATTGAGCGAAATCCTACAGGCAAGGCAGCAGGTCAGACGTCTGAGAAAGTAGTAAAACTGAACTAAAAGAGATCATACTTTTACTTGCATGGAATGAGATAAAAGTATATTTATACTCTTTACATTTTGTTGTGACAATCGTTTTGTAATATTAACACATTACTTGTTGAATTTTAGCAGAATAGCAGAATTAATTCCATTTCTTGATCCAAAGTCAGTTTAGGTGTTTGCATGAGAGAGAGGGTTTGCGATGGTCGATGCCTGATTCATTTTTGCATTTGGTCGTGATCGTCTGCTAGTCTAACTGAAGTTCAACAAGTAATGTGTTAATATTACAAAACGATTGTCACAACAAAATGTAAAGAGTATAAATATACCTTTTATCTCATTCCATGCAAGGAAAAGTATGATCTCTTTTAGTTCAGTTTTACTACTTTCTCAGACGTCTGACCTGCTGCCTTGCCTGTAGGATTTCGCTCAATCAATGTATCCACAGCTACTAGTCTTTTTTTTTTTTTGCTTGTTTTATTTTATTTTTTTTAATTGCTACAACTGCAGTTTTTATTAGTCCTAAATAGGCGTCTCTTGTTATTGAAAGGAATCGCAGCAAGAGCGTTATTTGAAAACATAAAATTGTAAACGCTGGGGAAAGGATGCTTGTTTCGGCTCCGCTTGTGTGAAAGCCATACTGATGCTGTTAGCTTGGTTTCCTTTTAATGAACATTCCGAAATGATTGCATTAGCGCGTTAACTTGCGTTGATCTTTTTTTTCCTCTTCCCGGTGTTTCGATTGAACAGGTGGGACTAACAGTAAAAGCGTGTAAGGCGCAGTAGTGCAAGTGGATGATTTCCAAAAAAAGGATCACAGTTCAAAAGTAAGACACGCGCCAAATACAAAAAAAAAAAAGAAGTCCCTAGCGCGATTTGAACCCGGAACTTTCACGCCGCGACGACAAGTACCGGCGCTTTAACCTCCCGACCACAACAGAAAGTTTTTTTGTTTTTTTTTGTAAACAGAAATTTATTTACAGTTATCTACAGAACACTATACTATGTACAAATGGTTCACTCACTTGGAATATGATACAAACTATTTACATACTGTCACTGAAGACCGCATAGCATTTGAGTCATCCGTACACTTTTCACCAACCAGATTACGCTGTTGGCATAGGCATTCATTCTGCATAGCTTGCGCTGCAAGCTAGAGAGCTTGTTTTATATGATGTCCGGGGAACGGCTAAGATTAGTTACAACTTCTTTCCATTCCGTATCTTCACAAACTTTAATCATCCGTTGGCCCACTGGTATAGCTATGTTCTTGAAATTTACCCATGAAGGCTTTGCAACCCCTCCTTCCGTGTCAACCTTTCTGGTTTTCCATAGACTGCGAAGCCCTAAAACGACAAGCGTGTCTAGCACACTGTCTAGTTGCTCCGAAAAATGTAAATAGCGGAGAATTTTCTCTTCCACCTCGAAATCTTTCCTTAATGTCCTTTTGAAAACATCTCAAAAGAAAAACGCGTCTACACAAATTACAAAAGCATGTGTAAATGCCTCGGTAGTCTTGCAAAGTCTGCAATCCAGGGACCATGCTTCCTCAATGCCTCTGGACTCAAGCCACTCCTTCACCGGCACAGTTCGCGAATGGAAGCGAAAGAAGAATGTTTTGCATTTTGGCGCAATCGGCATTCTCTTAATTCTTTTCAGTAGGTCCATATTACAGTTTTGAGGAGGGTCGAACGGGCTTAATCGATATATCGGTTCAGGGAACAACGTTCTTAATAGCTGCTTTACTAGACTTATTTTGGAGCATGACTCTAGAAAGGCCTGATCAAATCTATCTTTTAGGAAATCTAAGGTGTCTGCTACTTCCTTATAAAAACCCCGCAACTTTCCGATATTGTGTGAGACCTGCAATCGGTTCTTAGGTTCAATGTAGTTTGTCAAAAATAATTTCTTACAAATTTCAAGGAATGGGTGTTGTGGTTTCTGGAAGAACTTCCACCTGGCAATTAATTGCCTCACAAAAATATGACCTAGGCCAAGACCACCATCTTCGATAGAACGAAATAAATTAGATCTTCTCATCGGTTCATAGGAAGACCTCCAAATAAATGTGGCAAATATCCTATTGAACATATTGACCGTCGTCCTTGAACAGTGTAGGACCTGGAGGAGGTACGTCTGTTTTGACAAGAAAAAGATGTTGCAAACGGCAGCTCGACCAAAGATCAAAAGGTACCTCAAGTTCCACATCCGCGCAGCCGTTTTAACTCATTCCAACGTTGTCCCACATAGACTTTGGGTTGTCCATAGCACTTAAAGGTACCCCTAAAAGTTGCGGTTTAATTGTTGACCATCTAATGTCTACAAATTTAGATGGCATTGTCCCCCACTCCCCACACCAGGAGCCACAACTTTTGTCATTGTTAATGGCAGCACCAGACGTGGCACAGAAGTCTGAAACACATGACATTCCGTTTACTATGCTAGGTTTATCGGAACACACCAGCACCAGATCTTCTGTATATGCGAGAATTTTCACCTCGCAACCGTGGAGACGAAAACCTTGAACCGCGTTGTTGTTTATGATGCTTCTGCAGAGTGGTTCCAAATACAAGTCGAAGAGTAATGGTGAGAGGGGGCAACCCTGACGCACTGAGCGTTGAACCTGAATGGTCTTTGTGAGAGATCCGTTCATAACCAACTTAGTCGTAATATCATTGTAACAAAGTCCCACGCCTTTCTCAATTGTTTCGCCTACTTTTATATGTTTCAGAAGAGCAAAAAGGAAAGGATGTTCCACCCTGTCAAAAGCTTTTGAAAGATCAATTTGCAAGATTGCAGCTGTTTCACAAGTTCTTTCGCATATTTCTAATATAGACCGTACAATATGAAGGTTTGTCTGGATATTTCTTCCTTTTATGGAGCAAGTTTGGTGGTCTCCTACAACCCAGGATATCACATTTTGCAATCGAGCAGCGAGCAGGCGGGCGAATATTTTATAGTCACAATTTAGTAAGCTAATTGGCCCGTAGCCACCAATCTGCTGTAGCTTGTCTGGATTTTTCGACTTCGGAATAAGTATTGTATGTGCTTTTCGGAACGATGGCGGTAAGACACCTTTTTCGTATGATTCGGTGAATACACGAAGAAGTACTGGTGCAAGTTGTTTTTTCCATTTCTTAAAGAAACTTGCCGGCAGACCATCCGGACCGGGAGTCTTTCGACTTTTCATCTCACCGATGTTAGTTTCAATTTCTTCAACCGTCAGGGCCCCATTTAGGCTCATGGTCACATCACTATGCAGGGTGGGTACTGCAGATATTATTTCCTTTATTTCCTCTTGTCTTGGGTGTGTAGGACTGGACTTTTGTGAAAAAAGGAATTCGTAGTGAGATACGAAAGCGTCTTCGATATCCTTTTCATCATTCAGGAGCGTCCCATTTTCGTGTAGGAGGGAGACTAATTTCTTTTTGGCGCACTCTCTTTCCGCGTGTAAATATTTTTTCGTTGGTTGTTCTGCTTCAATTACTTGCAGAGTTGGTGTTCTTGCAGCAGATCCTTCATAGCGTCTCGTGTCATGATCTTGAAGTTGTTTTTTTATGTTTTTAATATCTTTTTTGTATTGCCCAGGATGGAGACACTCAAGTTGTAGTAGGTATAGCATGTCGCTATTCAGGCGTCTTTCTTCAGCTTTCTCGTAGAATCTTGTGACTGAGGAAATTTCGATGGCCATTTTTCTTATTTCAAGTTTAAATGACTCCCATTTCTGGCACCACCCATCTTTCGTCAGTGTGAGTTCATCTATCATTTTCTTTACCCTTTCTTTGAAGTCCTCATTATCAAGCAACCTTTCATTCATCTTCCAGAGTGACCATGACTGTGACTTATGCTTTACTTGTTTCTTTTTGGAGCCTACGTTTACCATAACCATGCAGTGATCTGAGAAGAAAACTGGAATCACTTTGTAGTTGCTTAGCGAATTGCTTACTGATCCTGAAACATAGATTCGATCTAAGCGTGCGTGGGATGACCCTTGGAAGTGCGTGTATTTAAGAGAGCTATCTATTGTCGATGAATCAAACATGTCGCAATCGCAAATAGTAGCTTTTAGGATATCTGTACTGTGGTCTTCAATTTTTCTAGTAGGTGTTCTGTCTCTAACATTCAAGACACAGTTAAAATCACTTAGTAGAATTACGTTAAACCTATTGTCAGCATGTATTCGCACTTGACTAAATAATAATTCTCTCTGCTTCACATCATTGTAGGCATACACTACAATGATGCGCCAAGGAAGGTTGTAAATAAGCACGTTAGCGACCAAGAGTCTACCGGCATCTGCGCTTTCAAGCACGCTGCACATTCTGTACTGGAGGTCTTTTTTAAACAAAATAGCACACCCGGCCGAATAGTCAATTGCTGGACAGTGGAATATATCATAGCAATTCATCCATACACTATTGGCCGAAAACAAGGAATTTTTCTCTGAAACTTTAGTTTCTTGCAAGGTTACTATGTCACAGTCATAGGTCTCTAGAAGGCGATAAAGTTGGTATTGTTTTTTGGTTGAGTTGATTCCCCGGACATTGAGGGTAGAAATGCTAAATGGGCTTGCCTGAGCGGTGCCACCAATTACTCTAGTCGTGTTTAGGGTTAGTTTCCGGCCGGGCTAGACTTGTTTTCGCTCGATCTTTAAATTTAGGCTTTCCTCTTTGTTCTTGTAGGTCCAAGCTTGTCTGTGGCTCTTGTGTTACTGACAAGTCAACAACGGGTGTTCCAGACTCGGCAAGAGTATGTCGGTCAGTTGCCGTCAGTTTGGATTTTTTGCATACCCGGTCATCTTTCGTCTCAGTCTCTGGTGTTTTTGGTGGTTGTACCGGTTGTTTTCTGGCGTCCTTACTCTTCTTAGCTGGGACGGCGTCGTCGAGGCTTGCTTGTAACCCCTGCACCGGGCATACTTCCTTATCGACGTTAGGAGTCTGTTCTCCAGATAGATTTTCTGAAACCTCAGCATCGGACGTAGTAACCTCCCGGTGCGTGTCAGGTGGGTCTTGAGTGGAGCAATCATCGTTGTTGCACATCTCTTCTACGTCCATGATGTGTTCGTTGTCGTCAGCTTCCGGCGATGACTTTCCTAAAAGCTTCGACGCATACGTAACCACGCATTCTTCGCTCTCGTGCCCATAACGCCAGCAGTTATGACATTGTGGGGTGCGACACTGCCTGCGAATATGACCGATGGATTTACATCGTAGACAGAGAGGAGGTCTTCCAGGGATGACCACCAGCGTGTTCACCCCAAAGAAGGTCAGAGTGTGCGGTACCTTGTCCACCGTGAGGTGTTCTTTTAGGACCAGCGTCACCACACGTGTCAGCGTTTCGGTTTCTTCAAGGTCTGAAAACCGCCACCTCTCTCTTTTGATGTCCTTGACCGTGCCAAACGGCTCAAGGACTTTCTTGATTTCGCTGTCTGGCAGAGGAATTGGAAGTCATAGAAGCTTCAGCTTTATCTCTTCCTTGCAGGGGTCGATTATAAGGCATCTTTTCTGTTTCACGAGTAGCTCCTCACATGCCTTGATCTTGAGTTTCGCTGCTCCATTTGCAAAGACTGCCATCCAAACGTGGCTCATTTGGTATGGGCCCAAGCCTATTAGGTCTTTCCGATCAATGATCGAAAAAAGCACGTCCTTGAAGTCTGTTGCTTTGTACGGTCGTCCGGTCATATCAGCATGAAGAAATAAAGAATTAGTAGCAAGCATACCTGAAGGTAGACGAGGAAGAATGATCCTGTACTCTTGGGAGCTTACCGCTGCCCGTTGAGAAACCCGGTCACCAAGTGCCGTCGAACTGCTCTCCTTCGAGCTCATCTTGCTTTGCTCACGAAGAGCCACGTTGTGCGTGTTTCGGTACCCGGGACGAACCCGGGTCCCTAGAATTAATTATGACTGAGGACAAGCAAAAAGCCGGCTTCACTTACTAACACTTCGTCGTCTTCCCACCACAACAGAAGGCGCGAGGCGCGGCGCCGGCGGAGGTATATAAAAATACCGCTACCGCTTTTATCTCGTGTGGTTTTTTCTTTATTTTGGCTCCTATTTGCCCTCCCTGGCCGTAACTTTACCTGCCGCTCCTACAGTATAAAGGGGCGGTCAATTAGATTCCAGTTGAAAGTCCCTCCAATCAGTTTCTGCGAGCGAAATTAGGCTTTTGTGCTTGAAGCGATGCGGATCTCTCCGCCATTAGGCAGGGACGCTAGGTACTTCCTTGTCCCCATGGAGCTGGTCACGTGACGTAAAAATCCCTCCTGGCCGCGGCCGCGTCCGCAGCCGCAAGATGAGCAAACCGGCCCAGGAGTACGCAGCCGTAGCCTTGGCTATTGTAACGCGCTTTCCACGTCTGAGCTAGCGAAGGGGCGAAAGAGTGACGAAAAAAAAAACAACGAGCGATATAAGAGAAACCAGAAGAGGGAGAAAGTAGTAAGGAATGTCGCACGCTACCTTCCGCTGTTGCAGGTGAAGAAGGTAGGGCGAGGCAAAGCAAGGTGGAAGATGAGGAAGCGGTCGCAGTGCTGGCGAGGGTAGGGGCTTCCTCCTAATCTCGCCAGCGTTGCGTCCATTCCCTCCCTTCCCACCCCCCCCCCCCCCCCCATACCTCGTCCCTCTCAGTTTTGTTACCTTTCCCGTGCATCCGCGCAGGCCGTTTCAAGTCGTTTTCATGGTTTTCGCTCATATTGTTCTGCCGTGTGCGAGAGACAAATTCGATGGACATTTGTGTTTGTCCTTTGTCCCTGTTGTTCCCTTCTCCAGGGATTATTTTCGTCATTGATGCATGTTATTTTGATTCATAGTTCATTGTAGGCGTAAATGCCAGGAAAATAATGAAGGCTATGTACACAACATTTTGGAGAACACAGGAAACAATCACATATATAGAATATGAAAGAAAAAATAATATCGACATAGGACAATTTGGGGCAAATCAACAAAGAAAGGCACAGTACATGGCATGTGACATGTAAATACGATATTCCCGTAAACATTTTTCAGTAGTCATGTATGTCATCCACTGAATGCTCTGCCTTGAAAGCCCACAGATTCAAGCAACATAGATAACATAGGGCAAGCCTACAAAGAATCACAGACACCAGGCAAAAAGAACATTGAAAAATATATTCCTGCAAGGAGGCACGCATATTATATCTGCACGAACATCACACATTTTTCACCTTCATCACTGCAGCAGATCTTTGAGGTTAGGTATTTGGATACCCCCATTCACTAGGCGCAGATGCAGAACATACGGAGAAACTTCTTAGAGTCTGGAAAACGAAGAACTTGTTCCGAATGGTCCGCCATAAAAGCACAAACCTTCTGCAGCACGTTTTCTCTGAAGATAGGCTCTGAATACACATCGGAAATTTCTCCTCCAGTTATTTCACCAGTTCAAGGCTGGCTGTAGGCACAAACATCGCTCCGAAAGTTGTACCTGCGGTGTCCCCTTGTCTAATACGTAGTGCCGAAAACAGGTGCTTTGAGGGAAGGCACTCATCCTTTGCTTTTAATAGGCCAGTGCGCGTTGAGCGACACGCACTGACAAAAGGGTGCTTTTCCCGGCATATCATTTGAGACCTTTAGCCTCATCGAGAAAATGTTCCAACGAATTTTCTCTCCTAATACAACCGTGCGCGGTACCGATATAAGGAAGTTTTAGCAAACCGTTACCGTTTTCTGCGTACCGCACAATCGGAGCCTTTCAATCATGCTTTTAAGCGCGCTCCTGGGTTCCCCGGGTGATACCATGACCGAGGGGCGCGCGTTAAAAGCATGCTTCAAAGGCTCCGGTGGTGCGGTGCACGGAACACGGTAGCTGTTGGCTGAAAATTCCCATTGATTCAATTTTGACTCAGTTACTGTTACTGGTATTTAAACTTACCTAGCGTTACTAGATTACCTCATTCGTAGAACTCCCCCGGAAATAAAATATCCTCCTCACTCACTTCAGTCTGCCTCCCGTCGTATGAAGCGCCATTTAGATTTTCGTTGCCAAATTGTGCATTCCATGGAGTACGATGAAACTCCATCCAGACGCTGTGCTTGGAAACGTATGTATTTCATAGAATACAATGCAGTTACCGTAGCAGCCGGCCGGCGCATCGAATGACGGTAGGCGGTCCATGTTGAGAGAGGGGGGTACTGCTCGTGCAAGCAGTCTTCGAACAGTTTCCTAACTGAACTAATCTAATAACGTTGGCTGTGGTCAACTCGCAGTCTCGCGCTTGTGGTTCTTACATCTCCAGCTCGCTTATTACAAAATTGTTGTGTCTATGCTTGTAGAGCAAGAAGTTGGTCTCTCTCAGTGGGCGTCTGGTGCCTCAGCTGTAGATGAGTAATTTAGCCAGTGCGGTACAACCGCTAGCCTGAGGTCTTAAACGTGCATCACGCAGTTGTGATACAAACGCTGAAACGATGCTTATCTAGATCAAAACGGGCAGGGGTGGGGATTGAACCCATGATTCCTGGGTTCTGCATCGCTCACTGCGGTCATCGAGGCATCTGACACCCAAACATCTGGTACTATTTCTGTCTCTCCTGTTGCGTTCCAAGCGCCACATGGCGACAAATGCAAATCAAGCTGTTTTTGAACACGTGTCGCGATCTGCATTTAATATTAGAAACCTGCAAGTACCGTAACTGAATGGGATACTGTCAGATTGATTATTAAACTTCTCGTATAATTCATCGATATGAAGTGGCTAGTAAATGTATTATCAAAATATGCTTCGTAATTTACTGTCTCGTTAGTTTCGTTAGTTACCGTAATCACCTTTTTATATCACAAAGGAATAATATAATTTTAAAATTCATTTTTCTATTTTAAAATATACTTTCTGGATACAGTTCATATTTTACTTTTTTTTAATTTCCTGTATTCAACAGACCGTTCACGTAAAATATCGTCTGCTTTGGGGCGTTATAACTCGAGAATATAATTGTGTAATAACAGAGACTGTGCTCGATTAACAGCAAAATAATTAAGTAAAGCGTAAAAATAAACGTATTATCAATACATTAAAATATAATTATAAAGCAGTTTATTAATTTGGCATTAACCATTATGACTCTAGAATATATAAAACAAAAGTTATAAACCATGCACAAAGAAGCAAAACGGCCTGCACGGTGGGGTTGCACCTTAAAAAGATACTGAACCAAACATTTGAGTGTCCCCAATTAGTGGCGAACGGCATTTCAACGAGCCGGCAGCCGCCACCGTGCGCTAGCACACTCACCAAAATTGGCGTCATAGCCCTCAATTCACGGTTAAGACGACAGAAGACGATAGTGAAAATATGGGCTCCGGGCAAAAGTAAAATAACGACATCCTTTTCATTTCGACAAGCGAGAGTTACGTGCTTGTTATGCCAATTTATCGCATACCTTTTACATCAGACCCCCCTTTGGAGATGAAAAGCCTAACTTTCTTGAATGGGTTATAACAGCGCAAAAAGACAAAGGACAAGTAAAAGAAAACACGCAGACACACTGCTGTGTCTGCGTGTTTCCTTTCACTGGTCCTTTGTCTTTTTGTGCTGTTTTAACCCATCAATATAGCCATCAACCAACTCGCCCAACTTTACACCTTGTTGCAGTTCCTAACTTTATTCTCCGTTTTCCCGGACCCCAAATATTTCACAGTCATCTTAAGCGTGAAGGGAAGGCTATGACGTCGTTTTCGTTGCGTGTGCTCGCACACACTGGCGGCTGCTGGCTCGTGGACAGATAATGCGCCTCTTATTAATGACGCTAAAAATGTTTTGTTTGCATCCTTTTAAAACTTGAACGCCTTGCAGGGAAAGACTATTTTACACATCATACATCCCCGCTTTTTTACGTTACGTCTCAAAAGCATACTTACAAGTTACCGGGACATCTTTGCTTCATATGAAGTCGCTACTAGTTTAAGGTGCAACCCCACCCTTGGTTTATGTGATTCTGAACCAACGGATGCCGTTGGGATTGCCTTCCAGGCCTGTACATCAATGCGAGAAATCGTGTGTGGTGGTGCTTTGATACAGTGGGGTAATTTTCTATATCCTGAATTTGACAGCCGTGGTCCTTCGCCTGTTTTTCTCTGCACAAGCTTTCTTTGGAACGCGGATGGCAGCGCCATTTCTCGTGCAAGGGTAACGGACTGCGTCGGCCGAAAGCTTTGGTTTTCCTCGCATGGCTGCCTACGCTCCGAGCTCACGTCTCCAGAAAATGTGGCGAAAACAAAACGCGAAAATGGTCCTGAGCCAAATGGGGAGACACATGCACAAAAAAACAACCAACGCGTTGCAAAATATAAAATTGCCTGTACGCAGTTAGCACCCCGCGGGGATTTCGCAAGCTAATTACACATGCTTCAATGAGATCAGAGTTCTATGACGGGTTTGACCTTTTGTCGTACATGCGTTTGTCTCTTTGTGCATTTCCAAAAAAAACGAGATCACGTGATGGACTTGGGTTTCCACAATTCTGGCTTGAGGAGCTAAGTACCTCAAATAACATAACAAATTAACTATTTTTTGAGTGTTCAGGTGTCTCATTTAGGTAGCTGGGTATTTATTCTGACGAAAGCCACAAGACTGGAAAACACAAAAAATGACAGGTTTAGATATCGAGTTTGGTAAACCCAAAGTAGAACTGGTGCGGGATTCTTAATAAAAAAAAATGCGAAGGTTAAAAATTAACACGCAGTAATAAATAATAAGAATTAATTTTAGTACGAGTTCAATGATCAATGCGATGATTGGCCAGGCAAAGATTCTGGGTGTGTGGATAGCTTTTGCACAGAGTTTAAGCAATGTACCAGTATTAATTTAGTGATGTTTGCGCGCAAATAGTGGTCTGCAAAATGAAAAAGATGCAAACGGGTCGAGTTTGATGTTGTATAAAATATAGTGTAAGCTCGCACATCGTATGCTGATTAAGACTGAAACAGCCCTACATTTTACACTAGCGTTGAGCGTATTGAATGTTAAGGGTGCATCTAAAGCTAAAGCATGTACTGATATACTGTTCAGGCCGTAATGTTTGAATGTTCATAGTACTTTATTACTCTAAGATCCGGTGTAAGTTTTCTCCTAAGTGCTTACAACAGAAAGAAGGAAACATTTTAACACTGGGTTGATAAAAAAACTGCTCACAGCTACCATTAATCTCGGCGCCGATTATGATTATTCACTGCATGCCAACGATCGCGTTCTTAGAACGAGGTTTACCCAGGTGATTTCATACAATCGCAATTGTTCTTGACAAACAACAATGTTTTCTCACGCAAACGGCCATATCTGAAGTTTAGAATAGTTTGTATTAATTGTGGCACACGTAACAAATAGCAAAGGCTTTCTTTTTTTTACAATTGTCGAAGAAGAATGCGCCTGAGTTACTTTGGTATCAATGCATGTAGCACACGAAAGAGCACACGCTGAATCGCAGTGGGAAACGAAAATAACAATGATAAACAAACGTGTAATTACGTGAAAACTTAGGGAATTGCATATATGCAGAAGGTATGCTTTGTTTCACTAAATACATTACTAGTAAAGAATTTGGTTTTATTGTGCGAGCGAAGCGGACCATACAAGCGCGAGCACGCTGCCCTGAACTACTCTTCGAGTGAACAAGCGCACAGTTCAAACCAGGGAGCTTGCTTTTATAGCTCTAGGTGCGCTCAAACCTTTTAAAACACAGTTATCATTAATTATAATATTTTATTTCTTTATATTAAGTGCGTCTATGTTGTTGTCCTTTTCGTTGTTGTTTTTTGTCTTTTGCGTTCACGTGCCATTTTCTTAGGTATATCATATTTTTCTAGAAGTTCGACAACTGTACTCTGTTTCATCGTATCTAAAAGCCGCATAATCAAAGATGTAAAAAAATAAAAAAAATAAAAGAACGCGAACACACATTAAAAATGCAATGTAATGGCGCATTTAAAATAAGTCGTTAGTTTTTTAGAGAGCAGGAGTTTTGGGGGACGACATTGTTACCCGTTGTAGATTATAAAAAGTGGAGCACACCTGTTAGCTCGGGGTCTTTAACGTGCATCACGAAGTACATGTGATACGCGAACGCACAACGGTAGGATGTAGATGAACGACAAAACAAAGGGTCCCTGCTAAAGCCCCCTGATAAAAGCGTTTTTTTACTAGTACTGCGAACCATTGCTGTCGAAACGCGCAAGACACGTGCATCGAGCGGTTTCTCCGCCGCCATTCGCTTTCGAGAGCCAGTCATTTTGGTGCTTCGCCATTTGCCTCCAAGGGCCGCTCGAGACATGGGCCTTATGCACTGGCAACCTTCTGACGCTACTCAAAAGACCAACGCAAACACATCGAGGGGCTTTAGGCCCTACAGGTTCTGCAGAGTGAGCTCCGTTCTTTGAACCGAGCTCGCACTCGCGCATTTCTCCACGTGTTCTGCGGTGCCACAACGCACTCGGCCAACGTTCTCCACCGCACTTGGTGTAGCCTATGAGCTAAACCAAATAAGCTCCGCTTAGAGTATCGGCACCCTTTTCCTTGATATTGTTGTGGTGATTTCTTCAAATCAAACGCAACTGCCGATCGTCATAATTCAAAAGTGTGACTTCCTCAGCATTAGTTTCGGTGTTAGGAAGCTCACGTAATATTGCTTTGCTTTGTCGCGAACTGTTTAAACATCTGTGGAGGACGGAAAATCGTTTCTTGTGATTTCGGATAAAGCTTCAGATGATTGACAACCATCATTTTAGGCACCAAGTTGTGTAGAAAGCGTAGCTTATTTCGTGGCTCTAGTTTAGCCCGACCGCACAGGCACAGAAAGACAACGAACTGCTTGACGTCGCTCTCTTAGCGCTGCTTCAGAGGCTTCGTCAGCCCGTAGCGTTGTCTGCGCTCCGAATAAGGTAAAGCAAAGCAAATATTCAGATATTTGGGTTTTACAAGCCAAACCAACAAAAAACACTTAACATGCCGCAATAAAAATATATTGCGGCTTCATTTTGACTAACTGAAGATCTTTTGACATGCAACCGGAATCTCAGATTGGTAATCCGTCAGATTGCGGTCACCTCGGCCGATATTGAAAGCGGATAAATATAAATTTATAGGTCAGCGCGTTCACTCAGAGACACTAAGATATTGTAATGCGTTGTGGTTTGTTTTAATATCAGTGCCACTTAAGAGCAACTAAAGTGGTTTTCGAAACAAAGTGTAGTCGAACCATTCCGAGAAGGATAGTTCGATTGCGAAAATGATTTTTGCAAGTGATAAAAACAGTTAATAGTTTTCGAATATGTGGTGGCAGCCCGAATGGCGGAATCCCTTTCATGGCGCCCGTTTCATTTTGGTCGCGTCAGGATTGTGTAACGACGCACAGTAGAATGCGCGCAAAAGCAGCTGTGGTGCACCCACAGCATCGCGCTGGTTTTTGTGAAATCTTTGGCTCGCTCACTGCGGGCCTCCAGGCTTCTGAAACCCTGACATCTCGCGCTTTTTCTCTCTTTCATGTGGCGTTCCAAGCGGCACACGACGGCAAATGCACATCAAGCTAATCTTGAACACGTGTCGCAATCTGTATTCTATATTAAGAAACTGCAATTTGACTTAGCTGAATGGGAAAAGCTTGAGGTCTAATAACTTTCCTAACGTGCAATATATCAATATGGAAGTTCTGGCAAATATAATATCAAAGTATGCTTTATAATTTGATGTCTCGTAATTTTGATTAGTTGACGTGATTCTGTTTTTATAGCACCATAAAATAATGCCATTTTAAACTTTTTTTTTTAAATATACATTATCTGTACAATTCATTCCTGACTTTTTTTAATTCATTATACCCAACCGAACGCTCACGTAAAATATTGTTCATGGCCGATGGGACCTCACAACTCGAGAAATATTGTTTTATATATTAGAGACTGTGGTCTATTAAAAGCTGAATAATTGACTAACCACTAAACGTAATTATAGCATCGAGACATTAAAATATTGTTGAAAATCAGCTCTTTAATTTGACATTATTTTATAATTGTAGCGTATATAAAAATAAAGTCATAAACCGTCAAAAAAACACCTAAACGTCATGCACGGTGGGGTTGCACCTTAATGAGATAGCATGGCACGCAACATTAGAGACATGAATGTTTGGGTGGCTTATACGTAACGTAAAAAAAACGTAAATAAATGGTGCTCTATAAGCCAGCCTTGGTGGAGCTAATTTAAAGTAGAAAGCGACGCCACCTACAAAAACTCGCACTACAACTACGTAAATGTGGAAAGAGAGGCGCTACCGTCTATTTCAGTGTGCCGCGAAAATAGGCGCGGCCTGGTGGCTGCGCCTATTTTCGCGGCACACTGAAAACAAGAAGATAAATAATCGGCGTCTGATTCACGAAAAGACTGAGTCAATTGTTGATCGAAAGAAAAAGTGGGGGATAAAGAGCCTATATTCGTGGCGAAACTCCTCACTGCTTTGCGAAATGCTTGTAAGATTATATGGATCATCACGAAAATGTAGGCATTTACTACTGCAGAACTACATTCTTACACAAGCTAAAGCAGGTTTCGCTTGCTTTCGTAGCACGCGCGGCTTTCCCTAATCGGAACTACACGGAACGCGAGTTCGTCTGCTTCTTGCGCAGGGTTTGCTATGACATTAGAACGCCGAGCCCTGACTGGCTCCCATCGGAAGGATAGTGGGTACACTACAAGGGCACTAGCATTGAGCCAATCAAAGCTTAGCGTTCTGACGTCACTGCAACCCCTGCGCGAGAAGCCGGAAAACTTGCGCTCAACATAGAAGAATTGCCAGCAAGTGCCAAACACTTGCGCCGCGTACCAACAGTGCGCGTTCACGCACGCCGCGTATTGACACGTGATCACTCGCCCCGGATGACGCTTCTTGGCGTCAGACTATGCATTTTCGGTGTCGTCGCAATAAAAAAACTCCAAGGACACTTAAGTACATCTTATGCGTTGTGAATGCGAAAGCATGAACGTCGTTCTTCCGCTCCGTTAGTTCGTCTGCGGCGTAGTGGCGTGGAAGGCCACGTTTCCGCACTGCCGAGGTAGCGGCCGACTGCCGAGCGCGCTCTCGTGAAGTGGCCGTGCCGCACTGAGCTCACTATTGCAGCCTCTCCGGAGTTTGCCCAGGAGAGAATGGGGGCGACGCCGAGCACAATGATGTAATCGGCCGCCGGATCGCTGCGTGCGTTGTGCCGGCACAGAGAGGGCTTCTCTGGTGGCGTTTCTTGCAACTACGCCACGCGAGAGCCAATGGAAGCCTCGTTCCTTGAAACTATGACGCGCGCCAGCCAATGGGGGCCTATCCACCAGCTTTCTGCTACGGCCGACAGGCTTGGCGCCATTGGGACAGGGCAAGATGTCGTTTCGCACAGCTCCAAAAGCTGATGACCTCGGTACGCTCAATGGGAGAGTTAATGCTTTCGCATTAATAAAATGAAAGACAAGACGCGAGGAGACTCTAGTATAACAAAAATTAGTCCGACATGCCTCGGAGAGGTAATAGAAGAGTTTATATAAAGTATTTACATTAGGTAGCGTTTGATCTCACCGGAGCCGCCATCTTGTCAACCTGGTCTTATCTTCGTAGCCCAAACACATGCGCCTGAGCTGTCGGTCGCCTTCTGCTCTTTTACCAGTCAACACATCCCACCGCCCAGGAAAATATAAGATCGGGTGTTCGGACTGTTGTGACAATGGAGGAGCGCTTTTGTTTTCACTTAGCGGTCGTATATAAATCAGTCTGTGCGATATCTGCTTGGACAGTGCAACAGTGGGACTTTCGATGGAATCTTTTGGGTAGCACACGTTGTGAAAGCCCTCATTGGCTTTGGGGATACGGAGACGTAAAGTCCCCCTGTTGTAGAGAACTTGGTACTTTCCTGAAGTGTCGCTCGTCCCGAGGCAGACCCTTTCCCCTTTTTGCTTTCGTCTGGGGTTCAGGGTTGATCGGTTTGAAAGTTGTCAGTTCGGAGGTCATCGATTTGTGTATTGGCGGTTTGGAAGTTGTCGGATCGAAAGTCATTGGATCGAAAGTCCTCGGTTCGGTGGTCGTCAGTTCCCTGGTCGTCGGTTTGGTGGTCGTCGGTTCAAAAGTCGTCGATTCGGGAGTTGTCGATTCCATTCATATGCCATATGCCTATCGCATCAGGAAGGGCCTCATCAGTTATGAGAGACGCCACTACAACCTTGGGCACGAATTGGCGCAGACCTGTGCATGTATGCTGGGAAATCATGCCTGGTTCTCTACGATGCTTATTCAAATTCCCGAGCTCGCCGTACTACGAGACACGAGCTCAAATACTGCAATCGACGTCATGGCAAATATGTTTTCTCGTCATGTACTTCCTCTCGAGGTTTGTACAAACGGCGGGCCACAGTTCAGAGCTAGAGAGTTTACCGCGTTCACACCAAAATACGACTTCAAACATATGGTGTATAGTCCATGCTTTCCAAGGTCGAATGGACTTGCAGAGAAAGGCCTGCAAGTTGTGAAAAGACTGCTACAAAAGTGTGCACATTCTGGCCAACACGTTTGGTAAGGGTTACTAACCTACAGGGCCACACCACTAGAATGCGGATCAGCTCCAGTAAAGCTACTGATGAGAAGGAAAGCGCGTACACTCCTGCTAGGTTTTGTGTCTCCACCAGCTAGGACTGTGTTAAAAAACAAACAAGACATGAAACGAGGCCGAACGCTGTCCCAGTTAGAAGAAAGAGAGACTGTGCGAGTTCTAAATGATAAAAATAAAGGATGGTCAACGAAAGCACAAGTTATCTGTGACAAGGGCCCCAGGTGATACAACATACAAACTGAGAAGGGTACACACATACGGCGGAGCCACCAACACCTACTGAAGTCATCGGAGACATCCGAGCCTTACGATGAGGTAGGGTCCGAGGCATACGACAGTGGAACAGAACATATACAAAGCACGGGAACACAAACGCAAACCGTGTGTGACTCCGGTCAAGACATATCAAGCCCTCGTACAATCCAGCTGGCTAATGAAAATCAAGCTTGTCAACAGAGAATTCTACCCTTGATCGTACCTCCTCAGTCTACTCGTGCAGTTCGTGAACCGAAGTGGTTAACGTATGATGATGATTTCAATCAAGTTGGCGAGTGATGTGAAATCTGCAAATGACATCATTTTAAATATGCAAATAACATTAGGAGGCATATAGTTGTATATATTTTTATGCAGGTATTTATATATTTTATATGGTGTGTATACTTCTGTTTTTGAACTTATAAAGAAGAGAAGTCTATCGGGTATAGACTTCTCTTCTTTATAGCTTAGCGCGCACAAGCTAAATGAAGACGAGGAAATAAACTTGACGGAATCGCCCGGCCGGCACATAAGCGTTCTGAAGCGAAGTTTCCTCTTTATTTGTGCCTACTTGGCATGACACAAATCGTGCTTACTTGGCACGATTTGCTGAGCGCCTCCGTTGGGGGTGCTCGGCAAAGACTTTGTTGCAACCCAAACTTGGTTCACAGCCTGCCTGTCTAGCGTACGATCCGCGCAGTGCGCGGCTGGTGATATCTGATTACTGTTTTTCGACAAAATCTGCCGTAGCGTGGCGCCAGCCGGCTTCAGTAGCGCACTGCAGCATGACGCATCGCCGGCATCACTCTCATGTCTGTTTCGATCAAAATAGCGCGTTTTTAGAACATGGAAGCGCAAAGGCTTTGTTTTTACCCTCGTCTGCTTTTGTGTCAACGTTGAAATAAGGAGAATAAGGGTTAGTTGGTTCATACTGACGAAAAGGCAAACAGCGCACGGTAAACGGGAACTAAAGGAGGTGCAAACAGGACAAGCGCTTGTCCTGTTTGCACTTCCTTTAGTCCCTGTTTACTGTGCGCTGTTTGCCTTTTCGTCACTTGAAATAAGGCGCGTTCTCGGATAACCCATAAAGAGCCAGTTTGCTGGGAGCCGGCGCCTCTACTGAGGAAATGCACTGGCGGACGAGATCCGGCGAGGCCTGCGAGGACAGTAGGTCAGGACCAGATAACGCCGCCGCGCCTTGAGCACCTTCGTTTGATATACGGATACCCTAGAAAAAAAAAAAAAAAAAAACTTCCAGCCTTTCGACTCTGGTGAAGAAGGAGGACCAGCGAAGCTGTACTATTGTGGAAATGAAGTAATGGCCGGCCGCAAGTCGGCAAGCCAGAGTGGAAATGCTCCAAAAGTTGCCGCTGTCTATGAACAACGGCGGCATTTAGACAACCGGTAAGTCGGTCGTCTGTTTTCCGCCGTCACGCATCGATGGCGGTAGCTGTCCAGAGTTCTGTGCCATCAGGTCATTCGAGGGGGGGGGGGGGGGGGGCGGGATGGCACGATGCTGGGGAAACTAGCCCTCAACAGCTCTGTTGTAAAATACATTTGCGGAGCGCCATGAATTCATAGCGTGACGAAACGCTGCGACCGTGGCCTGTACTACAAGGTGCGCGCTGGCACACACTTCTTTTGGCAGGTCAGGATTACAGTAGGTTGTGGTCTTCTCATTTTTTTAAATTTTCAACAGCAACGTTTCGAAAATACATGGTTACCGGTACGAGGAATACAGATTGGCGGGCCACTTGTATGCACCTGCTCTGCGCTCTAAAGACTTTATTCCTTACGGTCCTAGTAAGGTATTTAACGTGATGTCACATTGTCTAATGAAGCGCTTTGGCCACTTAGAAAACTTATCTAGTCTTAAACATAAAATTTGTCGATGAGTATTTAAAGCTGATTTATAGCCTATACTGACGCGAAGTGTGCGACTTAAAGGACAAAAAACAAACAAAACAAACCGAAACCCTGATTTTCTGGAGAACTCAGTTCCAAAAAAATTATTCTAGATGAAATAAGAAGAAACAAAAAGAAATTTGAGAGACCGCTCCTTCAACCATGAATGTTTTTCCCCCTCCTTCGGACTCAATGAGTGCACAGGCTCGTTTCTGTTCCGCTCAGCAAAACTCCGCTTTCGGAGGAAGTCGTTAGGGTACAACGCAGTCGAGGAAGAGCAAACTCCGCCTGGCTTTTTTTTCACTAGTTCGGAAGCCCTCGGTCCATTAGTCAGCGTTAATGTCGACACCAGCGCAACTTCACACTCTGCACGTTTGACATCACGATGGACCGCAGCTAACACTACGAGCCACCCGAGCCAATTGTCCGGAGTGTAAATATCACGTGACGTTTCAGGCCCGTTTACACTCTTACAACCGAGTGCGACCAAGAAAGACCAGGCCGGGTTTTAAGCCTCTTGCGACCTTTTAGGACCGGATGCATTGCAGCGGAGCTGGTCCTCAGGGGTCGCTAGAGGCTTAAAAACCGGTCTGGTCTCTCTCGGTCGTACTCGGTTGCAAGAGTGTGAACGGACCTTTAGGAAAGGACCAGCAACACGCGGGGTTGCGCAGTCACTTGACTTGTTCGCAACGCTTAATAGACCAGGTTGGCTCGTAGCGTCTACTGCGGTCCAATGTAAGGTCAAGCTGAGAACGCAGTGGACTCGGAGACGCTGAGCCCGCCACATTGTAGCAGTTGAGAGCTAAATTTTTACTTATGTCTCCTTTTCGCTGCAGTATATCTTTCTCTCGCTGCGAGTCATAGCGTTCTTTGTGCAATGTCCGAGTTCGCTTGTATTCCTTCCTCCTCTCAGGGACTGGGAGCGACACCATAAGTGATGTTCTTTTGTTCAGCAGGGCGGGAGGGGAGGGGGGAGGGGGGGGGGGGGGTTCTTGGCGGCCGTGTATTCATTGTGGCTGCCTTCCCCTGTGATATAAAAACGCTTAGCGTTTTAACTATCCCGCGGGTCCCTGAGCCCTGCTTTCCATGAAACTGATTGAGCTTTGATGGCCTCATTTTTATTGTTTCGGCTTTGGGCGGAAAAGGCTCATCGAAACGTCATTTCCCTCCAGATTGAGTAAGCACGTGAGTCTGCTTTCTTGTGTAGATATCGAGAAGCCAATCATAGGAAACCACGCAAACGGAGGAAGCCCGTGACGGCTAAGTGTAGTACATAGCTAGAAATAAACTTTCTAAAAAAAACATTAGGGTTTTTCCAAAAGATGAGAGCAAGGTGACAGTCTTTCGCGAAACAAACCTCGCAAGAATTAAAAATGTGTGCTCAAGGAATAGCTACCTTCCCGGAAAAGGGGTACACTGCCTAATTGGTGGCACGGTGTGCTAAATGGGAAGGCCAGCATATTCCAAACGGCGGTGCTCTTATCCGTTTGCACCGTTCAGCAGCAGCGAGCAGTCACCAGACTTTTCTGTGGTCGGAGGGCGCGAAACCGTATGAGATTCCTAGAAACATGTACAAAAGCCACTCGCGCCTGGGAAGGAATATTATGCAGAAGAAATCTACTGCGCAGGCTCAGAACGCATTACACACTCCAGTAGACAAATATGTCAGCGCGAAGAATCGATTAGTGGAAGATCTGTGCTCTCTGACGACTTTAAGCAGGATTACAAAAGGCACGGAGTTCCTCTGCAGATACGACAACAGAAATATCTGCGGACCTCAAGTATCTTCGGGGCATGTTTGCTCATACATATATTATGCTTGGAACATGCCTGCAGATAGTTTTTGTATGACAAAAGGGAGTTTTAGCAGGTCGTTTCCACACGAACGGTTGGCCCTCGAACGCATTTGCGACGCCACTGCGCATGCGCGCGCGAGTCATTCGGGGAGTCGGGAGGCTCTTCTCGTTCGTTTCTCCCATTTCGGCCGCTGGAGTCGTCACTGCAACGCAGCCAGCACCGTTCACGACTCGGGTAAAAAAAAAGATGGCGGTCGGTTCAGCGACCGCCTTTGCCGACCCAGCCGAGCGTTAGGCTTAGGACAGCGGGAGGCGATTTGCCGTCCTGTTAGCCTGCTTCATTTGAGAGGTTGAACCAAATAATTTCGAGGACTGCTCACAATGGTAAGCGATCGCGAATGCTGTAAACTGCGCATGCTAGTAATTTTTTGCGATCTGCGGGCAGACTAGCTGCCGTGGCGACCGCGAGCAGACGAAATGATTTGGTTCGACGGCACACAACGTGAACGATCGTTCAAGTTCAAGATGACGGAGACACACCACATACCTTCATGGTCGTTCAGACACTTTTTACTCTATCGAGCTTCGCAGTTCTTGAAATTCCGACCGGCAAATGTTACGTCGGCCGTCTTGTTTACATCAGTCGTACGCCGGAAACACGAGCCGCCACCACGGTGTCCGCCACCGTCGGTGCCGTCGGCACGGATTTACACGTTGCAGAATGTTTCAAATGTTTACTAGAAGATGGCGCCACCATTAAGCACGATCATCATCATCGTTTACACGGTCGCGCCACTTTCACGATTCGCTAAAATATGTGACATTTAACGTACGGTTTCACGGAACGGACCAGCTGTACCGATCGTGATTTCGGAACCGTGTGCTTGAAAAACGACTCGCTAAAACTCCCTAAAATGTAACCGGGCCCTCATGCAGCGAAGAACCAGGCCTCAGACTGTATCTGCAGGCTGGTTTTTGTACGATGCAAAAGCAGGGTACCCGCGGCTTCAGAAACGCAGTGCCTGGCTTTGAACTATTAGCCTCTGTGCTTTTGGCGTTTAATTTCTTCAACTTCGGACTTTTGTTTTGGGGGGGGAGGGGGTTTGTTCAGAGATTTGGTGGTTTTTTGCTATCAATTTTAATATATCGTACGTGCAAACAATCGGGGTCAATGTTGAAGAAAAAATAATGCGGACATGACATTTTTTTTTCCAGCCTCTCGGGGAAGGTATAACCGTGACTTGATTCCTTGAAAAGCATGGATTCCGATGGGAGAAAAACCTGGGAAAATGAGCCTGGTTCCCAAAGCTAGAATCGGCCTCGTGGACGCTTAATATTCCTTCTTTCTTTTTTTCAAAAAGTTCATCGAGCAACATTAGCGGTCGTATTTGCATGGACGTGAAGCGAGTGATTGGATCCGAATCCTCGCAGGGCGCCGACGCAGCGCCCGTGTCCAATGGGAGCCGAGCCGAGTTCACGCCGAACATTGACGTGGCCCTCGTGATCAATACATCCTCAGATCAAATCCCCACGCCTGCCCGTTTCAATCTGGATGAGCGTCGCATACCGGCGTGTGGTCGTGCAGCTCACTATACTGCGTGATGCACATTAAACAACTCGGGCTAGCGCTTGTACTGAACTGGCGAAATTGCTCATCTCGCAGCTCAGGGACAATTGTCGCCTGTTGAGGCAGACTCAGACTTGAACGTATAATTCAACTACTTTACTCAAGTTACTGTCGCTTAACTACTCTTCTGAGTAGTTTATAGCTTCCAGTTACATTTATATTACAGTAATTAATAGTTTACTTTATCGCTTTTTCTGAGTAACTTCTACTGAAATTACAAACTACTTCTCAATTATAGTGGTAGGTTTGCTTATCATCAAACATACGTGCACACAAAAGCGGCAATGCGTTAGGAGATCGGCTGATATTTGCAAAGATGTCGAAGCACGTGACGTAGGCACAGGAAAGGGGGGGGGGGGGGTCTTGAAAGGTCTGAAAGCCCCAAAAATCTTCACGAGCCCCCAACTGCAGCAAGCCTGCTGCGAGGTGCAGGGAGCGGACAGAGACGTCGCTAGTGACGCCAGTAGTAGTGGGACTAGCGCCGAAAGCTGGCGTTTCTTTTTGTCCTGCAGCTCATGGAGACTTCCAGCATTTGAAGAAAGGGCTTCTCCCCGTTTGTCCTCAATGTAGTAACCCTCGTCTGCAATATGAGATGTACACACTGCATCCTCATTCAAAGTAGGCTTTCAAAATGCAGAAACCGCTCTGAAGCTGGTCTGGTGCTCCCGTGGTTTGTGGTGGACTTGAAGAATCGCGTGCTAAAGGGCAATGCAAAGGTGACCTTTTTGCGCTGACTTTCCTCCCCAAACTCAAAATATGCAGGGCTTCCAAGCTCCAAGAATCATTTCAAAAGGCTTAGTAATTTCCCAACGATATTACTTTAAAAAAAAATAAACAAGCAGTGTTGGGAAGCACTTTAAGCACATGCTACTTAAAGTGGAACCTCCAGTAGGTTTAGAAAAGTTGTACTTTACTTTATTTACAATCTCTGCGCATGTACGTGTACTCCACTAATTTTATTTTTTTAACTTTCGGTGGAAAGTACAGTTTTCGACTTTAAAGTCAATTCCCCAAATTTGAAAACAAAACTTGGCGTATCGTAATGTGAAAACGCGCTATCGTCTTTCCAGACGTCAACCGGTCATTACTCTGAGTGAAGTAATGGCTGCTATAAGATCGATACAAATATGTGCCTTTTTATTTGATTGTGGTAAATAATTTGTCAATGAGTGTAAGCCAACAACTCTGTGGTGACTTGACTTTATCGAATATTTGCCGCGATTTCCTAAAAAATTGATGCACCTCCAATTACCCCTGAAACATTGCAAGCCAGTATAAAAAAGAAGACTGTATAGGGGACGAGAGGTCATTGAAGTACTGTGTTAAAAAGTACTTCTACTTTACTTTGAAAGCACATTATATTTATAGTACTTCAAGTAAATTGCGCCCGGTGTACACACTACATTGCTTGAAATACCTAACCTCTCATTTACTTTGCACTTTACTTCAAGTAATTTTAGGTGCACGTTACGCAGCATTGTAGACAAGTAAACACTGCCTGCAAAATCGAGCTGCAGGCAGTGCTAAATGTCAAAGTAGAAATGGTACATCCCCAGTATATCACTACGGTAATCATAAAACCAAACAAAGTACAAAACAATTAGGCACGCAGAAAAAAGAACCAGCTATTAATTCATACCTGTGAAAACACAAGCGCATTTTATTTGGCTAGCCTAATAATTTCGTTAACGGATCAAAACCTAACCACTTTCTTCTTATCATAAAAAAATATAAACGTATCCTTAAGTGTATTTCGTTACCTTTTCACGGTAGTTATAGTAAATTACTCAATTACTTACCATTGGAGTAATTTCCAGTCTAATCAAATTACTTTTGAGGCCAAATACTCAGAAACTTAAATTAATTACTTTTTAGTAACTTGTACATGTCTGAGCAGACTAAGTTCAGGCTGCATAAACAGACACACACACACCAAATATTGTTTTACAAGCGCAGAGTGCGTGTTTGAGCAATAGCGGATGGGCGAAGGTGCAGACAGTTAATGGTGCGGGTCCACGATGGCGCAGGTCGATGGACGATGGACAGGTGATGGTGCAGGACCGCGCCACATAACCCTGTATATGAATGTATACTTCCCGTTGAACTCGTTCTTTTGTTTGATTCGAGGACAGCTCCAGTTCGGGGTTTTTTCAGTTTTTTCGATTTCAAAACAACCGACTCGGGAATTAATTGTGGGGTTCCTTCTGTACTTTCAGAAAAATCACGAATCCCTACAGTAAGAAGCGTTCACGGTTTTTGCTGCGTGATCCGTTTTGCGACGATCTTTTCCAGACGTGCCATAATCTCACTAAGAGTAAACGTGAAGGGCTTGTGCCCCCGCCCCCTCCCCCATCTGGCGTTTCTCAGGTTCTTGTTGACTACAGGCGGCTTATCTTTTTAGATGAGATAATCCCTTTATCATTTTTTGTTTGTTTTTTTGTTTTGTTAAGCTAAGAAACGGGACCGTCTTAAAGAAAGAGCCGTGTTGTCGAGGAGAAAGTGAAAACGTGGGCTCATAAATGGACTTTCTGCGAGATCCAATGCCTGTGAGCAGAAAGTGTCTAATCAGGACAGCAGTCATCCGCAGCCAGGGAAAACGTTTCATAATATCTTTAATTATATTTGTTCGTTATCGATGTATCAACTCATCGCAGCGGCCCTGGCGTCTTTACGTCTTTACAGCGGATACCGATAAATGAGACAGCAAAAAAAAAGGGAGAGAGAGAGAAAGTGGAGGAGAGATGAAACACTGGGCCAGAGTAAAGCGCAAGATGACAGGAAGAGAACAAAAAGTTCGTATAATTTTGCTCCGCTCGCTGCTCTTTGGAACACCGATAACGGTGAAAGATGAAGACGAGAACAAAGCTGTCATCTGTTTCCGCCTTAGGGGAAATCATAGCTCGAACCCAGCGACTCCGAATCCCTTTCTGACCCTGCTTTTCTTTTATTCTCGGCTAGATTTATCTGGTTCCTTAATCTCTGCTCTCCCTTCAGTGTCCGGGTAACCGATTCCCTCCTCCCTATTACAGTCATGCCTCTTCAATGCGGTCACCGCTTAATATCAATACCCCGCTGTGCGGATTAAATTTCCGGGGACGAATTGGTTAAATGCCTGCCTTTTCTGTCTTGTTATTCTGGACAACTCACATTATAAACGCCTTCTTAGAGGGTGCGGAGGTGCCCATATTAAGAGACATCACGGTATAAATGACCTTGCGTGTGATTCCCTTGCTCTATTTAATTTTTTCCCCTGTTTTATTTTTTTTTTGTTTTAGCTTTTTTACAGTCCGCTGCTGAAACAGAAAAATCAGATACAAACCACTTGTCATCAAAGCAATTTTCTGTCTTTTGGCGGAAGAGTAAAAATCTGGATATTTTCTACTGTCTTGGTAGCGCCGGCTGCTTCAACTGCTCTTGCTTGTTGAACGCGGGACTACCGGTATTTCAGTTATCGTTATTTATTTCAATTTTGAGCTTGAAATGTGTCGTGGGATCTTTGCCAAGCAAAATATTTGTTTTATTTCGTTTTAAGAAATCTACTCGCCTTCTTTAGGCTTAGCAGTTTCCCGCAAAAATTGCGCAAACCTTCTAGAATTGATGGGGTTTCTTATTTCCCTCTATGCAACTGAAAAAAAAAGTCGTATAACAAAAGCATGATTAAAAATGTATATAAAATTATTAAAACATAAATATTATCTTTCTAAAGTCTTTTTTTTTTTGAATTGTTCAACATAAAGTTTGAAAATTCTTTTTCGACAATTTTTTTTCATTTAATTTGTTTTGCATTTTATTCGTAGTATACACTTAAACTGTGTTTTCGTGATTTATTCAAGGAATTCGATAACGTTTCTCACATAAATATACAACCAGAACGTGTCTTTCGGAGAGCTGTGATAACTTGGGTAGCCTGTTTTTTTTTAATTATCAACTTTAGGTTTCTCCCGCTTTCAAGGAAGCGTCCCTGAATAATCGACTTTAGGTTTCTCCAGCTCTCAAGGAAGCGTCTCCACTCACCCCCGTCACTTCCTTCGTACCGGAATTAAGATTTTCTACTTTAACATAAATTGTTCTTAATGTAATTACATAGGCGACTTCATAATGCCGTTGTATTTTTAGTCAATTAGCCATGTTAGCAAACAAACTTCCTAAATACTGAAACTACTAAGGACTCTGAAGTTCACAGGATCCATACGAATATAAAGTATAGTTGACATTCGTGTGGATAATATGTTATCAAACTTAAGCAAAAATTGTAAAGCTTTGCGAGTATGTGGTAATCGCACTTCTGCGCTTTTTTTCGTTGATTAATAGCGTATTTTTGACCTTTGATTGATATAAATATTTGAGCCTAAATTTCATATGTGATATCGCCTGAGAAACACACGTTAAATATATGGTCAATATCGCAAAACGTAGTTGTACTTTTGGTTTATTTACACAGCGGGAATTTCCTTAGCCCCAATATATGTTGTTTTGTGTTACCGTGTGTTGTATTCATTGTAAATTGGATTTTTTATTGCTAACCGCAAGCTAAGTTAACAAAAAGTTAACTTTTTTCCTGCGCCCTCACACTTATTTATTTATTTATTTATTTATTAAAAGTACCTCAAAGGCCTGTCGGCATTACATGAGGGGGGGTTATATAATCTGGTTAACACAAAGAAGGAATGGCAGGGAGAACGCCGACTCTATACAAACATTAATACACATCTGCGCGCAACAGAATAAACTAAATATTTGCACAGCTGGGTAACATAAGGCACATAATGAAATAAAAAATAATAATAATACACACGTCCGTTAACATCTCGAGTAAAAATATAGATACAGTGACCAGTTTGCAAGAAAATAATATCGTTACACATTTTTAATTGGCTAACATATATGTGGTTAATTCTGTACGAAAAAGTGCTGGGTCGTAAACTGAAACAAACCACAGATAAACCCAGACTTGGGTTTATCTGTGGTCCACAGATAAACCCAGACTTGTAGAAAACTCCCTTTCGCTTCATATTAGATAGTTTTTTTTAATCTGCGACCCCAGTCACTCTAATATAATTATTTATATTTATTTACTTTAAGATACATTTAGCTCGTATTATTTGAAATTAATTATCATCATCGTATCGGAAGCTTATATCTTCATCGCATCACCATATCATACAAACAAATACGTTCATAAAACAACGAATTTCCATCCCGTCTTTTTATATTTCGCCAAGTGCTGCTCATCATAATAATATAAGAATATTTTCTGGTAAGAATAATGCATCTTACTGGGAACTCGTCTCGAAAATATTACCTAGGATAAAATCACCTCCAGTGAAAAGTTTTTATTGCAATTATATGTTTCAATATTTTGAACTCTCAAATGCAAAAATCAAAAGTTAAAGGAAGACCTATTGGTAGATCCTTAGGAAATGCGACAGCATGGCCCTTGAGAAACGCGAAACACCTCCCCCTTTGAGAAATGCAAACGCGAACCCTTCACTTCTCTCTTTTGGCTTTCTCCTTTGGCTTTCTCGTTTGCTTCCTTTACTTTTGCTGTTTCTTTTTGGCTTCGTTACGGGGTCACTGTTAGCGTTTCCCAAAGAGGTACGTGTGCGGCCTTTCTTGAGGGCCGTGCTAACGTATTCCCTAAAGATCCACCAACGGATCTTTCTTTCACTTCTTGGGGGCCTACTTTGACCGGCGCTAGTACTTGGTTCACACTCCATTTCGTAACACAAACCAAAGCATACGCGCACCGCACACCTGGGAGTTGAGACTCGCCCCAGCATCCGGGCACGTATTCGCTTCCGCCCCGTTACGTCACCTCCCTCTCGCCTTTGTCCTTCACTACTCTGCTCCTCTCCAGCCGGCGCGCTTCCCTTTCCACTGTTTTGTCCACAGACGAACCCGTCAGCGTATTTCTGTCATGTGGGTACTATCGCTAACGCATGATTAAGTCCGTTGCATTCGAAACCATTTTATCCCCAGTCCTTCACGTTAGTTCTTCGAAATCCGCCAGGCGGTCACTACGTCTGTAGAAAGTGCTGACGATAGGTTGCGCAAGCTGCCGCACAATTCAAAGGTTTCCATCGTGCCCCTTGATTGAGAAAATCTTGTTTTTGTAAGGACGCAGCGGCAGTGACCGATCACGTTATCGCATCCGACACGACGTCATAACGACCCGGAAGAGGCACCCTTGATTTTCGGCACCGCAAGAGGTGCTTAGGACAGAGGGCTTAGAGTAGTGGCACTAAATTTCTGAATGCTTCCAACTGCTTGGCATGGGTCACGTGGTTTATAAGACGCGTGTGCAATATAAGGTGCGAGGATAATGGAAGAGCTTATCCTTCCCAAGCTTCTCCATGGTTTGCTCAACTATCTCGGACGCTCGCTATCTATTTTGGCCACCCGAGAATGCATCCGTGCGCACTTGCCATCAATATCAATCTGCACACTTGCGATCAATATCAACAGTTTCTTTTACTAATTCTCCCCTAACCAGGCAGATTTCTGCCGGAATGTTTACTTTTCGACTCAGAGTCAATATACTTTAACTTCCTCTGCTGGAACAAGCACGTGTAATGCCAAGTTCATTTGAAGTATGAAAATTAAAAAAAAAAAAAAAAAAATGCGTCGGCAGCATGTGCACTACTCTTGGTGAGGAAAACAGAAGCGCCCCTAGCGAGCTCCTCACCGCGAATGGCTTACACCAGAGGCTTGTCAAATTTATA
This sequence comes from Ixodes scapularis, assembly GCF_016920785.2. Lineage (NCBI taxonomy): Eukaryota > Metazoa > Arthropoda > Arachnida > Ixodida > Ixodidae > Ixodes > Ixodes scapularis. The sequence goes on along the minus strand of NW_024609896.1, from coordinate 284,269 downwards.
GACATCGGTTTGCCTGGTCAAAAGCAGAGCCAACCTGTCCATCTTGCTTTCAACTGATGTTCCGTGATTTATATTCCTCTTTCTGTCTGAGTTTAGGTTTTCGCTTTGTCTCTAATGCTAATTCTTCCTTTTCATTATTGGTTGTCTCCAGATAAAAAAAGGGCTTCGGAAAATCATGCAAGCCAGTTTCGTGTTTCTTCCGAAACTCAAAAGGGCTTGTATTTTTCCCTGCGCAGCGGTTTCCTTGTTAGGCCATGAAATTGAATTATGGGGGTTAGAGTCGCGCGGTTGTGTAGGACGAAGGCTGTGTTTTCTTCAGCTTCCGATGAACCAGGAAAAGAAAAAAAAAGAGTGAATAAACATATCTTAACTTACATAAAAACGTAGGTTCGTACTCTGGAGGCCTCTTCATATAATCACCGTACAGTTCTAGGCAGTCAGCGAGTTTTATTGCGAGCTTTAGAATAGCGTACGCAAGTATTTTGCGCACCGTGCTATTCTAAAACTCGCTATATAGGTCCGTCACAAGAGTGCGTGCCTTCCAGTAGCTGCTGCGACGATTATCCAAAGGCCATATCTTTGGCACCGCTCTTTGAGCGTGCACCGAGCACGAGTGCTGCGTCAGTGTTCGGCGCGCACTCGTGTCCACTGTGCTCGACGCGAGTGCTGCGTCGGCGCTCGGCGTGAACTCGGGTCCAATCACACACATCCCGCCGAGAACAATGCCCGAAAATAGGGCGACCGCCAGCGTTTTCTGATGAACTTGCGTAGAGGGCCTGTTTCTGCTTTCTAAAGCCGCAATCAGTCCGCTCATAGATTGTACTAAAAATACGGAGTTTTCTCCGCAGACGTGAGTATCTGCGGTAACGCAACAGCCATATTCGAATTAAGCGGGTTCGCTCCGTACGTATGGATAATTCGAACACGTCTGAAGACAGCCTTTCGTGTGGCTAATGTCAAAAGCATACCCAGGATTCGAGGACACGAGCGCGCCGACACTACATGCGCCATCTATCGGCAGCGGTGGCGGGACGGCCCGTAACTCAATGGGACGAACTATATATTTTTTATTTCACGAAATTCTAAGCGTCGCATTATTTTGCTCTCAGCGACCTTTTTTAGTAGATACCCTTTTTGTTCATTGTGCTAAATTTAAGGACTGTATGTCTATGATAAATAGAGCCAACTGGCAATCGGAAAAAAATGCATTATCCTTATGGGGGTACTGTGATTTACAGAGAAATATTTGAGTTCAAACTTGATTTACAAACTAACCACTCTGTATCGCGAGTTGCTCTCTACGGTTATATAAGCTCCAGTTCCCCAGCTTCATCATGGTACTATTTTCTTTGCGATCCGATAATTCTACGAAGTGCCCTCGTCATTAAAAGAACAAAAGGCAGGGCTCTCCAAATGAATTCAGGGCCGTTTAGAGCAGTAAAAAGCTGTTTCTCGCGCATAATCACAAATTAAATAAATTAATCTTACCATGTATACTACATGATAAATGTGCATCATTCATTCCAAGCACATATTTACCAAACCCCGGGGTTTGAACCTGGAGTTCCTGAATAAAAAAAAATATAAATGAAATTTGAATTAGTTTTACGGTGGGGCAAGAACGTTTCTCCGGAAGGTAAAAGCATTTCTCTGTAAGGAAGATACGATATTACATCTAATTTCTCAAACCAAGGTAAAAAATATATATTTATCAAGCAGCACTAACGCCACGCACACGAATAGAAAAATTATTACGCGGACTTCAACCACGCAGTTATAATAATGATGTGATTTTAAGTGCACTTGAGAATACATTTTTGACTTGCCGTTCTTGAACGAGTTATTTAAATATGATCTTAATATAATTAATTAAAATTTATCTTAATCCTTTGGGCATACTTAAGACAGAAAATGAGCAGCGTGTTATGAGCTGCGCTGGGTATTTGAGAATTTTTAAACCCTTTCGTAGGTACAATATGTCCGATGATCACGTGGTTGGGGCACGTGATGTCACAGTGTCGCGTCATAACGTCACGTCACGTGACACAATGTAGAATTATGTCATAGTATCTTGACATCTTGACATCGTGATTTTTAGTGTCGCGCCTTGGTGTCAAGTCACGTGCATTGTGTAGTATTGCGTGACGTTGTCACATGGTTAGTATCACGGGACGACGTTATGTTGATGAAGTAACGGGGTCACACCTCGCTTATAATGTCACGTGACGATCGTGCGCTAAATTTGGCGGGTGATTTAGCATTTCTGCAATGCATTCTGTAACTTTTACATAGCGGGACCTAATTAGCTATATTTTGTGGGCGTTAGACGGTTTTTAGAGGCGGTTCTCGTGACAACTTGTCACGCTTTCTGAGCACAGCGGGATTACACGTATGAAATTGACCGCCTAAACGCGGAATTGCGCCAGCCGCGGGAGGTGTTGCCTTTGAATATGTTCTCGGCGAAAACGCTCCGCGCTCGTGACACGCGCAAGATGGTCGCTTTGCATGTCAGCTTCTTGGCAGTAGTGGCAATACAGATCTCTATTGTGTACTCCGTTCACCCCTGGGGTATCCACACGAAGGAGAAATCCCCCACTTTCCTCCGAGGATCGCGCATCACGTGAGACATACGTCATCCCTTTTTGACGCCTCGCGTCGCCGTTCTCCCGTTTTCCTTCGTGGCGGAGGCGCGGAGGCTTCGTGCTGTCAGCACGAAAGCTACCGGCGTGCGGTCGTGTATCACTACTGCGTGATGCACATTAAAGACCCCAGGCTAGCGGCTGTACCGCACTGGCTAAATTTCTCATCTACAGCTGGGAGACTCGTCCCCCCGTGAGGCAGACCAAGTTCTAGGCTGTATAAACACACACACAACCCAATTATTATTCCACATGTGCACGCGGCAGAGCCGGGGACGGAGTTTCCCGGGTGGTTGACGTCATGACATCCGTCCGCGGAGTTCTCCTTCGTGTGGATACTCTAGAATCTCCGCCTTCAACACGAGCTCCCTCGCTTCCACAGAGCTTTAGTTGCGCGTTGCGCGTTCACACTTGTGTTAGCAAGGGCAGTAAGCTCGCGCGGAAGGTGGAGCTTCTAGTCTCAGCTTAAACGGCGTATAGTAGGCTGGAATGCGGATCAGGGGAACGTCGGTGGCGCCACAGGTGGACACTGATTGACCCCAGGTGATACACACAAGTCTAAGGCAGCGGTGTACGCGGTGCGCGAAGGCAAGTATTTTATGATGTGCTGCGATCATTATATCAGGTGTTTGGAGATCGAATCGGTAGAATTCAAGTATTCGAACGCAGATTAAAAAAAAAAGCGCCAGAGCACCACCGATTGTGCCGGCGTCGCTTGCTTCAGTTGCTAAATAAATGACACGTTCAGCAAGTGAACGGCACGCTCCAAGCTTTAAATCGTCAAAGAAGCCCTCACTGAAGTTTAAAGCAAAGGCTCGCCCCAGCAATAGTCTGTGCAAGCTCCCGAAACGATGCAAATGTCCTCAGCAAAGGCCAACTTACCGCTTGCTAGCCTCTGACGACGTCCAGATCATGAACGGCTCCACATTGTCTGTCGGCAACTCTTGTCTTATTGAACCGCATCACAGTTTACACCCAACAAAGCCGCAACCCTCGACCCTAAACCACAAATCAGTTATTAAAATATATTAGTATTGTATCGCTTTTGATAATTTCGACGAGAATATTAACTTTCATTCCCATATAACATAAATGTCTCATCGTCGAGAACAGCTTACTAAGGTAAGAAGAGGCAGTTTTCCCCGTTTTTCCCGCAAAGTTCCATGCATTCCCTTGTGTGAAGCAATAGGTGACGGTGGTGCCGCTCGACCCCAGCAGTAAATAGCGGTCGAAAAGGGGGCGTGGTCCGCAAATATTGGGAAAAGGTACCGCTTTCAGGAACCTAGGGTCCTACCCTGAGTGCACTCTAACTCCCCACATATGATAGGAGGATTCGTCAAATTTTAGAATCCCGGAGAGCATTTTCACAATCGCTTTATTTCTCGAGTTACTTTAATCGGATCATGGTCTCTCACATCAGAAACGGTCAAAAAAGGGCGTAGTTCAAAAATATGAGCAAAGGCGCCGCTTACAGGCACCTAGGGCTCAACGCTCAGATTACTGTGACCCCACACAGATGATAGCAGACTTGGTCTAGTTTTAGAATCCAAGGGAGCATTTAGGGAATCGAATTACTTCGCGAGTTATTTTAATTAGAACATACTCCCTCCCTTCAAAAACGGCCAAAAAGGGGGCGTGGTCCGAAAATTTGGGCAAAGGCGCCGCGCTGAAGCACCTAGGGTTCAACCCTCAGAGTATTCTAGCCCCACACATATGAGAGCAGACATGGTCTAGCTTTAGAATCCAAGGGAGCATTTCGGGAATCGGATTACTTCCCGAGTTATTTTAATTAGAACATACTCCCTCCCTTCAAAAACGGCCAAAAAGGGGGCGTGGTCCGAAAATTTGGGCAAAGGCGCCGCGCTGAGGCACCTAGGGTTCAACCCTCAGAGTATTCTAGCCCCACACATATGAGAGCAGACATGGTCTAGTTTTAGAATCCAAGGGAGCATTTCGGGAATCGGATTACTTCGCGAGTTATTTTAATTAGAACATACTCCCTCCCTTCAAAAACGGCCAAAAAGGGGGCGTGGTCCGAAAATTTGGGCAAAGGCGCCGCGCTGAGGCACCTAGGGTTCAACCCTCAGAGTACTCTAGCCCCACACATATGAGAGCAGACTTGGTCTAGTTTTAGAACCCAAGGGAGCATTTCGGGAATCGGATTACTTCGCGAGTTATTTTAATTAGAACATACTCTCTCCCTTCAAAAACGGCCAAAAAGGGGGCGTGGTCCGAAAATTTGGGCAAAGGCGCCGCGCTGAGGCACCTAGGGTTCAACCCTCAGAGCACTCTAGCCCCACACATATGAGAGCAGACATGGTCTAGTTTTAGAATCCAAGGGAGCATTTCGGGAATCGGATTACTTCGCGAGTTATTTTAATTAGAACATACTCCCTCCCTTCAAAAACGGCCAAAAAGGGGGCGTGGTCCGAAAATTTGGGCAAAGGCGCCGCGCTGAGGCACCTAGGGTTCAACCCTCAGAGTACTCTAGCCCCACACATATGAGAGCAGACTTGGTCTAGTTTTAGAACCCAAGGGAGCATTTCGGGAATCGGATTACTTCGCGAGTTATTTTAATTAGAACATACTCTCTCCCTTCAAAAACGGCCAAAAAGGGGGCGTGGTCCGAAAATTTGGGCAAAGGCGCCGCGCTGAGGCACCTAGGGTTCAACCCTCAGAGCACTCTAGCCCCACACATATGAGAGCAGACATGGTCTAGTTTTAGAATCCAAGGGAGCATTTCGGGAATCGGATTACTTCGCGAGTTATTTTAATTAGAACATACTCCCTCCCTTCAAAAACGGCCAAAAAGGGGGCGTGGTCCGAAAATTTGGGCAAAGGCGCCGCGCTGAGGCACCTAGGGTTCAACCCTCAGAGTACTCTAGCCCCACACATATGAGAGCAGACTTGGTCTAGTTTTAGAACCCAAGGGAGCATTTCGGGAATCGGATTACTTCGCGAGTTATTTTAATTAGAACATACTCTCTCCCTTCAAAAACGGCCAAAAAGGGGGCGTGGTCCGAAAATTTGGGCAAAGGCGCCGCGCTGAGGCACCTAGGGTTCAACCCTCAGAGCACTCTAGCCCCACACATATGAGAGCAGACATGGTCTAGTTTTAGAATCCAAGGGAGCATTTCGGGAATCGGATTACTTCGCGAGTTATTTTAATTAGAACATACTCCCTCCCTTCAAAAACGGCCAAAAAGGGGGCATGGTCCGAAAATTTGGGCAAAGGCGCCGCGCTGAGGCACCTAGGGTTCAACCCTCAGAGTACTCTAGCCCCACACATATGAGAGCAGATATGGTCTAGTTTTAGAATCCAAGGGAGCATTTCGGGAATCGGATTACTTCGCGAGTTATTTTAATTAGAACATACTCCCTCCCTTCAAAAACGGCCAAAAAGGGGGCGTGGTCCGAAAATTTGGGCAAAGGCGCCGCGCTGAGGCACCTAGGGTTCAACCCTCAGAGTACTCTAGCCCCCCACATATGAGAGCAGACTTGGTCTAGTTTTAGAACCCTAGGGAGCATTTCGGGAATCGGATTACTTCGCGAGTTATTTTAATTAAAACATACTCTCTCCCTTCAAAAACGGCCAAAAAGGGGGCATGGTCCGAAAATTTGGGCAAAGGCGCCGCGCTCAGGAACCTAGGGTTCAACCCTCAGAGTACTCTAGCCCCACACATATGAGAGCAGACATGGTCTAGTTTTAGAATCCAAGGGAGCATTTCGGGAATCGGAATACTTCGCGAGTTATTTTAATTAAAACATACTCTCTCCCTTCAAAAACGGCCAAAAAGGGGGCATGGTCCGAAAATTTGGGCAAAGGCGCCGCGCTCAGGAACCTAGGGTTCAACCCTCAGAGTACTCTAGCCCCACACATATGAGAGCAGACATGGTCTAGTTTTAGAATCCAAGGGAGCATTTCGGGAATCGGATTACTTCGCGAGTTATTTTAATTAAAACATACTCTCTCCCTTCAAAAACGGCCAAAAAGGGGGCATGGTCCGAAAATTTGGGCAAAGGCGCCGCGCTCAGGAACCTAGGGTTCAACCCTCAGAGTACTCTAGCCCCACACATATGAGAGCAGACATGGTCTAGTTTTAGAATCCAAGGGAGCATTTCGGGAATCGGATTACTTCGCGAGTTATTTTAATTAAAACATACTCTCTCCCTTCAAAAACGGCCAAAAAGGGGGCATGGTCCGAAAATTTGGGCAAAGGCGCCGCGCTCAGGAACCTAGGGTTCAACCCTCAGAGTACTCTAGCCCCACACATATGAGAGCAGACTTGGTCTAGTTTTAGAATCCAAGGGAGCATTTCGGGAATCGGATTACTTCGCGAGTTATTTTAATTAAAACATACTCTCTCCCTTCAAAAACGGCCAAAAAGGGGGCATGGTCCGAAAATTTGGGCAAAGGCGCCGCGCTCAGGAACCTAGGGTTCAACCCTCAGAGTACTCTAGCCCCACACATATGAGAGCAGACATGGTCTAGTTTTAGAATCCAAGGGAGCATTTCGGGAATCGGATTACTTCGCGAGTTATTTTAATTAAAACATACTCTCTCCCTTCAAAAACGGCCAAAAAGGGGGCATGGTCCGAAAATTTGGGCAAAGGCGCCGCGCTGAGGCACCTAGGGTTCAACCCTCAGAGTACTCTAGCCCCCCACATATGAGAGCAGACTTGGTCTAGTTTTAGAACCCTAGGGAGCATTTCGGGAATCGGATTACTTCGCGAGTTATTTTAATTAAAACATACTCTCTCCCTTCAAAAACGGCCAAAAAGGGGGCATGGTCCGAAAATTTGGGCAAAGGCGCCGCGCTCAGGAACCTAGGGTTCAACCCTCAGAGTACTCTAGCCCCACACATATGAGAGCAGACATGGTCTAGTTTTAGAATCCAAGGGAGCATTTCGGGAATCGGAATACTTCGCGAGTTATTTTAATTAAAACATACTCTCTCCCTTCAAAAACGGCCAAAAAGGGGGCATGGTCCGAAAATTTGGGCAAAGGCGCCGCGCTCAGGAACCTAGGGTTCAACCCTCAGAGTACTCTAGCCCCACACATATGAGAGCAGACATGGTCTAGTTTTAGAATACAAGGGAGCATTTCGGGAATCGGATTACTTCGCGAGTTATTTTAATTAAAACATACTCTCTCCCTTCAAAAACGGCCAAAAAGGGGGCATGGTCCGAAAATTTGGGCAAAGGCGCCGCGCTCAGGAACCTAGGGTTCAACCCTCAGAGTACTCTAGCCCCACACATATGAGAGCAGACTTGGTCTAGTTTTAGAATCCAAGGGAGCATTTCGGGAATCGGATTACTTCGCGAGTTATTTTAATTAAAACATACTCTCTCCCTTCAAAAACGGCCAAAAAGGGGGCATGGTCCGAAAATTTGGGCAAAGGCGCCGCGCTCAGGAACCTAGGGTTCAACCCTCAGAGTACTCTAGCCCCACACATATGAGAGCAGACATGGTCTAGTTTTAGAATCCAAGGGAGCATTTCGGGAATCGGATTACTTCGCGAGTTATTTTAATTAAAACATACTCTCTCCCTTCAAAAACGGCCAAAAAGGGGGCATGGTCCGAAAATTTGGGCAAAGGCGCCGCGCTGAGGCACCTAGGGTTCAACCCTCAGAGTACTCTAGCCCCCCACATATGAGAGCAGACTTGGTCTAGTTTTAGAACCCTAGGGAGCATTTCGGGAATCGGATTACTTCGCGAGTTATTTTAATTAAAACATACTCTCTCCCTTCAAAAACGGCCAAAAAGGGGGCATGGTCCGAAAATTTGGGCAAAGGCGCCGCGCTCAGGAACCTAGGGTTCAACCCTCAGAGTACTCTAGCCCCACACATATGAGAGCAGACATGGTCTAGTTTTAGAATCCAAGGGAGCATTTCGGGAATCGGAATACTTCGCGAGTTATTTTAATTAAAACATACTCTCTCCCTTCAAAAACGGCCAAAAAGGGGGCATGGTCCGAAAATTTGGGCAAAGGCGCCGCGCTCAGGAACCTAGGGTTCAACCCTCAGAGTACTCTAGCCCCACACATATGAGAGCAGACATGGTCTAGTTTTAGAATACAAGGGAGCATTTCGGGAATCGGATTACTTCGCGAGTTATTTTAATTAAAACATACTCTCTCCCTTCAAAAACGGCCAAAAAGGGGGCATGGTCCGAAAATTTGGGCAAAGGCGCCGCGCTCAGGAACCTAGGGTTCAACCCTCAGAGTACTCTAGCCCCACACATATGAGAGCAGACATGGTCTAGTTTTAGAATACAAGGGAGCATTTCGGGAATCGGATTACTTCGCGAGTTATTTTAATTAAAACATACTCTCTCCCTTTAAAAACGGCCAAAAAGGGGGCATGGTCCGAAAATTTGGGCGAAGGCGCCGCGCTCAGGAACCTAGGGTTCAACCCTCAGAGTACTCTAGCCCCCCACATATGAGAGCAGACTTGGTCTAGTTTTAGAACCCTAGGGAGCATTTCGGGAATCGGATTACTTCGCGAGTTATTTTAATTAAAACATACTCTCTCCCTTCAAAAACGGCCAAAAAGGGGGCATGGTCCGAAAATTTGGGCAAAGGCGCCGCGCTCAGGAACCTAGGGTTCAACCCTCAGAGTACTCTAGCCCCACACATATGAGAGCAGACATGGTCTAGTTTTAGAATCCAAGGGAGCATTTCGGGAATCGGAATACTTCGCGAGTTATTTTAATTAAAACATACTCTCTCCCTTCAAAAACGGCCAAAAAGGGGGCATGGTCCGAAAATTTGGGCAAAGGCGCCGCGCTCAGGAACCTAGGGTTCAACCCTCAGAGTACTCTAGCCCCACACATATGAGAGCAGACATGGTCTAGTTTTAGAATACAAGGGAGCATTTCGGGAATCGGATTACTTCGCGAGTTATTTTAATTAAAACATACTCTCTCCCTTCAAAAACGGCCAAAAAGGGGGCATGGTCCGAAAATTTGGGCAAAGGCGCCGCGCTCAGGAACCTAGGGTTCAACCCTCAGAGTACTCTAGCCCCACACATATGAGAGCAGACTTGGTCTAGTTTTAGAATCCAAGGGAGCATTTCGGGAATCGGATTACTTCGCGAGTTATTTTAATTAAAACATACTCTCTCCCTTCAAAAACGGCCAAAAAGGGGGCATGGTCCGAAAATTTGGGCAAAGGCGCCGCGCTCAGGAACCTAGGGTTCAACCCTCAGAGTACTCTAGCCCCACACATATGAGAGCAGACATGGTCTAGTTTTAGAATCCAAGGGAGCATTTCGGGAATCGGATTACTTCGCGAGTTATTTTAATTAAAACATACTCTCTCCCTTCAAAAACGGCCAAAAAGGGGGCATGGTCCGAAAATTTGGGCAAAGGCGCCGCGCTGAGGCACCTAGGGTTCAACCCTCAGAGTACTCTAGCCCCCCACATATGAGAGCAGACTTGGTCTAGTTTTAGAACCCTAGGGAGCATTTCGGGAATCGGATTACTTCGCGAGTTATTTTAATTAAAACATACTCTCTCCCTTCAAAAACGGCCAAAAAGGGGGCATGGTCCGAAAATTTGGGCAAAGGCGCCGCGCTCAGGAACCTAGGGTTCAACCCTCAGAGTACTCTAGCCCCACACATATGAGAGCAGACATGGTCTAGTTTTAGAATCCAAGGGAGCATTTCGGGAATCGGAATACTTCGCGAGTTATTTTAATTAAAACATACTCTCTCCCTTCAAAAACGGCCAAAAAGGGGGCATGGTCCGAAAATTTGGGCAAAGGCGCCGCGCTCAGGAACCTAGGGTTCAACCCTCAGAGTACTCTAGCCCCACACATATGAGAGCAGACATGGTCTAGTTTTAGAATACAAGGGAGCATTTCGGGAATCGGATTACTTCGCGAGTTATTTTAATTAAAACATACTCTCTCCCTTCAAAAACGGCCAAAAAGGGGGCATGGTCCGAAAATTTGGGCAAAGGCGCCGCGCTCAGGAACCTAGGGTTCAACCCTCAGAGTACTCTAGCCCCACACATATGAGAGCAGACATGGTCTAGTTTTAGAATACAAGGGAGCATTTCGGGAATCGGATTACTTCGCGAGTTATTTTAATTAAAACATACTCTCTCCCTTTAAAAACGGCCAAAAAGGGGGCATGGTCCGAAAATTTGGGCGAAGGCGCCGCGCTCAGGAACCTAGGGTTCAACCCTCAGAGTACTCTAGCCCCACACATATGAGAGCAGACTTCGTCTAGTTTTAGAATACAAGGGAGCATTTCGGGAATCGGATTACTTCGCGAGTTATTTTAATTAAAACATACTCTCTCCCTTCAAAAACGGCCAAAAAGGGGGCATGGTCCGAAAATTTGGGCAAAGGCGCCGCGCTCAGGAACCTAGGGTTCAACCCTCAGAGTACTCTAGCCCCACACATATGAGAGCAGACATGGTCTAGTTTTAGAATCCAAGGGAGCATTTCGGGAATCGGATTACTTCGCGAGTTATTTTAATTAAAACATACTCTCTCCCTTCAAAAACGGCCAAAAAGGGGGCATGGTCCGAAAATTTGGGCAAAGGCGCCGCGCTCAGGAACCTAGGGTTCAACCCTCAGAGTACTCTAGCCCCACACATATGAGAGCAGACATGGTCTAGTTTTAGAATACAAGGGAGCATTTCGGGAATCGGATTACTTCGCGAGTTATTTTAATTAAAACATACTCTCTCCCTTCAAAAACGGCCAAAAAGGGGGCATGGTCCGAAAATTTGGGCAAAGGCGCCGCGCTCAGGAACCTAGGGTTCAACCCTCAGAGTACTCTAGCCCCACACATATGAGAGCAGACATGGTCTAGTTTTAGAATACAAGGGAGCATTTCGGGAATCGGATTACTTCGCGAGTTATTTTAATTAAAACATACTCTCTCCCTTCAAAAACGGCCAAAAAGGGGGCATGGTCCGAAAATTTGGGCAAAGGCGCCGCGCTCAGGAACCTAGGGTTCAACCCTCAGAGTACTCTAGCCCCACACATATGAGAGCAGACTTGGTCTAGTTTTAGAATACAAGGGAGCATTTCGGGAATCGGATTACTTCGCGAGTTATTTTAATTAAAACATACTCTCTCCCTTCAAAAACGGCCAAAAAGGGGGCATGGTCCGAAAATTTGGGCAAAGGCGCCGCGCTCAGGAACCTAGGGTTCAACCCTCAGAGTACTCTAGCCCCACACATATGAGAGCAGACATGGTCTAGTTTTAGAATACAAGGGAGCATTTCGGGAATCGGATTACTTCGCGAGTTATTTTAATTAAAACATACTCTCTCCCTTCAAAAACGGCCAAAAAGGGGGCATGGTCCGAAAATTTGGGCAAAGGCGCCGCGCTCAGGAACCTAGGGTTCAACCCTCAGAGTACTCTAGCCCCACACATATGAGAGCAGACATGGTCTAGTTTTAGAATCCAAGGGAGCATTTCGGGAATCGGATTACTTCGCGAGTTATTTTAATTAAAACATACTCTCTCCCTTCAAAAACGGCCAAAAAGGGGGCATGGTCCGAAAATTTGGGCAAAGGCGCCGCGCTCAGGAACCTAGGGTTCAACCCTCAGAGTACTCTAGCCCCACACATATGAGAGCAGACATGGTCTAGTTTTAGAATACAAGGGAGCATTTCGGGGATCGGATTACTTCGCGAGTTATTTTAATTAAAACATACTCTCTCCCTTCAAAAACGGCCAAAAAGGGGGCATGGTCCGAAAATTTGGGCAAAGGCGCCGCGCTCAGGAACCTAGGGTTCAACCCTCAGAGTACTCTAGCCCCACACATATGAGAGCAGACATGGTCTAGTTTTAGAATACAAGGGAGCATTTCGGGAATCGGATTACTTCGCGAGTTATTTTAATTAAAACATACTCTCTCCCTTCAAAAACGGCCAAAAAGGGGGCATGGTCCGAAAATTTGGGCAAAGGCGCCGCGCTCAGGAACCTAGGGTTCAACCCTCAGAGTACTCTAGCCCCACACATATGAGAGCAGACATGGTCTAGTTTTAGAATACAAGGGAGCATTTCGGGAATCGGATTACTTCGCGAGTTATTTTAATTAAAACATACTCTCTCCCTTCAAAAACGGCCAAAAAGGGGGCATGGTCCGAAAATTTGGGCAAAGGCGCCGCGCTCAGGAACCTAGGGTTCAACCCTCAGAGTACTCTAGCCCCACACATATGAGAGCAGACATGGTCTAGTTTTAGAATACAAGGGAGCATTTCGGGAATCGGATTACTTCGCGAGTTATTTTAATTAAAACATACTCTCTCCCTTCAAAAACGGCCAAAAAGGGGGCATGGTCCGAAAATTTGGGCAAAGGCGCCGCGCTCAGGAACCTAGGGTTCAACCCTCAGAGTACTCTAGCCCCACACATATGAGAGCAGACTTGGTCTAGTTTTAGAATACAAGGGAGCATTTCGGGAATCGGATTACTTCGCGAGTTATTTTAATTAAAACATACTCTCTCCCTTCAAAAACGGCCAAAAAGGGGGCATGGTCCGAAAATTTGGGCAAAGGCGCCGCGCTCAGGAACCTAGGGTTCAACCCTCAGAGTACTCTAGCCCCACACATATGAGAGCAGACATGGTCTAGTTTTAGAATACAAGGGAGCATTTCGGGAATCGGATTACTTCGCGAGTTATTTTAATTAAAACATACTCTCTCCCTTCAAAAACGGCCAAAAAGGGGGCATGGTCCGAAAATTTGGGCAAAGGCGCCGCGCTCAGGAACCTAGGGTTCAACCCTCAGAGTACTCTAGCCCCACACATATGAGAGCAGACATGGTCTAGTTTTAGAATCCAAGGGAGCATTTCGGGAATCGGATTACTTCGCGAGTTATTTTAATTAAAACATACTCTCTCCCTTCAAAAACGGCCAAAAAGGGGGCATGGTCCGAAAATTTGGGCAAAGGCGCCGCGCTCAGGAACCTAGGGTTCAACCCTCAGAGTACTCTAGCCCCACACATATGAGAGCAGACATGGTCTAGTTTTAGAATACAAGGGAGCATTTCGGGGATCGGATTACTTCGCGAGTTATTTTAATTAAAACATACTCTCTCCCTTCAAAAACGGCCAAAAAGGGGGCATGGTCCGAAAATTTGGGCAAAGGCGCCGCGCTCAGGAACCTAGGGTTCAACACTCAGAGTACTCTAGCCCCACACATATGAGAGCAGACTTGGTCTAGTTTTAGAATCCAAGGGAGCATTTCGGGAATCGGATTACTTCGCGAGTTATTTTAATTAGAACATACTCCCTCCCTTCAAAAACGGCCAAAAAGGGGGCATGGTCCGAAAATTTGGGCAAAGGCGCCGCGCTGAGGCACCTAGGGTTCAACCCTCAGAGTACTCTAGCCCCCCACATATGAGAGCAGACATGGTCTAGTTTTAGAATCCAAGGGAGCATTTCGGGAATCGGATTACTTCGCGAGTTATTTTAATTAGAACATACTCCCTCCCTTCAAAAACGGCCAAAAAGGGGGCGTGGTCCGAAAATTTGGGCAAAGGCGCCGCGCTGAGGCACCTAGGGTTCAACCCTCAGAGTACTCTAGCTCACACATATGAGAGCAGACATGGTCTAGTTTTAGAATCCAAGGGAGCATTTCGGGAATCGGATTACTTCGCGAGTTATTTTAATTAGAACATACTCTCTCCCTTCAAAAACGGCCAAAAAGGGGGCATGGTCCGAAAATTTGGGCAAAGGCGCCGCGCTGAGGCACCTAGGGTTCAACCCTCAGAGTACTCTAGCCCCCCACATATGAGAGCAGACTTGGTCTAGTTTTAGAACCCAAGGGAGCATTTCGGGAATCGGATTACTTCGCGAGTTATTTTAATTAAAACATACTCTCTCCCTTCAAAAACGGCCAAAAAGGGGGCATGGTCCGAAAATTTGGGCAAAGGCGCCGCGCTCAGGAACCTAGGGTTCAACCCTCAGAGTACTCTAGCCCCACACATATGAGAGCAGACTTGGTCTAGTTTTAGAATCCAAGGGAGCATTTCGGGAATCGGATTACTTCGCGAGTTATTTTAATTAAAACATACTCTCTCCCTTCAAAAACGGCCAAAAAGGGGGCATGGTCCGAAAATTTGGGCAAAGGCGCCGCGCTCAGGAACCTAGGGTTCAACCTTCGAGTACTCTAGCCCCACACATATGAGAGCAGACTTGGTCTAGTTTTAGAATCCAAGGGAGCATTTCGGGAATCGGATTACTTCGCGAGTTATTTTAATTAGAACATACTCCCTCCCTTCAAAAACGGCCAAAAAGGGGGCATGGTCTGAAAATTTGGGCAAAGGCGCCGCGCTGAGGCACCTAGGGTTCAACCCTCAGAGTACTCTAGCCCCCCACATATGAGAGCAGACATGGTCTAGTTTTAGAATCCAAGGGAGCATTTCGGGAATCGGATTACTTCGCGAGTTATTTTAATTAGAACATACTCCCTCCCTTCAAAAACGGCCAAAAAGGGGGCGTGGTCCGAAAATTTGGGCAAAGGCGCCGCGCTGAGGCACCTAGGGTTCAACCCTCAGAGTACTCTAGCCCCCCACATATGAGAGCAGACTTGGTCTAGTTTTAGAATCCAAGGGAGCATTTCGGGAATCGGATTACTTCGCGAGTTATTTTAATTAGAACATACTCCCTCCCTTCAAAAACGGCCAAAAAGGGGGCGTGGTCCGAAAATTTGGGCAAAGGCGCCGCGCTGAGGCACCTAGGGTTCAACCCTCAGAGTATTCTAGCCCTACACATATGAGAGCAGACATGGTCTAGTTTTAGAATCCAAGGGAGCATTTCGGGAATCGGATTACTTTGCGAGTTATTTTAATTAGAACATACTCCCTCCCTTCAAAAACGGCCAAAAAGGGGGCGTGGTCCGAAAATTTGGGCAAAGGCGCCGCGCTGAGGCACCTAGGGTTCAACCCTCAGATTACTCTAGCCCCACACATATGAGAGCAGACTTGGTCTAGTTTTAGAACCCAAGGGAGCATTTCGGGAATCGGATTACTTCGCGAGTTATTTTAATTAGAACATACTCTCTCCCTTCAAAACCGACCAAAAAGGGGGCGTGGTCCGAAAATTTGGGCAAAGGCGCCGCGCTGAGGCACCTAGGGTTCAACCCTCAGAGTACTCTAGCCCCACACATATGAGAGCAGACTTGGTCTAGTTTTAGAATCCAAGGGAGCATTTCGGGAATCGGATTACTTCGCGAGTTATTTTAATTAGAACATACTCCCTCCCTTCAAAAACGGCCAAAAAGGGGGCGTGGTCTGAAAATTTGGGCAAAGGCGCCGCGCTGAGGCACCTAGGGTTCAACCCTCAGAGTATTCTCGCCCCACACATATGAGAGCAGACATGGTCTAGTTTTAGAATCCAAGGGAGCATTTCGGGAATCGGATTACTTCGCGAGTTATTTTAATTAGAACATACTCCCTCCCTTCAAAAACGGCCAAAAAGGGGGCATGGTCCGAAAATTTGGGCAAAGGCGCCGCGCTGAGGCACCTAGGGTTCAACCCTCAGAGTATTCTAGCCCCACACATATGAGAGCAGACATGGTCTAGTTTTAGAATCCAAGGGAGCATTTCGGGAATCGGATTACTTCGCGAGTTATTTTAATTAGAACATACTCCCTCCCTTCAAAAACGGCCAAAAAGGGGGCTTGGTCCGAAAATTTGGGCAAAGGCGCCGCGCTGAGGCACCTTGGGTTCAACCCTCAGAGTATTCTAGCCCCACACATATGAGAGCAGACATGGTCTAGTTTTAGAATCCAAGGGAGCATTTCGGGAATCGGATTACTTCGCGAGTTATTTTAATTAGAACATACTCCCTCCCTTCAAAAACGACCAAAAAGGCGGCGTGGTCCGAAAATTTGGGCAAAGGCGCCGCGCTCAGGCACCTAGGGTTCAACCCTCAGAGTACTCTAACTCCACACATATGAGAGCAGACATGGTCTAGTTTTAGAATCCAAGGGAGCATTTCGGGAATCGGATTACTTCGCGAGTTATTTTAATTAGAACATACTCCCTCCCTTCAAAAACGGCCAAAAAGGGGGCGTGGTCCGAAAATTTGGGCAAAGGCGCCGCGCTGAGGCACCTTGGATTCAACCCTCAGAGTATTCTAGCCCCACACATATGAGAGCAGACATGGTCTAGTTTTAGAATCCAAGGGAGCATTTCGGGAATCGGATTACTTCGCGAGTTATTTTAATTAGAACATACTCCCTCCCTTCAAAAACGACCAAAAAGGGGGCGTGGTCCGAAAATTTGGGCAAAGGCGCCGCGCTCAGGCACCTAGGGTTCAACCCTCAGAGTAATCTAGCCCCACACATATGAGAGCAGACATGGTCTAGTTTTAGAATCCAAGGGAGCATTTCGGGAATCGGATTACTTCGTGAGTTATTTTAATTAGAACATACTCTCTCCCTTCAAAAACGGCCAAAAAGGGGGCGTGGTCCGAAAATTTGGGCAAAGGCGCCGCGCTCAGGCACCTAGGGTTCAACCCTCAGAGTAATCTAGCCCCACACATATGAGAGCAGACATGGTCTAGTTTTAGAATCCAAGGGAGCATTTCGGGAATCGGATTACTTCGCGAGTTATTTTAATTAGAACATACTCTCTCCCTTCAAAAACGGCCAAAAAGGGGGCGTGGTCCGAAAATTTGGGCAAAGGCGCCGCGCTCAGGCACCTAGGGTTCAACCCTCAGAGTACTCTAGCCCCACACATATGAGAGCAGACATGGTCTAGTTTTAGAATCCAAGGGAGCATTTCGGTAGACGGATTACTTCGCTAGTTATTATAATTAGAACATACTCTCTCCCATCAAAAAACGCCAAAAAGGGGGCGTGGTCCGAAAATATGGGCAAAGGCGCCGCGCTGAAGCACCTAGGGTTCAAACCTCAGTGTACTCGAACCTCTCAAATATGATAGCAAACCTGGCGCCCAAAACTTTTGTCAAAGGGGCCGCGCTCTAGAACCAATATTGAACTGGATCCCAAGTAAATGCAGAAGATTATTTAAAAAAAAGAAGATTTCGATGAACGGGTTAGTTTGCTAGTAATTTTATTGTGATAAAAGGGGAATTTAGAATAGCATTGCCTCCCTCGAGGTATTGCTGCCGTCAGCACGCACTGTGACTTTGAAGCGGGCCCTCCTGCACGCGCCAGAAACCGTACCGAGGCCAGTGGCCACTGTAGCCCGCAGTAACGCTCTGCTAAGATCTGCATATTCCTTATCACGATAAAAACAAATTAGAAAAATTCATACTCCGGCTCTACTCACTATTTAACTTAAATCATAGCCTCTTATATCGGATGTTTCTGCAAATAATTTAGAAAGCCTGAAATCTTGTGTAGTTAGGAAGATAATAAACTCTTTTCGGGGGGAACTAACTGAAGCCACAGCGGACATTAAAAATTGAATACAAAAAACATACTAATTAGCAAACTAATGTTTTTCCCGATTGGCTATCTAATAAGTGAGATTAAAGGGGCGGTGCAGCGGTATTCATTTGAAATATTTTTCACTTGAGATTAGCTTACTGGCACTAGGGGGACTCAGTAATACTCGCACTCAACGCCATTGTCTAAGAAACTTCCTTGTTATGGTGTAACTTCAAGGGTAAAAGCGAGCGTATTCTTTCAATCTCTCCTTCGCAAAACTTGACGACGTAGCTGGGGGATCGCAGTATCCCCCAGAGACGGTAGTTGAATGCGGCTCATTGATGGGACCCGATCACTGCGTCAGCACTTGATTTGGGCTCTATAGTCGATAGCTCGACAAGCATTCGGGTTATGGTCCATGTCCAATCGCTGCAAAGGCGACAATAGGCGAACCATAGCAATGTCTGGAACTCAACACTTGTCTCCTGCTTTGCCGACTCCAGCGCGTGGCTATGATCAACATTGGCGGCATATAATCGCCTCCAGATCACGTGGCCGCTTGTTCTAGCTGGCAGTTGAGGGGGTCAACGCTGCTTGTTCTTCTTTATTTTTTCTGCGACGTTTATTACTTGCGGAGAAAAACGAGCGCATGTTTCATCGATCATAAACGTTAGGGATTCGTTCTATGTGGTATTCACGGAAAGTACAAAAATTGTTGCAGCGACACTTTGAACGTTTGTTTTCTATTAGAGACTTTGTGAGAGTCATTGAAGATCCCTAGATCAGGAAATTTGAGGACGCGTGGGAGGCGCGGGAGTTCGCTTAAGTTAGCACACGTTCAGCTTGCTCATGGTCGGCGATGCGAAATCACGAATGGTTTTATTATCGCTTATATCCTCGCAGACAAATATACGCACACACAGAAACGCACACGTGCATACACACGCAGGCACACACACACACTCACATGCATATTCAAAGACGGGATTGTTGATGGACATACACACACGTAGATATCTGAGCGGAATCACGGAAAGACAAATAACCAAAACGAAACAAAATTAATCTTTTCACCATAAACTACAACATCCGTTAAATCCGCCCCCCCCCCCTCCCCCTCTCAGTGCAATAGTTTTGCACCCTCTCATAAACGTGACCTCGTCAATGCAGGATGGCAGGGATTCAACCCAATACATTTCTTGGTTACTACTCTCCCTTTGAGTTTTCTTTTGTTGCTATGTCTTTACCAATAAAGGTGTACTAACAGACTACATCTCTACACTTTTAATGTCGTAAATGTGGTCAAACCCTTTAGTAGATCGCGTTTTCAGACCACACGATTTGTAGCGGGAGCTCGCGCTGCCACTTCGATGTATGCTCTGAAGCAGGCGCTGGGAACACGCGTACATACTCACAAACGCAGACGCACATACGCACGCACGCGGATGCCGGACGCCGGGCGCAGGTCCGTTCAAGAAAGAATGTAAGGAGTGTGTGTGTATGGGGGGGGGGGGGGGGGGTTACGGGGTCGCAGAGACTACATCAGTCGCTCTCTGTTTCTGGGGCAAGCGGTCATGTTCGCCGCCGGCCTCGCCAAGGTCAGGCCTTGAGCTTTTTTGAGCTGAGCCACCTGGTCTCAAACGAAACTAATCCTAAACACAAGGGCACAAGGAGAAAAAAAAACGTATTGTTAGGCAGCAGGGCGTGTACTCGAATAATGCACGTTGGACTCATCCCAAGCCGCGTATTTCGTTAACCCGTCATCACGTAAAATAATGAAAAGAGCAAATCTCAGACATATAGAGCCTGGGCGAAATGGATTGAAAGCACTTCAGACTGACGGCATAAATTGGTTAACTTGTCGCGTTGGGATTTACTTGAGACGTGCTCGAAGCTGGTGTATTCAATAATTGAGAGTATGGATGCATGAAATCTCAGGAGTCAAAAGAAAGAAAATAGAAACTGGGTTTGTCTATGAACAATTTATAGCGAAGCCTTTTATCTCAAAATCATAAGACCATCGTTGTGGGCTATTCTGGCGTTTACTACGATTGAAAAATTTGTCAAGTGGAAAGAAAATATTATTGACTTACCTATTCTTCACTTCGTTTTGCTGAAACAAGCGCCACAATAAAACTTACTTTTGGTGCACCTGCAAAGTATAATGAAAACATAGTTTTTTAAATTTTTTTACTTACTCGGGTGATACAATCTTTCCACGATTTTACCGAAAGCCTCAACCAACTTAAGGCATCTCTGTAGTAAATCCCAGCGCGATAGGTTAAGAAACCTATTTATGCGGTCAGTTTAAAGTGAGTTCAATCATTTTCGCCCATGCTGGATATACACCAACACAGAAGCCGAAGTGTGCTATGCGCGAGGCTCTCAACGCAAATAAACATTGCCGTTTTATTTTTTCTCTCCGAGCTCGAAAAATGTCATCAAATATGTTAGTGCGCACCTGCAGAGCCGTATATGTAGCTGTGCGCATCTGGGCACTACACTAACCGCTTATTCACCCTGGAAGCGGATCCGCGTTCGCAAAGCAGTTGCGAACGCGGTTGTATAAAGATCCAGTACAATTGCACGCGCACTCGATGACATCAAGTGAGCGTGCAATTGTACTGGATCTTTATACGACCGCGGTTGCAACCGCTTTGCGAACGCGGATCCGCTTCCAGTGGGAATGAGCGGTAAGGGATACAGTGTGACGCCCCACACAATACCCTTTCAGAGTAAAACATAAGAAGATGCGCCGTGGCAGTGCCCTTCGCACTCTTTTTAGATTGTCGAGATCCAGAAAGCCACATCGCGTGGTTGTTCGAACGAGTTCGGGACCGCTTCAGTCCGGTTTCATAAATTAATACGCATTAAAATTGATATTGCTTTACGTAGATTACGCTGGCAACCACCACTGTAATTTTACGTTGTACTAGATGCTTTATTTCGCCACTCTCTGTTTTATGAACCGTCAATATCTGGCGTTCGATCATGCGCTTTTATTCAAATTTTTACAAAAAAACTCGCTACATCTTCAATGCAGTGCTGCGTTTGTGGTTGTGCATAGCCACATGACCACAGACTCAGAGTCAATCTTCACTAAATCATGGTTGAAAAGAATTGCCGAAGCACAATGAGACACGGGCCATGCTCTGTGATGAGTAAACGCAAGAACAAGCTACCGTTGAGGAGGCCAGCACGTGCAGTGCGTGTAACCATACTCCATCTCATGAGTTACGTGCAGCAGAGGCAAAAGCACAGACGCGAGGGCCTGGCTTTCATATTTGCTTTCCTTTCACGAGCACTCGCGAAGAGAAAGCAGATCTGAAAGCCTCGTGCCCGCGCCAATGCCTTTGCCTTTGCTGCACACAACTCCTGAGAGAGTATACTTTCGCAGAATGCTCCTTGATTCCTGGGGAATGGAGAAAAACGTGTGCACCACCTAGAAGACAAGGCTTACGCCCCCGTCTCATGGGTCATTGGTGATGGATCCAGGCAGCCCCATCTCCTTGCGTCAGGATGGTCGTTAGCGCGTCTTGCAGCGTTTCCAAGGAGCGCGACGCTATCACGCAGTGACGCCAAGACGGACGCGTGTGCCGCTTTGCGGTCGCTATCGTCAAGCGTGTTTGCCGCACGCGGCGGGTCGGAATCAACGTTATTTGAATAACGTTAACTAACGATAACGATAACTAGCTATGACCTCCGACGCACAGCTTTTATTGATTACGTCCATGCGCTTGATTGAGCAAATAGGCGCCTGGACGGCTCTACGACGACGCGAACCCAGGAGAAACTTCCTATCGTGAAGGCCGGACGCGCTTGCACGAATTACCGGAAAAACTGAGCTCGCAGCTCCATGACGTATCAAATGAAGATTCACTCGAAATTAACTATTACATTTTGCATGAGACAAGTTCGATTATATGCTAGTCCAATGCAACGACCGGTAGTGTTTCCGTGTAATAACATAAGAAAAAAAAAACGAAAGGCAAATCTTGAATATGTTTACGCGACTACCATGGGCCCCAATATATTGTTTTCATATAGCCGGTCGTAGCATTTCAATCTGGGTATCTGCCGTAGTAAAAGGTAGCTTAGAGCATTAAACAGATATTTAACCTCGGAATTTCCAACCAGGCTCCAAAGGGCGCTTTAATTTCAAAGGCGTGTGCATCGCGCGATTATGACGTAGTCATCTTCGACACCAATTTTGTCAGGTTTACGTAAATGCCTAGCCGTAAGAAATTCGTTTACACATACAAATTTCAATTTATTTGATATTGAAGTTCGAAAAAAAAATGTAATATTTCGAATTTTTTTCTAACTGCAAAGTCGAAAATTTTAAAAGGTTTGATTTCAAGTTCCAAGTCTGAATTTCACGGATGAAAATCGAATTCTGCATGAACTAAGTTTTCATGAATTCATCTAGAAAGTTAGCGAAATGTGTTCCAAATTTTACTAAAAACGTTGCCCAGATTATTATAAGCTTACATCAGCTCACTCGCGCCCTCCACGTTGTGTTATAAAATTCTCATTCCTTCTCAGTGCTGTGGTACAGACGGTATTATCTGTATTGCTCGTTATTTGTCGAAACTTATGAAACAAGCGTTGAACTGGTTGAGCGGTTCATCGAAAAAACCCGACGCGGTCGGGTGAACGTACTTCCTACTTGCGAACTAATAGCAATCTGTTGAAACGTCGCCTAAATGCAACGCTGGCATAAGACAACCAAATATGCGGTACAACGCAGTCACATAAAGGCATCCAGGCTTCTCAAATATTTTCAGTTGCACTGGGCGTTTATTTTCGGCAGGATGACCCGTGGGATGGAGAAACTACTGAACACAGGCACAGCACCCAACACTAGTCAGGGTATAGGAGGCAACCAGGCTCAATTAAGGATCCCCCGGGCTAATACAACTGATCAGGTCACGATCGGTTGTTCTCGACCAAACCATAATGCCGCTCCCTGAAACTTTTCTTATTCGAC
Organism: Ixodes scapularis; assembly: GCF_016920785.2. Lineage (NCBI taxonomy): Eukaryota > Metazoa > Arthropoda > Arachnida > Ixodida > Ixodidae > Ixodes > Ixodes scapularis. Next base: position 261,271 of record NW_024609896.1, on the reverse strand, counting down.
GAATGGAAATATTGGACGCCCTAAAATGTAGCCGGTCACTAATGATAATGAAGTAAGCGCCGGTTCAGCGTTCACTGCAGCGCATCGGTGTCACTCTCCGCGCGCGTCTTCCCTTGACGCGAGGGAATCGAGGGACTCGCGTTCAAAAACAACTAATGCTACGAAGGACGCTCCCAGCGAAGCGCCCCGATTGAATTTTGAGCATGCAGATAAAGGATCTGTTGGCCTACAGGTTACCTCGGGGCAACCTACGGAGTTTTGCGCGCGAGAGGCTCTGCGCGGAAGTCAAAAGAAGAAGGTGCGGGGTACAAGGCCACCCTAAAGCGATGAATCGGCGCTTTACAAGCATTTCGTTAGTGGCACGATCAGTTAACGGTAAGAATCTGAGTGCAATTTCAACTTCACTTCATACATTGACATCTCGCATTATTGATATTTGTTGCCTCGAACGTATACGTTCGAGGCAACAGTTCACCCCTATATATAGGGGTGAACTGGGTTGGAACTTTCTCGAACTTTGGTTTAAAAGTTCGAAGTTCGTTGAACTTTTGAATTTAGTAGGGTTGAAAGTTCGGAAATCGTCGAATTTCTGAGCGTAGTAAATTCGAAAATGTCGAATTTCATAGCGCGAAAAATTGGAAGGTTGAAAACAATCGGAAACCTCAGCGCAAAAAAGCCTTTGCAATCCTTTCGAAGCTTCGCAAAAAGTTCACGGAATCTCTAGTTCTAATGTCGCATACGTGATGTGCTCGGATCACCGCCGCCGAAGCAAAATGGCCGTTCAGCCCATCATTAGCCCTCACAAGTCGTAAAAAATATTTTCACGCGAAGGCCTTAATGATACCAAGTGGAAGAGTTTGTTTACTTTGCGTATGAACTCGTAAATCGAACAGGAAATGTGCCATCAATATAAGCGGTGAAAAATGCGCATATTATTTGTTTTTCTCGTCATTTTGTTACCTAAAGTAAATGCCTACTGATATAATATTTTGAGTGCCATCATCCATGGCACGTCTTGTGTTTAGCTTGAGTTTCTTTTTGTTCCGATCGGCTCAGTGACGTTCATGCTCAGTGTCGTTCTCCTGAACTCAACATGGAGGGTTCGAACCGCGGGCGACCCTTTGCAAGCAGTTTTGTGAGCGTCGCTCACAGCCTCGGTATCCTTGCAACTTATAAGGTCCTCATATCTTGTCTTTTTTGTTGTTGTTATTTCTTTATTTTTTTAAAATAAATATGTATTTTCGGGCGTTTATTTTGAAAACTCTGAATAAAACAATGTAATATTGTTACATCGTGATAAAAATCGGTGGTGGGAAGAAAAACAGTGAATAAAAATAAAATGTACTTGGCGCACTCATTGTGAAATTAATAGTTTGTGCGCCTAAACACCGCTCCAAGAAGTTCACATCAAATCGATATGCATTGAAATGACTAAGTACACGTCCTACGGCGAAAGAGTCTCAGAGGAGCTACCAATCCATAGTGTTCTCGTTTTTACTACAGCAGTTCAGAGCATCCGGGAAGGGTGCAGAAAAAAATGTGCATCCGCTCCAAACTGCTTGTAAGAGCAGAAAGCAGACTGGCTGCTTCGTTAGTTATTTTTTTTTGTTACCTTTTCTCAATTCGGTTATAGTAAACTTCCCCCGATTGTGGACACGCGTATTGTACAGTCAATAATAGATAATTCACAATAGGGAGTAAGCACAATAAAGCAGAAGATTATGTCAACGTAAGCTCTAAAGCTTAAAAATCCGCGTACTACCTGGGTTCTACTCTGTTGACCCTTAAGCTGACAGTACGGTAGAAGCGACGGGCTTGTAGAATCAATCACCCGCCTTTCTTTCCTCACCTGACTCCCCTCTCTGTGCGTGAGTATAGACGAGAACGTGATCACGTGGCGAAGAGATGACGGTATGAGTGGTTTAACAAGCGCGTATCTTCCACCCCATTTTCAGCCTACGGCGTGAATAGGGTATCGGGGAAACAATCCGCTTAGCGTACACCGTCCGTCGAGCCAAGGCTGCGAAGAGAACCGACGAAGCGAATTTCACTCCCAGTGGTATTTCCGAACAGAGGAGGAGAGGCTGCGCACGGCTTAAATTGTTACAAAAGTGTCCCTCCTCGGGCGACGGGACCGCTTCTCAAGTGTCGAGGCGGGGTCGCCATCCTGTAAGCCAGATAGATGTCCTTGTGAACAGAAATTTGGCGTGGGATGGCTCTGTTGCAATATCCTTGGTGGTTTAACCCCCCTCCTTCGTTTCGCTCTCTGCTACTCTGAGTCATGATTATTTGCGTAGAAGGGCCATCCGCGTCCAGAAGCTCCTAAAGTATGAAGTCTCGGCAGGGAAGTCGTGGGCATAGCTAATGACACCATAAAAAACTTAGAAACTTGGGCTAGTTCAAATAATCTAAAAATAAGTGACAATAAACCGAAAGCTCTCTTCTTTCGCCCCAAAACTAAGTATACATAGCTTGCATTGACGTCACATCAGCCGCCATTGTGCCGTACCATGCTCGTGTGCCCGCACCTTCTGCAGCTTACATTTTGCACTATCAAATTTGTTCTTCTCAGCAAGGATTGGCGAGAAGAACAAATTTGATGGTATTAAATGTATGATGCAGAATCTACAGACAAAGGAGCATGGTACAGAGCAATGGCGGCTGGTACTGTGCCATATCACGTCACGTGCAAGGCATCACGTGACCTTCCATGCGATATTATTTCAAACTCCTCTCCTGTCGAACTAGTGAGTTCCTTTAAAACATTGGGGGTGTTATTTTCGAAGTACATGTCGTAGATCAAACACGTCGACATAGATCGTAGACCGAAAACGTCGAACGACACCGGCAAGTTTCTAAACTCGCTTGTGTCGTTAACACAAGGCGTGGTTAGACACTTGGTAGCACTCCATTTGATGTCGAACATGTAAAAACTTCCGGGGCCTACATATTTACATAGTTGTCTCGATATTATTTAAAGGGGAGGGAGAAAGAGGGGTGTATCTATGCGTGTGTGGGGGAGGGGGGAGGGGGAGGCGCCCTACCAAGTCTGAATTACCCGGCTTCCATATCAGGGGTGACAGTGGCAACGGCCATTGACGGTGGTGATAATGTGTGTGTACGTGTTAGGCGAGTCGAGAGCGTTTTTCTGGCCCCTCATCGCATTGTTTGCTTCAAATTTTTGCAATTTTTATAGGAGGAGAGGGGCGGGCTATCGAACCCGTCCCCTCCCCCTCTGTTCCAACGCCACCCCAAGGTACATAACGTTGTTTTTTTTTTTTTTTCAATGTCATATTCATATGTTACGTTCAGTCGTCACAATACAGGATTGTTGTTAGCTCTTTAGTCGGACTGGCCGTTACCCTTTTATAGGCTTCACTAGGCATATTAGCTGTTAGCTGTTTGCAAGCATAAGGAAGGGGTTTGCTTTGTTTCTGTCCCGTAGGAAAGTAGGTTGAGGACAATGTGACCCTAAAAGTCGCAAAAAAGCGTTGTACGTGTCTTGTTTTTCTTTCTTTTCTTTACAGCAAACTGCTTTTCACCCTGGAAGAAAAACAATTAGGCAAACTCGCGTCTTAGTTTTGGATAACTGACCGCGTATCAGAAAGTTTTCTTCAACTTCAGCGGTCGCAACTGTAAAATTCAGATGTAAAACTTTCTTTTTATGTGCGAATGTTTCTTTTTTTTTGCCCCCTTAGAAGCTAATTACGAGTTTTGATTGTTTACTTCCATCCAGAAGAATGAAATGTGAATAGAATAAATACTAAAATTTTTTGCTCATGGAAACTACGTAGTGATCATCAGGACACCACAATTTGTAGCGCGTGATAAAGGGGGCAAAGCTAGTTCTTTTAATGTTGAGACGTGAATCTGATAAGCTCATATAATATTCACAGCGAAGGCCTAGAAATCCTCTTTGAAATTGTAACGTTTATAAATTTCCTAACCTGAACATGAATAAAACAGCGTTAAGCGATTACTAAGTTATCCGATGAATCCACGTTCAGTAGAATCTTTAGTACCACTCTAACACGAACGTTATTCATTGGCCTCTTTATGCAGTATAATAGCTCCGACGTTACTAGTGTTCTCTATACAAAACACATGCTTAGTTTGCAAAGCTTTCGGAGTCGGATATTTCAAGAGCGGCCCCTGAAAATTTGAGTAAGAAGGTCTTGCGTTTTAGTTGCAAATCCAGGTTACATGCGTAAGCATATACGCACATATTCGGAAACAACCATACTGCATCTTGATCTTCAGACCGATACACTCGAAAGGCAATGTTTTATGATATGTTTGAAGTTTTGTGTTGTTAGGCACGTATTATTTGCCTTTAAATTAGGAAAATATAAGTTTGTCAGAGCTGACGGACCTATATCAAATAAAAGTAATATTCTTTTTCAACATCAGCAAAAAAAAAAAAAAAAAATCCCTGCCAGAAACAGTAAGCGACTGGTTGCTTAGAACACCTCCTTTTTGAAGCGATGTGCTCCTGTGCCCGACGGCTGGACCGCACGACCAGCCGACCCAGTTGACCACCGCCCACCCCACCCGCAAACTTCTCTCTCACTTCGAGGGGAGAAGGAAGGGGAAGACGAAGGGTGCCTAGCGGCGATCATCGGCTCAGCGCGTCCGACCCCGCTTCCCGCTTCTTCGCTTGTAGTCCGCTCATCGCGCCATCTGGGAGTTCCTGGGGGAACTAAAGCAAATGTCTCCCAATCCTGGCCTTGAACGGCATACAAGGAAGAAATACGCCACAGAGAGTGTCTGCAGGCGGCTTTTCTATAATGTGTTTGCGGTGGGACCGCATCTTTACAAGTAAACCCAACTGGATTTGAGATTTCGTGTTTTTTTGTTCATTATTTCTATTTCTAAGAGTGTCGCGGCTTAGTTTCCAATGTTTTCTAAACTAGTTTCCTTTCCATTTGAGTGTTTAATAGAAAGAACAGCTAAAATAGCAATGAAAAAAAGACAATGATCTACTGAGGTGTTTTGTTACAAAGGACATGACTGTTGTAAAGGGGGAAGGAGATCAAAGGAAAGGTTGGGCGCAGGGGCTTTCTGTGGCAGCGCCAAACAAATGCCCCAGTAGCGACACCTGAAAACACAAACGCGCTTCTTTTTGTTTTGTTATTCTACAGAAAAAAAAAATAGTTTGCGTCAACGCTTCTTTTTTCCGCCCCTCTCCCGTTTCTTCCCGCGCCGGAAGCCTCCTTTCTTTGTTCGCCGTTGTGGTTTCTTGTTGCTTCACGGAGAGGCCACCGCGCCCATTGTTGACGCTGGCTGAAGGCTTACCCCTTAAAGGGACCATGAAATGACCTTTTTTACTTTTGCCAGATAACTTTTACATTAAACCTTCAACTTTCACTGAATGCCGAACAGGCATCCGTTTTCGTCTCGGTTTATTAACTTCTAAACAAAAAAATAATGAAATATCGACTTTTTCTTTCTCTCTAACTGACCGCAAAACAAGTTGCGGCGTAATTTTGACGGTCGTGACGTACGTTGGCACAGACACCGGAAGTTCTCTCGACATTAGAAGAATTGAAGCGTTAGCGGAGGCGAGTTGGGGGTGCGCCGGTAGGTTTTACTGCGCTGATGGCACCGACACATTTTCTGAATCGGCGCCTCTCATCGCCGCGATAGCCAAGAACACATCGCAGCTGAGCGAAATTCAATGAGATATGTTGCGCTACAGCGACAACATGGGACTAGTCCCATACACCGGGATGCTTGTTGGAAAGTGTGGCGAGTCTTCCTTTGAAGAAGTCAAGCCAGCTGTGATTGTTGGTAAAAGGCGGCGTGTGTCAGTCGTTTGCAAAGCGACGTAGATGGAAACAAATCGCCGCGGCGTTTTTCGCGGCTTCGGAGATGCAGGAGCGAGCCGACGTTAAAAAAGATACGTTGACTCTACGATTGTGTCAGGAAGAGCCGCGTAAATATCCGTTCACACTCTGAGCGGACGCGCGCGTTTGATGGTAGTGCTGTATTCGCGCTGTCGGTGAGCTCTTCGGGACCGATCTTTTGCGATTGCAACTCGATACTGACGTGGCACTCGGCAAAGGAAGGTTGACCCGGCATTGCACGTAGCTCCTACGAAGGTTTATAGCTCGACACTGACGTGCACTCGTGTCAGAATAAGAAGGGCATACTAATAACAAAGTGTACATAGCGCGTTACGAAGGTGATCCATACGGCGTTTATTCGAGCTCTATATCACACAAAACAAGAAGATAGAATCGACGAGAGTTCCTCTTCGACGACTGTGCTCGTCAACACTGCCTCGGAAAACAAGGAGATGACAAGGGAATTAGATTGACCTCACCTGTTAATCTAAAATTGAGGTCAGCGATCAAACTAATACGGGAAGGGTCCACAAGCGTCGCGCTGGCATATTCCATTCAGCACGCCAGCCGGTCGTGGGCAGACTGTCTTCGCCAAGTACCGTCGAAGCAACGCTCCCACGAGTCGGAGTGCCCTACTAGGCCTATATACTGCGCAGCTCGCTTGGTGGGAGTCGGTGGATTCGTGACCGTCGTGGCTTTTCTCGGGTGTTTGTGGATCTAGCGTTCTTGTTCGTCGTGGTCTGTTTCAAATACTTTTTTCTTGCTGCTTGAAGTCGGCACGCGCGAGAAGAACGTAAAAAAATAAACGTTCGTTGGTCGTCGCGACCAAGCGACGCTGTCGGCTATGCTGATTTCATCGTAAAAAGTGCGTAAGACAGCAGACAGCTCCGGAGCTGCCTCTCAGCTTCGTTTACCACACGATAGATGGCGCTTGGCTCTCAGCGGTACCGACGTGCCTCCATCTCAGACAAATGCCACCATCAACTTGCATAGACCCGCCATGGGTGGCGATGCCGAACCCACGGCAAATGAATATGGGACTACACCCGTTTGTGCCCAACTCGAGTATACCAGGGTGCTATCCACTGGACCCACCCTTATGGATACGGGCCATGGTGGCACAGACTGTTCGGAGGCAGCTGGAGACCACCGGACAGTAGTAAGACAACCCAGACGCTGTAACGACGGTGATGTAGTGAAGGGCCGAGTTGTGAGAAGATGGCGGAAACACCAAAACACGGTGACGGAAAGAGTTGGGTTTCTCAACCTCCAGGGAGCAAGACGGGAGCAGAAATGGCAGGAGCTCTATCAAGCAATGGACACTGAGAGCATCGTGTTTTTTGGGGTTGCAGAGACACACCTTCGTGACGTTGAGGAACCGCCTATTTACCCGGACTGGCAGCGGACCGCGTGCAACCGGCAGGAAGGTCAGCGAGAAGGAGGGGGAGTAGGAATCCCATGCCGCAGCTCGGCATCCTGGCAGAGGGAAAACCAGACCTGCCAAGACCACATCTGGGTGACAGGAGAACTGTTACAGTATCCAGTGGCAGTGTGCGTGGTTTATCTTGCTGTGGGAAGTGCGCGGGAGGATGAGAACCAAGCGAGTGTGACATCTGTTGCCAGTGTTGCGAAGGCCCTCGGCGTCGGTAAGAATATTTTGATCATGGGAGATTTCAACGGCCATCTTGGTGAGTTGGACGAGTGGGAGGACAGTAATGGGCGGCGGCTCCTATGGCTAGCGGAAGAGCTGCAACTTTAGGTACTCAACCTGCGGTCAACATGTAAGGGACAGTTCACATGGTGCGCTCGAGGAAGCAAAAGCTGTATTGATTATGTTTTAGCGTCTCACCGTCTCGGGAAAAACATTGCTCGAGTTTTGATAGACGAGGCGGCGAGCACAGCCTTGGCAGTGGTCATAATCGCCTCAGGCTGGACTTCAGCAAGACCACTTGGAAAAAGACACAGGAACGATATCAAGGCCCACGGCGAAGTTATTTGAGCAGGCGGACAGTGGCGACTATCATGGAGACATTTGAAAACAGTGAAAGCAGGAAACAGGCGACTGGATATCAAGCCTACATCACAGTGCTTAAAGACCTGATTAAGCGACACGCACCAAAAAGGCTCGCTGGACGCAGACGACGTAAGAGATGGTGGGATGGTGAGGTCAAGGCAGCCACCTATGCCCGGCAGGAGGCTAACCTGCATCACCGAATGACGCTCCGTACAGGAGAGACACACGAGATTGACACAAAATGGCACAGTTATCAAGTACTGAAAAACAGTGCTAAACAGTTGGTCCAACAGAAGTTGGTGAAGAGTGTGTGCTTGGGCCCACACTCTTCACCATGTTCATAGACAGCATCGCTGATTCTTTACACTGCACCCTCATACTCTACGCAGATGACATCTCACTCTTGCAGCCATTCCGCAATACTTCCGACTATGCATCCCTCCAGTCCGATCTCGACCAGTGCTACCAGTGGACGCAGCAGCACCAGCTGCCCATCAACACTCAAAAATCAACGACTATGACTGTAAGAATGTTGTGTCGCCTTGAACAACCTCCTCCTCGGCTCACTGTTGGCCAAGTGGAGATCCGCAGGGTCTCCTCAAGTGTCATCCTGGGTGTAGAGTCTGATGGGCGCCTGTCATTCTCTCCTCACGTCCAACGCACTCTCGCCAAGTCTCGCCGTATGCTGGGCTTCATTACCCGCACCTCGCTCAACATGCCTCCAAACGCATTCCGTAGCCTCTACACAGCCCTCGTTCTCCCCATACTCGAGTACTGTTTGGAAATCTGGTTCCCCCATTCGGTACGCCTACAGTCGTGCCTCGCCAGTGTCCAGCGACGTGCAGCATACACATTATATAGCCGCAGCACTCCTAGAGCCCGCCGCCCGCCCTATCGTCAGATTAGGACTGCTGTTCTTCTTCACCATGCGTCCTGGCAACCGCTTGCCTCCCGGATGCATGGCGCATCCGTGCGCCTCCTTTGCAGACTTCTCAGCCCTGGCCACCAGCTGCTTATTGATGTGCCCCGCCTCTGTCACTGCACTGGCCGCCTGCAGCCGCTGCATACGCGGACTGAGCGTCACAAGTCTTCATGGCTACCACGTGCTGCTGCTTTGTGGCAACAGTTACCGCCGGACCTCACACGACTTTTCCCCCCTGAAGACGACAATATCTTGTCCCTGGTAAAGGCTGCCCAGCGCCTGCACTAGCCTTCAACTTGAACTCTATAACCTTGCGCATGTGTGCGCAGTTCCTGGGTCCCCAGGTTAAGTTGCAAGCCTCCCCGGCATGGGCAGCTATGTCTTTTTGCACCCCTAGCATGCCTGAGATACCCTATCCAATCAATGCGAATAAAGTATTATTATTATTATTAATAATATAAGGACTGCGGATCTGGCTACTGTCCGGGACATTATACGCAGCGGCAAGGACGCTCCGAGGAAGTTCTGGGCCTACCTCGGTACGTTGGATGGTAGAGACCAGGAAGCAGTCATTATTGACGAAAGCACAGGGGAGGAACCTAGCAACCTTGGCACCCACCTCTCGGATTACCTGAGGGAGAACTTTACCAACGAAGAGGATACATCCTCTCAACCGACGCTACACACAGCAAAACACTCGCAGGAGGAGGTCATCGGGTGGGTGACAATCTTACGGGCCTTCGCGCATTTGAAGACGTCCACGTCTCCGGGCCTGTACGGGATTCCGGCCTCTGTTCTTAAATCGATGGGAACGAAGACAAGGCAGCAGGTGGCAGAGATCTTCAGTGCAATCTTCAGTGGCTCAGAATCCGTGCCCCAAGACTGGAGCCTTGGTCGGGTTGTCTTGGTCCCTAAGAAGGGAGGCAACCGACAACATCTTCAGGACTATCGGCCACTTACATTGACTTCCACCACCTACAGAGCCTTCGCACATATAGTGAAAGATTACATGGAAGCATGGGCAGAGGAGAATGGGGTGTTAACGGAGCTGCAGGGAGGCTTCCGCCGGGGTCGCCGACTGGAGGACAACATTTTTACGATCACCCAGTGTATTGAGGTCGCCCGCAAGGAAGGAAGAAAACTCCTGTGCTGCTTCCTTGACATTGCGAAAGCTTACGACAGTGTACCTCACGAGTTATTGCTCCAGCACCTAGAACAGTTAGACATGCCACGGCAGTGGTTGGCCCTCGTCCGATGTCTGTATTCTGTAAGCCTCTTTTGGCTGAAACAAAGTTTTTAAAGAAGTCAAAAGATAAGACCGAGAGAGAGATTATAGAGGCGTTTTATATCAAAAAGAAAGATGACAAATGCGTAAGCACGCCTTCTCTCTTTTTGCCTCAGAAAGAAGTATTGTTCCTAGATAGCTGCTTGTGAGGGTGGTGATTGGTTGCAGTGTGGGTTTGGCATACGATCTTGTGTGTAAAAGTGACAGTGTTGTTTCTAATAAAATCAGTTGTGAGTTTGCGCCCGTCCTGTCGTCTTCGTGTCTTTATTGTCCTTGTTGTGTTGCGCTTTTTAACCTTTTAAATCTGTATTCGGGCAACGCGGTGACAACAGAGATGAATGGTGCCAAATCGGAGCAAGTGACGGTAACAAGAGGTCTACGACAAGGCTGTCCGCTTTCTCCTCTCTTATATATCCTCTATGTGTCGAGGCAAGAGAGGCGCTTGCTCCAGTCGGGGGTAGCATTCTCTTTCACCCATTTAGAAAAAGGAGGGCCAGTGAACTGGACGCTACCAGGTCTCACCTTTGCGGATGACATCCTATTTACAGCGGAAAGTGTAGAGTCACTACAGCGGCTTTTATTCATTTGTGTAGAAGAGGCGGATGCGCGCTGCCTTTGCTTCAACAGCAAAAAGTCGGCAGTCGTGCAACTAGCCGGGCCTGAAGAGCCGCGTCTTGGTCACTGCGTGTTGAAGCGCGAACGAATCCCCCTGCAAGGCACCTATAAGTACCTGTTTATTCTACTCACAAATAAGCCAGAATACCTAGCGGAACACCATCTTCACCTCAGAAAGACGGCCGTGCGAAACACCAGTGTCCTTCGCAAGCGTAACCTATGGAGCTCCAATCGATTTCTGGTTACAAGGGAACTCTGGAAAGCAGCCATGGTCCCTGGCCTAACGTTTGCTAATGCTGTTGTGTGCATTCCTGGAGACGTGAGGGACATTCTGGAGCGCCGGCAGCGCGAAGTTGGGAGGCAGGCCCTAGGCTGCCATGGCATGGTGGCGAACGAAGCTGTCCAAGGAGATCTTGGATGGTCATCGTTTGAAGCCAGAGAAACAGCTAGCAAGGTCGGGCGTCTGCGACTCATGGACCGAGGACGGTGGGCCAAACGACTATTTGTGTACATACACCTGACAAGGATACAGACAAAGTGGAGAAAGCGACTGTACCAGCTGGAAAAGAAATATGGCTTCTTTACTGTGCCCGTGGCTGCCACTACAGAGCAAAAGTGGGAACTGGAGGCGCGGAAGAGAGTGCGCGAGGAAGAGGCTGTGCAGTGGCCGAAGGCGGCCCGCTCAAAGTCAACCCTGCAAGTGTACAACCGCTGTATGATAATAGCCTGGGCAGCCGCCTCCTTTTTGAAGCACGTGCGGGAGGGCTAAGAACGCTAGTGTACAGGCAGCGTTTTGACCAACAGGTACAATCAACATCATGCCGGGCATGTGGCGAAACCGAGGAAACTATCAAGCATATTGTGCTCTCCTGCCCAAGTCTCGTACCAAGACACCCGGTGGGTTGGGGCAAGGCGCCAGACAACGGGCTGCATCTAGACGAGGCACATTCACACGAACAATTCCTGGCAGAAGCCCTCGGCTTGCGAGTTGGGGACACAGGCAGGGATGCTGTGTGCTGGCCCAGTGCGGACTTAAATCGCGCTGCAGTGGCACTGCAGCCCAGCTGGAAGTGCAGCGACGCAGTCGAGAGTACTAAAAGGAGGCTGGAGGACTGGTGGCGAAGAATGCAACAGTAGTGCGATTTTTTTTCCTCTCTCCGTTTTTATTCGGCTAGGTCTGATTTCTATTCAAACCGCCCGCTTCAAAGGGAACAGCCATAAAATCATCATCATCATCATCATCATCAAAATTTGGCAATTTTCGCCGCACATCTCTAATTATGCTACAAAATGTGGACCTGAATATTATTTAATATAACTTTTAGGAAACATTTGCCGGCTATTTATTGTTTATGATCGCGGCGCTGGTGAGGTAGGCGCTTACCCAGTAGGCGAAGTTGATTCGGCTGACGTGCTGCAGTTCCGCGGATGCATAGAAGTGAAAAGGCAGAGAGCTTCCGAAGGAAAGGAGGCGCAAAAGAGTCCAGTTTTCTTTTAAAAGTTCTATAGCAAAGAATTTTTTCTGGCTCCCTATTTTTGTGTTTTTGTGTTTTTGTTCACACCTTTTACGACGTCCGGTGGATGAAATTCGATTTCAGAATCGTTTCATGGTCCCTTTAAAGCCCATATGCACATTCGTGTTTGATCGAGGTGCGTTCCGTAGCGGCAAGCGGGCGCGTTGCGTTGCGAAGAGCGCTTGCGCCAAACTTGTACGCACAGTTGTGTTGACAAGCAGTCAACCGCAGTCAAGAGCCAATAAGAATGCGCTATTGTCGCTGGTGGCTCACCAGTAGTAAGCGAAATCCAAGGCAACATGGTGGCGCACAGCGACAGCGTTGAAGTGTTCGATCTTAGGACAATCCCGCCGGCTTCCCCGACGCTTTGTGAAGCTTGAACCATCGCAGCCTTGGAAAATACACTTCCCCACCGCTCCCCAAAACGAAAAAGCAAGCTCTGCGGGCGGAGAACCGGAGACGTTCTCGGCGAGTCGGCCAAGTGGGGCGAGCGAACACGTCACCCTCCTCTCCTCTCTCGGCTTCTGATTGGTCGAACGCACCACGCTTCGCAAAGTTGAGCGAGTCTCTAGTCGCTTGCGTCGCGCTAAGGAGCGTAGCGGATAGGCGCGCGTCGCACCGCAAGCGACCGCTCCTGGGCGCAAGGACGCCGCAACGCACTCAAACGCGTTCAAATGCGAATGTGCTTATGGGCCTTTAGAGTTATTAACAACAAAAGCTAGGGGTTCAGGTGGCGCTAGTGTGCGGTTGGATTTTAAAGCAGACAGCAACCAGTATAAATTTGACTTCCGGTAAAGCATCCTTTCGGCAAAATACAAATGCGTTTCCTCTGCGCGCTGGATTATAAGACCAAATATTGGTTAGAATTGTGACATGATGAAAAGTTTAGAATGTCTTACAATCAAATGTACAAAAATATGTGTCAGAGCGTTTTTCTTTAGAATTCATGGCGTCGAGCACTGCGCTAAAATAGCCCAAAACACACATGTATAATACGTGTCGACGTTGCAGACTGCTATAATGGATAATACGGATTCTTGAGCGAGTTGGTACTGAAACTTGGAGAAACTTAGGACCAGAGTTTGCGGTTGAGCCGAACATGAACGCTCCGGAACTCTTGGGCCTGGTCCGCCAAGTCTCCAGGTGCGCACCAGACGGCGAAATTGAACGTTGTATCTCGGAGGGAGTGGACGTGCTGTCTAGGAACAATACCAAACCCGCGGAGCCCCAAATTCCGGTTAAGCTTGTGGTGTCGCTACTGAAAGAGCGTCGATTGTCTATCATTCCCGCCGACAAGGAAGGAGGCTTTGTGGTGTTAACAGAAGCCGAATTCGGGGGTAGGGCCCTTGAGGCTATTTCGTCAGTGTTCAATCAGCGTCGGAAGGTGTCTTTAACTGAGCTAAAGGCGGGGGGGGGGGGGGGGGGGGGATTGTGCAAGAGGTTAAAATTAGACAGGTTGTCACAGAGTATTGACAAAACCAAAGGGGAGTGCCTACAGATGGCGTTCAGCGCTAAGACGCACAAAGTTGATTGTCCGTTAAGAGTGATAGTTTCGGAGAGTGGCACGTGGCAGAAATCGATAGCACTCTTTCTGCAAGATAAACTTGGAGCCATTTGTATTGACGCCCCGTTTTTGGTCAAAAGCTCGGATGAAGTCGTAGATATTTTAAAGACAAACGCGGACACAGGCTTTCTAGCCTGCTCACTAGACATAAAAGATTTATGCTATTCCCTACCGCACGACAAACCACTGACCTGCGTAGAGGAAAGCATCGATGAACACGGGGTGGTGGTCTTTCAGAACGCAGGAGGAATGACTCTAGATGACTTTCTCGAATTGCTTACATTTTATCTAAACTCGACCTTTGTTCAGTGGAACAGCGAAGTGTATATTCAGGAGCGAGGGGTGTGCATTGGCTCGTGTTTAGCTCCAGTTTTAAGCGATATGTTTTTAGCCCAACATGACAGAGTTCTCTCGGAATACCTGAATGACTTTAATGGTAGCAAGGTTTTAGATTCGTCGACGATTATTTAGTTTTTCTTCACCCTGATGTTTCTCACTTTCCCTCGGTGGTGAACAGCCTTTTAACAGTTTTTAGTACCATCCTAGATCCTCTCAAGCTTATGAAAGAGGTACCTGTGGACAACGTCATACAGTTTTTAGATATCAGGCTCACACTTTCGGAGCAACATGTGTGTTGGAAATACCAACCAAGAGCAAATAAGCCCTTGTTTCCGTTCCATTCATCCCATTCGTAACTTGTTAAGAGAGAAATTGTAAATTTGTGCTTTGTGAACGCCATCAGAAGGTCGTGTCATCATGCGATGCCTTCAGATCTGAAGGAGCAGCCAGAACGCTTGGTGGCTGCCGGTTTTACGGGGACGCTCCTGGCGTCGGTTGCAGAAAAGGTTTTAAAGAAGCTACGACTAGTATCGAGTCCAGACAAGGATGTGGCCCAAAAGAAACAGAGAGTGGCGGTTGTGCATTACATGCACAAAACCGCACCAAGTCTCAAAAAGATATCAAAGCGCGTAAATGCTCGGGTGGTTTTTTCCGCATCGGAAAAACTTGCCAAGTTGTGCAAAATGACGGACCCCTACCGCAAACCACCGGTTGACTGCGTGAAGAAGCATCGCAGCCCGTTTGTAGAATGCGCAGAAGGCGTCGTTTACGAGATCCCACTGACGTGCGGTAAAAAGTACGTGGGACAGACGGCAAGATGTCAAAATGACAGATTGCGCGAACACAACCAAAAAGTGAGCGGTCAGCGTGACGGTCATTTGTCGATGCACTGCCATGACTGCGGGTGCAAACCTGAATTTAATTTGTGCACTGTTATTAGAAAACAGAGAGATAAGACGGTAAGGGAAATTATAGAGGCAGACCTGATAAAAATCTACGGGGATCGATGTGTCAGCGTGGCGTCGATCGATTTGGGCGGCAAAGAGACACAGTTCTTGCGATCAATGGCGTGGCTTGGGATTGGTTGAATGGCGCGAGGATGCAGAGTATTTATACCTTTGATTTTCTGACGATTAAACCAGTTGAAGTTAGCGCAGTGTGTTGTCTCGTTCCTACTCTTCGTCCCTGTCGTGAAGCGCTATTATGTTCTCTATGCTATAATGGGGCACGTATTTGCGCATACAGTCAACATACCTCGGCAAACCTCACTCATGAGGGCCCTCACTCACCCTTATTTTCAGAGGTGAGGTGAGGGTGAATGAGTTTCTGAACCAGGAAATTTCATGAGTGTGATGGTGAGTGAGAGCTGTGAGGGCTGTGAGGACCGTAAGTGCGTGAGGGCGGTGAGTGCGTGAGGGGTGTGAGGTGATGAGTGCGTGAGTGGTTGTGAGGAGCGTGAGGGGTTTGAGTGCGTGAGGGCGGTGAGTGCTGGAGGGGCGTGAGGGCGGTGAGTGTATCAGTGGCATGAGGGCCATGAGTGCGTGAGGGATATGAGGGCCATCAGTACGTGAGGGGAGTGAGGGGTATGAGTGCGTAATAGGTGTGGGGGCCAGAGTGCGGGAGAGGCGTGAGTGCGGTGAGTGCTGAGGCCCCCTTCAGACGGGGCAACTTTCTCAGCAATTTTGGTGTTGCTGGCGGATTGTTCTCTAGCTTTTCCTTAGTCGACACGAATCGCTGAGATCGGATCCGGCTCGAAACAAGCGAGCAACTCGGAGCAACTCGAAGACGTTTGAAGTGGCTGCATCCAATCAGGGACGCGATATGTTCGCGTGATACTTCGGGCCGGTGATGATGACAACAGAAGAGTTGATTCTGGTTTGAAATGTATCGTTTTTGGACATAAACTGTTTCGTAAAGGTGCATTAGTATTCTCAACGATATGTAAATGCATAAAATCACCTATATAGCGCGTAATTGTGTGCCTGAATAGTCCAAGAAAAATAAAATGTCATCATCATGATGGAAAATTGAGGCAATTGGTTGCTGAAAGTGAACGCAAGCGGCCCGTGTTGATGGTGTTGCGACGTCAAGTTTCTGGGCGAAACTGCCTTGTCTAAAGCAGGACTGAGTGGCGAGAGGGCATTGATTCCGTGAGAAGCATGAGGGTTATGAGTGCGTGAGGTCTATAGGGGCGTGAGGGCTATGAGTGCGTGAGTGCGGTGAGTGCGCGAGGGGCATGAGGGCCATGAGTGCGTGAGGGGTACAAGGGCGGTGAGGGGAGTGATGGCCATGAGTGCGTGAGGACGGTGGGTGCATGAGGGGCGTGAGGGGTAGGGGTGCGTGAGGGCGGTGACTGTGTGAGGGGCATAAGGGCTTGAGCGCGGGTAGTGCGTGAGGGCCAAGAGTGCGTGAGGGCCATGAGGTTTTGTGAGGATGAGTGAAGGGCTAAAGGTGAGTGTGATTGTGAGGATGAGGGTGAGTGAGAGACGGAAGGTGAGTGTAGCTGTGTGGGTGAGGGTGAGTGAGGGGCTCAGGTGAGTGTGGCTGTGAGGGTGAGAGTGAGTGAGGGTGACCTAAAATGCCGAACTCTGATAGAGATGCTATGAAGCACATAGACTGAATCAGTTTGACAAAACACAGAAAGGATACTAATATTTGCCAAAAAAACAATAAAAAAAGACAACAAGAACGAAGCATGGAGTTTTGGATCAAAGAACACGTTCTTGATTAGTAGCAAACCGTGCATGAATAATCGAAATAAATCAGTAACCGAGTGTTGTTTATTTGTTCTTTTTGCTTTTTTAATTGTTATTCTTTCTTGCATTGATAGCTTTTATTAAAATAACTTGATGTACAACATAAACCTTGGCCTCCATTTTGCTAAATTTATCATCGCTCAGTAATAAAGAAAACTCATTAGCTAAATAAATGCCACTCTTATTATGTAAATGAAGCTCCATAGCATCTCTTATGAGTAAAGAAACTACGCTGATTTTTATTATTCCCTGTCGAAGAGAAAAATATCACGTACGTTTTTTCATAGGAGTACAGAGGAAGCAAAGGTAAACTCTCAGCTGGAACGATAGGGACAGACCACAGACAGGGAGGAACAGAGACATACACACTGCTGACTATTAACTGAAATTTTATACTTTTTCTTCATCTTCACCCCTTCTGTGTTTTGTGCCTATCCTTCTAGCTGACCGTTTACCTCTGCATTACGTACAGAGTGCGACACTGTTAGTGCGAACAAGTGATCGCTGGTTTTTCCAGTTTTGTTTTTTCCAAGGCAGACTGGAAGGGTGGACTGGTAGCTGTCTGCTTCAATCTGCAACCGTACGTGCCGTAGGCACTAGCGCCGGCTGAGCTTCTATCGTTTATTTTGATAAATCTCTGGTCCATGGGTTACCCTACAGCCAGAGATGAGCACTCATGCTCGGCGTGTGCCCGTAGTGCCGGCTTTCCTGCACGGCCAGGGATTCTTTGCTCGTCACGTGACTAAATTTGACGAATAGCATATCCGTACGCGCCGCCGCGCATCCAGAAAAAAAAGGAAAGGATGAGAAGCAGGCAAAAGCGGGGTGACATACAACGGGGCGCGTGCAACGTCGTCAAAGTTACCGTATCGGTGGCCCTTCTGCACGGCGAAGGACTTGTAGGGACCCATTTGCACGGTGCGCATAGAAGACAAGAAGGACAAGCGCGTGCCGTGGAACCAGAACGAGCTCGAGAGGAGGAACGACCGGCGTGACATAATAAGCTCCCTGTGATCGCAGCTACCGTTCATGGATTCCGCACATCTAATGTAAATATTGTAAAATATTGTGGATAGGGTATTAAAGAGTCAAGTACCGCGCACCTACAGACTCATTGCTTCTCACGTGATCGATCTGGCCGAATACCGGCGCTGCTGCAATTGGAAAACAGACACACAACCCTGGTTCCCGTGGAGAGCCTATACAGGAAATTTAGGTTACCCCAGATGTGGTTCTGTGCTACCATATGCGGTGTGCAAGTCCGCCTGCTCATTTTCCAGGGGTTGTGGTGACGTCAGAACACCGAGCTCTGATTGGATAGTGGGTAGATCTCAAAGCTAACTGCCTTGATTTGAGGCCTGCCTACTATATTTCATTCAGAGCCAATCAGAGCTCAGCATTCTGACGTCCCCACAACCCCCACACAAGAAGCTGAGGGACTTGCGCTTCCATATAGGTAACCGTTCGAAGCTGCGCTCCTCGCTTTTTTCCGGCGGTTGCGCGCTCAATGGGCGCGTTAAGTTAACGCGCTCGAGTGGGCTCCAGCGGTCAAAGCGCACTCCAGCTAAACTAAACGACATTGTCTCATTTCCGGAGCAAGTTGGCGGAGCGCGCTTCGGGATCTCCGCCGCCGGAGACGGTGCGCGAGAGCTCGAACAGGTCGGTTACCTGGTAAGATGACGGCATTTCTGCTCTGGCGGTGGTCTCACGCGTCTCGCGTTCTATTGTCGCGCCTGCTTGGATGCGTGGATAATATAGAGGACAAGAGCGCCAAAGACACGGACAAGTAGAAGAATTCTACTTGTCTATTCTGACTTCACGCATCACATCCCATTCTGATACGTGGATACATCAACGACGATCACTTGGCAGCTCGTGCGGTCATTCGTCATTGTGGGAAATAAAAAAGAAATGCTGGTGTAGACAGGTATGCTTACATCCTCCAAATACCTGCCGAAGTTCTTCGGTCGCCTTGACACAATTTCAGGATCAGGCGAGCCGACGAATTCGGCCATTCAGCAGTCCTTCTGTGAGGTTTTTGAGAATTCAGAAGACCTTCGGCATACCTATAATCGCCGCACCAACAGCGTGCAGCACAAATACAAGTTCTTGCGTTTGCCGCTGTCTCCGCGCACTTAGTCCATCGATGTCGTCGTCGAAAAAACACTTAACGATTTTCGACGTGACGGGAGACATGTTTAAGCGCGCCGGAAAGCCGGAACCGGAAACATTAAATATTGGCGTCATATGGCGCCTCGACAAGAAAAAAAGTGTAGTTGTCAAGCTATGCTCCGAACCCGCGCGCTCGAGCGCAGATGTCCAGTCTGGAGCCAGAGCCTCCTCTATATTGACAAAGCTTGGCCGATTGCCATGAGACCCGACCGCCGGAAGTGAAAAGGTAGAGCGACAGACAACGGATGGGAGGATATAACGGGCGTCCCTCTGCGGCGAGAAGCCAAAACACACTTCTCCCGAGCGATGGAATATCCGCTGGTGCTCGTCACGTGTACCTCGCGCCTCCTCAGCCCTGCAAAAGTGTTGCGCTCACTACCAGTTTCCCCGAGAAATGCTCTGTGCTACCAGATCCTCGCGCTCCAAATCTGCGACCGGGCACTCTATGGCTCCGTCGCTGCACTACCAGGCTTTTTAACTATAGAGGAGGCTATGCTGTAGCTCACTAACTTAACGCGCCCAATGGCTCAGCCGTTGAGTTTAAATACTTTCTAGAATAAAGGGGGATATGTTCCTACAGATTAACTCACCTCTGTGACATCACGCCACGGCAGTGGCGCTGCTGTCGGCACCGCGCATGCGCCGATGATATCCTCGGGCGATAAGGTTTTGCCCGCGCAATGCCCACACAAGGCGTGGGCAAATGCGGGTTTGCTTGTAATCAGTGTGTTGGTCGATATGCGAACGACGTCTTCATCGATATTTCAGTCCCACCGGATGAAGTTGAGTTCAACGCATATAAATTTGTACCATGTCTTTCTTTTTTTATCTCCCGTATATTTATGGTTTGTTTTGCGAGTTAACTAAGCTCACAAGAAAAGTAAGAGGACGCAACGTAGCGAGTCGTTTGCTGCGAATGCTAATTCGGAAAGAGACTAGAGCTCGTTTGTATAAAATGCTCATGAGTTACCTCAAATAAAGCGTACTCATTTGCGTTAAAGCGGAGCATTGGGCCGATACTCCTACAGCAAAGAAAGCTCCAAACGTTTTTCTTTTATTTTCTAAGTGCGTTGTTTATTGTTGTTCTATCCATTAACTTGAAACGTCATTTGGCTAGTGGTCCCGGATTCCGTGGAGCCGTCGCCTTTTACGTCCCATAATGCAACGCGCGCAGTGTTGCATTATGGGACGTCACAGAACTTCGCACCAATTAAGTTTCTTCCTTAAATTTAGCGGGGAAGTTGAATTGGTGCAAAGGTCTACTGACATCAGGTCACGTCAAGTCAATTTTCACGCTAAATCTGGCTGGAAAACTAACGTCCTGCGACTTACACACAAATTCAGTTTTCCCGCTAAATTTAGCGAGCATATTGACGCCACGTGACCTGATTTCATTTCATTTTCATTTATTATACTCTCAGGGCCCGAAGGCATTACAGAGAGGAGTGGAAATATATACATCAATATAAGGTGAACAATAATAACAAAACGCAAAAAACAAACAAACACAAGGTACAGAATCGCTATGGAACATTGTTAAGAACATCAGTTATGGCGGTTTTAAAATCAGCAGCGTCAGTAAGTGAGACTACGGATGCGGGAAGGCGGTTCCAGTCGACGGAGGTCAGAGGTAGGAAGGAGGCATAAAAGGTGGAAGTGATGCAGTAGGGGATTCCTACTTTTAGTGGATGATCGGTGCGCGGCGATATGTATGATGGTTCTGAAATTAATGAGGCTCGAAGTGCTGGGTTAGAGTGATACATTTTGTGAAATAAGCAGAGGCGAGCTATTTTTCTACGAAAGGAGGGATTGGGCAAATGTAGAGACGCTTTCATGGAGGTGACGCTGGCTGTACGGTGATAATTAGAAAGTATAAAACGTGCGGAGCGATTTTGAATGGATTCAATGGATGATGCTAGGGATACGCCAGGGTTCCAGATAGAGCCTGCATACTCAAGCTTGGTGCGCACTAAAGTTTTATATAGGAGAAGTTTAAGTGAAACAGGGGCAAGGGAAAAGTTTCTTCTGAGATAGCCTAATAAGCGATTAGCGTTGTTAGTGATATAGTCGACATGGATGTTCCAGGAGAGATCGTTAGTTATATGAACACCGAGATATTTATAGGTTGACACAGAAAGCAAGGTGGAGTTATTAATACAGTAGGAGGGACAAGTGTTATTTTGACGGGACACTCTCATAGATTTACATTTAAAGGTGTTAAGTTCCATAAGCCAATTATCGCACCAGCGGGTGACGTTGTTAATATCGGTCTGAAGAGCAGATATGTCAGAGTCGTTAATGATTTCCTTATAAATTACACAGTCATCAGCGAATAGGCTAATAGAAGAAGATACATGCGTAGGAAGATCGTTAATATATATAAGAAATAGAAGTGGACCTAATACGGAACCTTGTGGGACACCGGACTTGACAGGTGAAGTTGAAGAATTAGTTCCGTTAGCGTGAACAAATTGGTAACGGTCTGATAGAAACGATTCTATCCAAGCGATTATATTTAGATCTGTGTTAAGTTTACGGAGTTTATGAAGAAGCAGCGCGTGAGGAACCTTGTCGAAAGCTTTTGAGAAATCAAGAAATATGCAGTCAGTCCTGAAACCCCGGTCAAGTGTTACGTGAAGGTCATGAGTAAAGGTTAGGAGTTGAGTTTCACATGAATAAAACCTGCGAAATCCATGTTGCGCTGAGTTAAAAAACGAATTTGAATCTAGAAAATTGAAAATGTTAGTGTAAATGATGTGCTCAAGGATTTTACAAGGAATGCTCGTTAAAGAAATGGGACGAAAGTTTAAAGGGTTATGCTTATCGCCACCTTTGTGGAGAGGGATCACCTTCCCCACCTTCCAATCTTTTGGCAATTCTCCTTGTTCGAGTGATTGCGAAAATAATTTAGATAAGATAGCGCATGAGTACATATTAGTGTTTTTCAAAAACTTAGCATTAATACTATCAATGCCTGCGGTCGTATTGGTTTTAAGGTTTTCAATAATATTAGATACACCTTCACAGTTTACAATAACAGGAAACATGGGCAAAAAATCATAAGTTCTAAATACAGGACAATCTGAGGTTACCGTGCATGAAAAAGATCCAACAAACACATCATTTAACAAAAAAGAACAGACTTCACTTGGCACCTCCTCTCCATGGGTGTCCCTAAGCACTATGCCATTACTAGAAGGAGGGTTAATAACTTTCCAGAATTGACGTGGATTGTTAAGCAACATTGACGGCAGCGTATTGTTAAAGTAATGTAATTTTTCCTCTTCAATTGCTTTCTTATATACGTTAGCTGCAACATGGTAGGCCTCCCAGCGTTGTACATGGTCCGATAGCTTTGCAGTGCGAAATAATCGTTTCTTTTTATTTGACAGCTTTTTTAATGTCACGCTGTACCATGGAGATTCTGGTGAAGAAGATACCACGCGAAGGGGAACATGGGCGTTCATGAGTGACATAACTTTCTCTTTAAATAAACACCAGTTATCATCAACTGAGCGCTCAGCAAAACAACCTATGTAGTCCTCTAGAAAATGGCAAAGTTCGTCGTTGATTGAATTAAAATCAGCCCTAGCATAGTCCAAAAATGTTTTCGTCTGATTGGACTTACTGCGTCCAGGAATGTTTAAAAAAAAGTGTAGTAGGGAATGATCACTGAGACCAGGCATGTAAGTTAACGAGGAGATCAGCTCAGGCGACGTTGTTAATATGAGATCAAGCACAGCAGCAGTTGTTGTAGTCGTACGCGTCGGTTTTGTAACAGTTTGAGAGAAATTGAAATCTAAACAAAGATTCAAAAACTCACTACATTCAGAAGAGAAGTGACTAAGGTTTGCACCCTCGTCTGACCATATTATAGATGGGTAGTTGAAATCACCCAACAGTAGTATCGGTGCATTCGGGAAACGAACAATGACTGAGTTGATCGCATCGTGCAGATTCGTTATAAACGCAGTATTGCTAGAAGGAGGGCGATAACACACGCCTAAAATGTATTTTTTTATTTTTTAACTGGAGACCAACCCATAGCAGCTCGAGTTCAGAAACAATATTGATAGAAAACGATGGTACATTTTCTGCTACCGCGACCAACACCCCGCCACCCTTTCTTTCTTCCCTGTCGTGACGATAGAAGTTGAAACGTCTCTGACAGTGCAAAATTTCACAGTTGCGTATCTTACTGGACAACCATGTCTCGCTTAACACGACAACATCCGCGTTAGAAGAGTCCACAACTGATGACAGATCGTCCCGTTTATTCATAATGCTTCTAATGTTCGTAAAAAGAACAGAAATATTATTATTAGGCAAAGTGTTGGTAGTAGCAGCCTCACCCCTCCTTGAACGCTATGACGAAGCTGAAGCTTGATTAGGATTTACGATGTCACGTTCTGGCTGACGAGCGGAAGCACGGTTAGTAATTTCAGCGTTACGTCTAGGTAAATTCTGTTCTGGCCCGTGGGAGTTCACTTCACTGACACAGTCTGTTTGAGGTACATAGATATAGCACTTATTTCCAATCAGCAGTTTGTCGAAGCGCAGCTTGTCGAAGCGCAGCTACCACGTCACCAGTACGAAAATTTAGTTTGCCCGCTAAATTTAGCGTGAGCATTAACGTCACGTGCCCTACAGCAATTCAGATTCTCCGCTAAATTTAGCACGGAAATTGACTTCACGTGACCTGATGTCACGTGGTGCTAGTACGCATCACGCATGCAACGAAATTGCCAGAAACTTGCATTACATTTTTTTATCTCGTCAATTTTCGTCTTATCACTAAGCTCACTGTGCCGCAACTCGAAACAAACAATGAAAACAATATGCTAATGCTGCCGAATGCGACTTTGCGTGCCAATGGCCACGTACATGTTGAGAAACGTGTGGCGTGGCAATTTACCGGCCGTGTTAATATAACTACTGCATTGGCCGACGACAACTCAGAACAGTGAATCACGAAGTAAGAATCGTTGACAGAGTAAGGTTAATCCTGCATTTTTTATAAACACTACAAAAATAACGAGGAGAACGCATTGGGTGTCCCAAGTGAACCTGCCACGGTAAAACGAGCCGGAAAAATTGGCGCCTGAACATAGAAAGCTCAAATGTTCACCGAATGTGCGCTGAGCGAGTCAGTCCTAACGAGTAAACTTTTAAGACGCAATCCTTTTTCTGGGAAAAATAAAATGTGAGCAACAAACTTGTCAGAGTCAAGGTGGGCGCATTCGCAGACAGCTGACTTAGCGGCGCTATTTGCTTGTGGCGCAATTTCCCGATAAGCCCAGGCAGCAAGCTACGGACTGTTTTGTCTACTCGCAGTGCCTGTCGGGAGATGGCGCCACAAGTAAATAGCGGCCTAGGTGGTTATGCAAGACTTCTGAAGCAGCGGTCTCCCACACTAGGTAGGGGGGAGGGGGAGGGGTACGGAACACTTCGCAGCGTGGTGCCGGCCATGATAAAACTTGCATGCTGTCGGTATACGCGTAGATCTCGTCAGTTTTAGAGAAACAACTCCCTATTGAAAAATCCGGCAAAAAGGTCCAGTGACATCTGGCAAAAACGTCCAGTGACATCCGGTGAACTTCCAGTGACATTCGGTGAAAACTGGTCAAGTTTCACCCGTTTTCATTCGAAACTAGCGTAGTTTACCAGTCTTTGCTAAAAGATATGCCGTCAGCTAGTCTCGGTTACCAGATTTCGCTGGAATTTCACCGGCAGCAACTTTCGTTTACCAGACGACCCGGCTTTGCTAGAATTTTTACCGGCTGTCATTCGTTTGCCCTCGCACCCCTTTTCACTCGCAATGGGTGCGTGAGAGAATGTGAGGGGACCTTTTGCTGTTTCTTTTGAAGAAAACCAGTTTCTTTGTACGTCAACGAGCAACGGAACGGACGGACGCTCAGTGTCGGCTTCCCGTTCCATCTGTGCGACTTGTATCTTCCAGAGAAGCTGGTTCTGCGGATAAAAGAAATCTTTCAGTGACCTGTTTTTTTCATCTCTTCGTCCGTCCGACTGCGTGTCATTCAGCTAGCGAAAAGGACGCAGGCGACGCTATGACGGCATTAGGGACGACACTGTGACTGCGTCCATTATTTATCAACTGCGGCGAATGTTCGTTCCGCGCGTTCGTGGTTTTCGCTAGGCGTGCTACTGACAGTGGTTATGTGTCTGTGTGGTGCACCCACGGCGACGGCATCAAAGACGACAGCGGGGCTATGCCCATGATTCCTCAACGGTGGGGAATGTTGATTGCGCGTTCGTGGTTTTCGCTAAACGTCTACCGGCAGTGTGTGTGTGTGTGTCAGTGTGCTGCACCTGCTTGATTTTATTAGTTCAACTACCGTACATCTAGGTATTTACCCAGCGGCATTGTGAGTTCCTTGAAATATTTTTTTTTGCGACAAAGAACTAGGTTGTTTCTATTTGGTCTGATTGCCTTTGTCTACAGCTGTGCAAATTGTTTTACTGGTATCGACGCTGCGAAATAAAGAAATTAAATATTCAGGTCTACATGGACTAACCGTTTTAATTGTTATCAAATCATCCAGCATCTGGTACACCACCCACTTTTTTCACGCTTCTTTTTAAATGCCTGCCACTGACATCCGAAAATCAAAAACAAGGTAAGTTCCGGTGAATTGCGGCAAATCCGGTGATTTCGGGTAATTTCTGGAAAATTCGGTGACTTCCAGTAAGTTCCGCCTTTACCGGAAGTGAAAAGAGTCCTATAATCCCTAGATATTTTACTAAAAATAAAATTCCGGCAACACAATTTGTGACTTCCGGTAAATTCCGTCTTTACCGGAAGTGAAAAGAGTCCCATAATTCAGTAATATAATGTTTTACTGGAAATGAAATCCCGGTAAAAATATTTTCCAATTGGGCTGATTGTTTTTTTAATCTTAAATATAAGCAAGCGTATGTAATCTATCATGCGTCATACAGACTTCCACATCTTTGATTACTAAAATAAAACCCGCGTTTCTCAAGTTTAGTCAATCCTTTTAATAAAAATGTGTTTTGATACGAGTTAACTTGTTTAGTCTTGGTTTATTTGGTGATGTGATCACACACGGCTGCGTTGCTGCTTGCTTCGTAAATATCATCGAAGAAATCGAAATGGCCTACAATTATCGGCGAACTATGACTGTGACCTTAATTAGCGCCCTCCTCAAGCACGTCATAACAAGATAATCGTTGATAAAACTTACTAGGATGGTCATGTGTATTCAGTTTACTTCCTATCGGCACCTCACGCCCAACTCGTACGTCTCGCTCGGGATTGTGCAAACTGAGAATGGTAACGGCTACAAAACGGAAGCACCTCCCCGTTTTTCTGCTTCCAGTCTAAGTGCGTTGCCTTTATATTATGCTGAGTTATCAACACACTCGGGTAGATTTGATGCTACCACCGCCGCTCGAGTGCAGTGCAGCCTAGGCACATAATCCTTTGGAGGAGCTCACGCTGATGGCCATTGCAGTTGTGTCTCTGCTGAGCGTGCAAGCTCAATATTCACGAGATGCCTCGCAAAAATTTCAGGACACCGGGAGGACGTTCCTGTCGTTTCTGCATCGATCCTCAAAACGTATTGGTGCCCGAAATGATTTAAAATCATTGGCGAGCTTAACTCATGCAATTAACACTTGACTTATTGCAACCTTCTTTGAAGGTTGCAATCAGTCGAGTTTCATTTTGTCTTATCTGGCCTGTAATGGTTTTTGAATCTATTGAATTTGCTTCTGCCTCATTTAAGTGACCAACACTTTGAAGCCCACCTGATTAATCAAACTGATTTTTTTTTTGCAAGGGCCAAGCTATCAGTGTAACTGCAGTCACAACAACACCACCCAGTTCTAGCAGCCTCAAACACTAGCAGCAACCTACACGGAGGAATGAACAGAGCGGTTTTAAAACCCATTCATTTGATTCCTGTTCCTGTGCACTTCACCCGGCATTGTTCAAGACTGTTTTAGCAATGGCACTATGTTTTCACATATATCACAATCAAAAAGGCATTACCCGACTAGTGTCTCAGACAACTGCAGTTCTTTCTTGGCAGGTTCGCGTTGAAAAACTCTCAGGGCCCAAGCACACATGGTATGGCCAGGGCTGCGAAAAGATGACCCCAAGACCCATGCGAATGCTATATTTACAATTTCAAGTGTTGGGCAAATTAGTACTTAAAATGGAAAGAATAAAATGCGAAGGACAAGCACAGGACAGCCACCTTCTTTCATTTGGGAAAACCATTTATTTTGGGCAGGCAAATTGCACCCTCAAGGAGATCCCAATGATTAAGGGTGCAATTTTGCTGCCCAACATAAACGTTGTTGCTAAATGAAAAAAAAGGTTGTTGTCTTGTGCTTGTCCTCCGCGTGTCATTTCTTTCAATTTTAAGCATTCATGTTCAACTCACTCGCTTTTACCAGAAAAATTAGGCTCGGCCGGTGCCTGAATGATTAGGTTTTCGTTTTGAAAAAGTCAAGCAGAGCCTGTGGCACGTGGAACTTTTTTGTCTGGAAGCTTACTGGGGAAAGCAGTGTTGGAATCCTCCAAGAATAACGTCTAGTTTTTACATAGTATTGATGGGCAGAGCTAATTATTAATAATGCATAGTAGTCTCAGATGACTGGCTGTTTTTAGCTTGTTTGTGATTATGATGCGTAAATTGCACTTATATGACGAAGTGTGCCCGATGATGTAAAAACGCTTGCTTGAAGAACAATTTGCTCCCTACTTATAGAAATATACACTTTCTTTGTTCCAGAGATTTTGTTTCAAGTATTACGTAAAAAACAATCCTCTCAAAAAAAAAAAATATATATATATGACAAGCTCTTTGCTTTACAGTTAGTTTACAATTTGCTTCAGTGGGTAGACGACAGCCGTTGCTCATTTAAAGGCCATATGCTAGTCCCGAGTTGCGGCAGTGACGTGGCACGCAATTTCAGCTTCCGAATGACGGAAATGGCCCGTCTTTCAATGGATTTAGAAAACCACTCCTCCCCTTGAGTGCAGGCTGCCCCGTATAAACATTTAGAATAGGGAATATTGACAAGCGCAGCCGTAGTACCATTTTAAAGGGGAGAGAGTGATCATTAAATGTATTTCATTCCTTCTACTCAAGTTAGGCGTCGGCAATCTTCCGTAACTCGAATCGAATGAAAGGGGAGCTATTTATTTCAAATAGGTCACCGCAGTCGAGGAGCCGTCAACTGAAGACGATGAGAATGAGCGGTTTAAACCTTACCAACCAAGGTGTACTACAGGCGTTCTGATGTGTGCTTGTGTCTCCCCTAACAATATCTCAAATAAGGTATTCGTTAAAATCATACCTGCGATTTCTCAATTAGAATTATTTTGAATCTCCTTCGCGCTCTCAAGTTTTTGGTTTATACTCCATACCGGGTGGTTAAGCGAAGACTTCAAATTATGGTTCGAATTTGGGTACATAAGAAAAATGGGAAATGTTTTTCTGGAACCAAACAGCCAGCCCCGGTGGTCGTCAAGAATTGCAGACAAAAACATGCTAATTAGCTCTAATATTTAATTTCAATTTCGTAGTTGAATCGTTTAATAGTTGTAAATAAACATCATTCCAATGAAAATAATGATAGACGTTAACAAATATCTGTAACGCGAAATTAGAGCGCAGCTGTAGAGGTGGAATAGGGGAGGGTACGGAGGAGAGGGTATGCCCCTCCTCCTCCTCCTCATCCTCTCATCCTTCTGTCCATCCTCTCCCTTCTCATTTTCTCCTCCATCTTTTGCTCATCATTTCCTTCTCTTCTCCACTAAATTTAGCTGAAAATTTTACAGCACGTGACCTCAACACCAATTCAGTTCGCCGAATTTAGCCAGGAATTTCCCCACTAAATTTAGCAGAGAAACTAAGTTTGTCCGCTAAATCTAGTCAAGAAACTGAATTTCTCCGCTAAATTTAGCAAGCGATTGAATTGGTGTTGAGGTCACGCGCTGTCAATTTCCCCGCTGAATTTAGTGCGGTTTACGTCGACTCCGACGCCGACGCCTCGAAACACAGAAACGGGCGCCTAAGAGCTTCGCTCTAAAACGTGCTAAGCCTCATCCAAAACCACTAAAGGAGGAAGAGGCGCATATCTCCCTTCCGTACCCTCCCATATTCCTCCCCTAGAGCTGTGCTCTAATTTCGCGTTACAGAGAGTGGTAAACGTCTTTCATTATTTTCATTGGAATCATGTTTATTTTCAACAATTAAAGGGGAGTTCAACTACGAAATCTTAATTAATTATCAGAGCTAATTAGCATGTTTTTGTCTACAACTGTTGACGTCCGCCGGGGCTGGCGGTTTGTTTCCAGAAACACATTTTACAAAATATATGAGGAAGCGGCAGCATTTTACGGCGTCCTTATAAACGATCAATTTTGTCTAAAACCCTGCAGTACAGCCAAAGCCACAGGAGAGAGAACGTGTCCCAACCTTGTCAAGTGGATTGAAAGGGGAAAGAGTAGAAAAAACTGGGACTCTCAGCATTTCTCTTACGTTCCTCCTTTCGCTCTTCTTAAACAGGTTGGGATGCGCTCTCTCCTCTGTAGCTTTGGCTGTACTGCACGGTTTTAGTGAGGGGAAATATAGGCTACGGTTTCTTATCGGGGCGCGTCTTTAGGCCCTGTCCCGCTCACCGGTTTCCGAGGCGTGAAGCTTCCGCGTAATGTGCAAAAGATTGAATTAAAAAAAAAGAACACTAATTAGCTATATATTAAACTAAAATTTACTAATGAATGCCTTGCGCGTCTCGGCCACCGGGGAGCAGGACCGCGGCCGCAAAGATAGGCTTGGATAAAAAATTGAAACGTAGGAATGCTTCCACACTGATCATTTTATTTGGAAGGCCATAGAATGCTGCCCCTACTTTATATATTTATAAAATGAGTTTATTTAGTGGTTTCCAACGATGCTTAAGAAGTTTCTCTGTGGAGCCATATGTTTAGTTTTATTCATTAAGTTAATAAATTCGAATATTATTTAGCTAATTGTTACTCTTGTGCAAGTTTTTTACGTCCGTCGTAGCTGGAAGTTTGTTCGAGGAAAATTTTCTATTTTGTTCTCTCAGCCACCCTACGTTTAGGGATTTTTAGAAGCCTTCGTTGAAGCACCCGGTATCTTCCAGCTATATGCGAAATTGTGCAGGCGAGCTCGTTTAGTAGACGTATCCTAATCTAAACACTGAGACAGGGAGGAAATAAAGTAACGTACAAGGCGACGTAAAATCTTGTTTTAAATTTTATGTTGTCTTGTCTGTTCTTTTTTTTAATTTCTTTTTGTTTGAATTTAGATTAATATAATGCTACCTAACACATTTATTCTACCTTTCGCGAAAACTACGCGAGAAAAAGAAAGCTGGTGCCATGAACAGAAATACACGACACTATTCCTCCACATCGAATGCCGAATTCCACGCGCGCATGCGTGATTCGTCACAGAACAGCCGCAGAGGCCCTCACAAGGCAACAAAGCCATTCCTCTCGCTCGAGGTCGCGTTCTTGGCCATTTTCGGCAGCTGATGTTGTCCTCGCTGCAGCCGTATGACCACATGCCCTTATTGACGCTTGTTTGTCGGGCTTCGCTCCTTTTATTTGTTGGTTCTTCTGGCACTTTGGGCCGTGAACACGTTTTCGCCTGTGTTGCCGTTAGAGCCGTGTTACTGTGGAAAGGGATTCATTCGCGGCGTATTGCTCGCAACTCATGTTAGTGCCGCTGTCACGTCCGTAAAATGTTTCTTTCCGTGTACATAGTGCGGGACCGCGACTCAGGAAATGACTCGATTTATTTTCCATTTATAGTTGAGCATTTCTTGGCTTTATTTTGTGAGGTTTGATTCATTGACTGGGTGCCCTGAAGTTCATAATATCTTTTCCTTTTCTTTTTTTCACAGGGAAGATTTCCCTGGATATGTTTTAACCATGTCCAGTAATATTGCGAAAACACTGCGGCTGAGGATTTTTGAATTTCAAATTATAACTCAAGGTTTTTTTTTTTAACTTTCGGGAACAATAAAAGCAGTCTTTGATATGGGAGGCTCAGTGTGGAAACACTTTTAGAGTAAAACGCTAATACAGGGTAAGCTGCTCCAACTCGTATACAGTCTAGATGTCGTCTGCGAGTTCAGTTTCTTGCAGATCACGAGAAAGCACATCACGGCAATCGAATAGAAAAATACTCGCGAAAGACTTAGCTTATAATTAAGGTTCCGTGTTTTCAGGTTTTACCGTATATCTCTTGAAATCGAAAAGGCGGAAGGGGCAGCTTAATACACGAATTCTGTGTTCTTTTATGTGAATTTTTGGTGTCGACCGAGATATTCTGTTCATCGGTTGAAATACTCGATGGCGAACAACAAATTTGTGCTTTTCGGTGTCGAACAACAAAGCAGTGTTTTTCGGTGTAAAACAAGAAATCAGTGTTTATCAGAGCTTATGTTGAAGAAAATAAAGAGGATAAGGTTCGGAAAAAGAAAATTTTCAGGAACTGTTCACTGCGGCTGTGTTCAAGGTAAGGGACAAATAAAATTGTAGTTTATTATTTTTTTTCAGAAAGCTTGGGTTTTTCTTATTGAATTCGAGCTTTTTCGGCATCATTGTGGTGGCCTGCTACTGAGAAGGTTTATTTTCAAGCATGCACTTCACACGACCGCCTTTACTTTTCTCGCTAAGAACAAGCGTGAGTGACAACCAGCATCGCTCGATGATGTAATGTGCAAGCCATGTGTACGATTAAATATAAAAAAATACAATCTTAGCATAGACAATTCTCAAGCGTGCACTGTTCCTTAACATATCGCCTCTCTTTATTTTTGTCATGCTCTATTTTGAATTTTTTCATTCGCTGGGATCTTTAAATTGCTTGCCGTGATTCGTTGTCTTGTATTCCGCGGGAACATGAACACAGAAATATTCTCTAGGATGTGCGCCTTGTAAATTAACGCTTTTCAGGCATTTTAGACGGCGCGCAAAATTCAGTTTCTTTATGTATCGTGCTGCAATTTTTTACTGAGTCGCAATAGAGGTGCTAGAGGTTCACAGCAAAAAGACAACAAAAAAATTAACTTACCTTGTTAAAAAAAATAATAACCAGAGAAACTTGTTCTGGGAGGTCTACTCCGCCCTTTCGCGGACGGTCCATTAGTAAGGAGAAGTTGTGCCGACAAATGGCGCCGCGTCGAGAGAGCGCCGATCTTGCCTTTTTGGGTCACTTTGCGAAATCGTCTGCTATGATTATTATGCAATTAAATGCAAAGGTGCAAGCGAGCTGGAGGAGAATGACGAAGATAATCTCGGGAGAAGGGGAACAAAAGGAACAAAGGATAAACACAAATCTCCAAACACAGCTACGTGACCGGTGCGCGGCCGCAAAAATCCGCCTGATCCGGGTATCGAACCCGGTACCTTGCCATTACAGGTGGAGCGCTCTACCAACTGAGCTCACCAGGGGTTAGACGTCAGTGGAGCAGACGAGTTTTATTAGCTGCCACCAGTCTAACACCAACAAGGGTGAAGCTTGCAATTTAAGTTTATAGTTAAGTCAAGTCAAGAATCTTTATTTCTCTCCGTTTGGAGAGGGGAGGTAGAAAAAAAGCAACTCAGTGTTGCTTGACGAGCCTCTGCCCCCCCCCCCCCCCCCCCCTTTTTACAGCAGCAAAGAAAAAATATATATATATATTCACATACACACATTCATGCAAATTCACAATCTCTACACCAATAAAAAGAAAATAAGTGAGCTAAATCGTAAAATCGATTCATGTTTTAACTATTCAGGAACGTATTTAAGAAAATCATTAACAAATACAGAAAGTACGTCCTTCCGAGTTCCACAAAAAATATTTATATTCAATTGAACGCAACAATTTAAAAGGCGCGGTAGTGTAAATCTCAGCATTTGATCGCCGTAATTGGTCCTAGAGTGCGGCACTGCCCACGCATCTTCAGACCGAGTGTGGTAGAGCGTTTTCTTGAACTGAAGATTTGAGATCGATAAAAGTAAATTGTTGGTACAAACCGACTTTTTATAGGAAAGGACTAATTTGTAACTATAGTGACTGGTAATTTGCACAATATTAAATTTTTAAACAATGGTTTTGTATGACTGTCGTAGCTAGTATGACATATCATACGAATCGCTCTCTTCTGAAGAATATGCATTTGATTTATATTAGTTAAGGTCGTATTTCCCCATACCAAAAAGCAATAGTTATATTGAGCGTAAAAAATAGAGTTGTAAACGAGTATCATGGCGGAACTAGGAATCATGTGGCGATATCTGTATATTATACCCGCAGCCTTCGATAGCTGTGTATTGCACCGAATCGTTCCAAGTCATGTACCGATTAAAGATTACCCCCAGGACTTTGACACTCTCAACTATATCAATATTCCCTGTACCAAGCAAAAGTACTGACCTAGAACTACAATTTGTATTTTGAGTTCTAAATACCACGACTTTGTTTTACTTACGTTTGTTTACAGTGAATTTGATAATGCCCAAGCATTTAATTGATAAAGATAATGGTTTCCGTTGCTTATAATTTTATCTATGTTAACACCGAAAAATTATACTCGTACCGTCCGCATAAATAATGCAGTTCACATTACCATCAATATTTACTAGGTCATTAATATACAAGTTGAAAAGGAGTGGCCCCAAAATACTGCCCTGTCGTACACCGCCGGTTGATGGTCTGAAATTTGATCGTTTTTTATTTATTTTAGCACACTGATGGAGGTTTCGAAGGTAACTTCTAATCATCTGTAAAGCGACCCCACGAACACCATAAAGGAACAGTTTCGTACGTAACGTTTTATGATTTATGCGGTCGAAGGCTTTTATGAAATCGATGGATATGCCGAGTGTTACCAGCTTTGCTTCGATGTTGTCTAAAAATAGTTCTTTTTTGTTTTAAAAGTGCAATCTCAGTCGAACGACCTTTCATAAATCTATATTGACAGGGTTTAATGATTGAAAATATATCATAAAAATGATGAAGCCTTTGACGTATGATTTTTTCTAATCCCTTGGAAAATATGGGTAAAACCATAATAGGTCGATAATTTCTTAAGTAATTCCTATTACCGGTTTTATATATTAGTGTCACCTTTGCTATCTGCATTTTTTTTAAAGGTACCATACTGAAGTGCTAAATTGAATATGTGCGTTAAATAGGAGAAAACCGGCCGCAATACATGTTTAATTGGTTTTATTTGACGGTCATATATATCAAAACCTTTACTGTTTTTTTAATTTTAAAACACTGAGAATATTTTCTCTTCGTCGGTTAGGGTAAAGGCCCGTTCGCACTCTTGCGACCGAGTACGACTGACAGAGACGAGATCTCTTACAACTTCTTAAATGTTTCTAGAATGAGGGAACACACTGACATTGTGGCGCCATCTATGCGGTGACCCTAAAACTGCATTTCACAAAAGCGAAGGTTTTGCGGGATTTCCGAGGTCAAATGTGCGTAATACCCATAGAAAGGCTCGTTTATAACATTGACAAAAGCTTTTCAAGCCAAAAAAGAAAAGATATTGCGCGAGAAATAAAAAAAACAAATATGCCGGACCGCCGAGTTTACACCGCTTCCCAATAGATGGCGCCAGTTTGTTGTCTGGTTTAAGAAGTTTTAAGCAACCCAGGTTTGAGAGGTCGCAAGCAGTCGCAAGAGTATGAACGGGCCTTAAGAAATAAGCTGTCAGAAACACTAAGCATGTATTTGGAGGCACTCATGGAACACACACTTTAAGCGAGCTTAACAAAATGTTTATTAAATTTTTCAGCTAAAGGTTCCCTCTCTATATCGGTGCCTTCCATTTTGATTTTCGTGATTATCTCCTTGTGCGGCCCATTCTTAAGTATACCGTTCCATTTTTTTCCATATAACATCAGATCTGTTTACGCCTTGTTAAAATAAGAACGTTTTGACTGCCTTAAGGCCCTTGTACACTGATTTATTTTTTCCTTAAATTTAGCCAACACGCTAACGTCTCTGCTACGTACAAATTGATGGTAAAGAGTATTTTTCTTATTTATCATTTTTCTTATTCCTGACGTAACCCATGGTTTACGGGACTTGCGGGAAATATTTCGCTCTAGGTAGCGGAAGCAACGGTTGTATATCATAATAAACTTATCGAGAAAGTAATAAAATGCGTTGTCAGCTGATACGCTTGGCAACACCGCACTCCATTTCGCAGAAAATGTCTGTTGTTTAAAATGTTGCAAGTTTTTTGTGCTGATGTTTCTAAAACAAGATTGAGCAGCACTAGTTTTTTTTTTTATTTTCCTGTTGAAATTTACATGACTAAACATAAAGATCGGCAGGTGATCGCTAATCGTTACCCCGATCACGCCAGCAAGTATCTCTGCGGTGGGAACGTTCGCTAAAAACTAATGAAGCAACGTGTCATGCAGAGGCGCTATACGAGTAGGCAGTGAAATAACATTAGACAATCCATATGACTGATACATTGACCGTAAATCAAGCTGATGTTTAGAGGAGGTAAGCATGTCTATAATAAAATCACCGCCAAGATAAAGACACGATTTATTTTCACCAACAACCTTTAAAAATATCTTCAAGAAATTCAAGGAAGGTCGCAACATTCTCAGATGGCGGTCGACAGCCGACAAGAAATACAAATTTAGCATGTTGTGAAGTTAAAATCTCATAGTCATTTGTTGTCGCTGTGAAATCACTAACAATACTATATTCAAGGTCTTTTTTCACGTACATACATACTCCTCCTCCTACTTTGTTGCTAATATTTAAATTAATACTGCACACTTCTCTAGTTGGTCCACTTCATCACTCTGGTTATACCATGTTTTAGTTAGCATTATTACATCAAAAGAAAATGTAAAACTGTCCAGAAAGATGCTAAATTTATCAAACTTATTTCGCACTGATTGAAAATTTAAATAAAATAACGAAAAAAGCACATTTAATTAGTCTTTAAAACGTTTAACATCCTCATTTGGCAATAAGTAAGATAAGACTATCATTGCGAGTGAAGTTAAAAAAAAATGCAATACCCAAAGCAAAACTACTCCAATTTTCGCAAGTCATCCTTAGTCTTCATTAGATGTGCTTGAGTTCCGTCCTTCTCCCTGACAAGAATCTTACCGTTTTTATACCAAGCGTACTGGAACCTGTTTGTTTTTCCCATTCTTTCGCTTCCCACAGTAGTGCCTTATCTTGCTGCGTTAAGTTTTCCAAGATGTGTATCTTACTCTGAGTATTCCTCAGTCGTGACCGCCGGTCTCGCCACATATCGCGTGTCGCCTGGCTGACAAAGCGAACAATGACTCCGGGGATCTTGTCTGCACGTGAGGGAAGTCTGTGTGCTGCGACAATTTGATCCGATGTCAGATCAGGCACATCCTTTGTCCCTCTTGTTCCACTTCTCCAGGGATTACTTTCGTCATTCTAATCCAGCTCGCTTGCACCTTTGCATTGAATTGCATAATAATCATAACCTTAAATTGCAAGCTTCACCCTTGTTGGTGTTATACTGGTGGAAGTTGATAAAACCCGTTTGCTCTACTCATGTCTATCCCCCGGTTAGCTCAGTTGGTAGAGCAAGAAAAAAAAAAACGCAGTTGATAGAGCGCTTTTCCTGTAATGGAGAGGTCCCGGGTTCGATACCCAAACCAGGCAGAATATTTTGGTCGCGCACCGGTCACCTAGCTGTGTTTGTCTTGTGTACCTCTTGTCCCCCTTCTCCAGGCAATGTTTTCGTCGTCTGCTATCATAACCCACATCGGCCGGCGCGCTCTCGACGGGGTGTACGCCATCTGTCGGAAGCACTTCTCACTATGCGTGCGTCGTCTCCGAAGTAGCGGCGTAGATTGCCAAAAACAGGCATTTTTTTTTTGAAAGACGGAAGTCTTTTATTTACTTGACGGTGACAGCGCAGGAAAAATCAATCTCACACCAGACACTCAGGAAGACAAGCACACGCGCTGAACTTACAACTCTTGTGTATTCGATTACTTCATTTTTCTCTTCAACGTCTGGGTTGACTTTTCAGAACGTGATAAGTAGAAGAAGTAGCACGAAATCCAAAGGAAACTTCTAAGAGAAGGCAAAAGAACAGTAAAATAAAAGAAAAATGAAGAAACGGAAAACATATCTAAACGAAACACTTTTACAAATCGTCGCTCTCCCTCATCGTTATCGTTTAGATAGAAATTGGAGCTCTTTGGTCGACAGCGCTCTGAACTTACACCTTCTGCTTGCACCTCAGTAATATTTCCGCGAGCGCAGCTGATCAAGCAGGCAGCGCGCTCTTGACCTAACGGTTATCGCGCGTGCCTTCCACGCAGGAACGCAGAGTTCGATTCCTGGCCGCGGGGACGCATTTTTGTTGACCCTAACGTAAAGTTTGGTAAATTCGAGAAACGTGTTGCTGATTCCAAGTTAAAATGTTCTACACGCCGAACCTTCTACACCGATTGTTCCGGAAGCCCACGCGGGTAGATAAGTGGCTCCGCGTGCCGAGCCGGAGACAGTTTCGCCTCAGCGTTCGATCCTGCTGCCGGGCCGACTTCGACGCCCGCGACGCTCTGTTGTTATCTTCTTCCTTTTTTTTTGTTTTGTTTTGGGCACAAGTTCAGCCCAATAAACGTTTAGTTTTCTCAGTTATTCTTACCGCATGTCCGTGCAGCGCTCCCTTCTGAGTTCCCGTAGTGCAAATCCAAACCCAAGCCCCCAAGAACCGAACGAAGATCAGACCGGGATCCGAAGAAGTCGCCGCAACCATGGCCTACCCGCGGAATCAGGACCCTTGCAACCCAAGACCAAGCAAACAAGGGGGACGACGATGGCCATCCAGTCAGAGACCCCGGCCGTTTCTGCCGTCGTATACCTGCCCGTCGCACCCCGGACTCCGGCGCCTTTCCAAGGGGAGATCCACGAGGACGTTCAGGATGGGCTACAACATTACGATTGAGTGGCCCTCCAGAACCGATGAACACCTGAGCAGTGCTTTCAGAATGTCTACTTCGCTCTAAAAGACGCGGCACGCACCTGGTTCGAGAACCACGAAGCGTCGATTGCGTCGTGGGAAGAATTCCAGGCCGAGCTGCGACGCACCTTTGCCAACCAGCCGCGACGACAGTGTGCCGAAGAACTCCTGCGAGCGAGGACCCAAGGGCCGACCGAGAGCGTCACAAGCTTCGTCGAAGACGTTCTCCACCTGATGAATCGCGCCCACCCAACAGCTCCCGAAGAGAAAAAGTTGCGGGTCTTGATGCGCGGCGTGAAGGAAAACATCTTCGGTGGCCTTGTGCGGAACCCGCCTGGCACCGTCGAATGTTTCATCCCTGAGGCAACCAACATCGAGCGCGCGCTTCAGGCGCGCGCTTCCCACTACCAGCGACATCCAGGCGTCGCTGCACCCACGCTGCCTAAAGGCGAAAACATTCCGGGCTCGCCGGACATCTGGGAAATTATCCGCGAGGTCTTCCGGGAGGAAATGCGAAGGTTGCTACCGTCAGTCGTCCGCCAACCCTTTCCATCGCCGAGGCTGTCCGAGAAGAAGTGCATCGGGCGCTCCAACCACAGGTTCCCGTCACCACGGTGGCACGGGAGGAACCGAAGTTGAGCTCTTGCAATCTGGCGCAGCATGGCCTTCGTCGCTTTTGCGCCATTAAACCGTTAATCATCATCATCATCATCAGCTACGCCGCCATGGCCCGACGCCCACCGCAAGCCCCTCGCCAAGCCACGGCGCCACCCCGAAGTGACGCCCCAACGCCGCATTACCCCCGACGACAGGAAGATCAGGCGCACGTTCGCCCAGAGAAACCTGCGCCGAGGAAGACAGACGTCTGGAGGACGGCCGACCGACGCCCGCTGTGTTGCCACTTCGGGGACGCTGACCATATGTACCGCTGATGCCCATACCAACGACTCATCCTGCACGGGTTCCACCCGAACGACCCGCGCACCCGTTATGTTGAGCGCCCTCGGGAGATCGACGAGTATCTGCGACGACCTCAGTCCCCGAGCCTATGTACCACCGAAAGTCGCGGTTGCCGTCGCCACGACGTCCAGCTTCGCCGATGCACCGACCACGACGTGAAAGCCTTTCACCCCTCACTACTCGCCGGGTAAACTAGGCGCCGCAACCCCTGGAGGTGGAGTCGCCGAAGACGACCGCCACCAAGATCCTTCACGAACGTCGGAAGGCCCCCACTCAAACGCCACCAGAGACCGAAACGACGCTCCTGCAAAGGTAAAGAATAACCTAAACATCGTTATCGACGGTCACGACGGGTCGGCTCTCGTCCACACCAGAGCAGACTACTCCATCCTTAGTGTGAGGCTCTCCCAACACCTTTGGAAAGGGACGACGCCGTGGGATGGCCCACAGATACGGGCCGCCGGTGGACATCTCATCACGCCAGTCGGAAGATGCACTGCTCGCGTCGAGACTCACAGCGATACGTGTCCGGTAAAGTTCGTCGTTCCACGAGACTGTGCGAGAGGCGTTATACTCGAAATGGGCTTCTTTTGCGAATACAGCACCGTCATTCAACTGGAAGCCAACGAGTTGAGGCTGCCGAAACCTGTCGTAATGCCAATGATCACAAAACTACGGCAGCCACGTCAGGTGCAGTGCGTTTACTCTCCAACCACGTGAACTTGCCACCACACTCGAGTGTACTTGTGCCTGTCGCGACCGAAAAAGGCACCTGCGGAGAAGCTTTGCTGGAAGGTAGCGTCCAACTGCTCCCTGGAAGAGAGATCGGCGACGCAAGAGGCATCGCGGAGCTCCAAGACGGACGCACTGCTGCACTCGTAACGAAATTCCAACAGAAGGCTCAGCACCTTACGAAAGGCACCGCCGTGGGTCACGCCGAGGAACTCCCCGACTCAACCGCTATCGCCGGAATATCAGAAGGCCTCTTTCCATGGCCACACGAGACAACGCCGCCTTCGCAGTTCAACATCGATCCAACCCTGCCTACCCCACAACGGCGAAAACTCAGTGACCTTCTCACCGAGTTCAGTGAGTTCTTCTTTACGTCGTCAAAGGTACGCCAAACTACGGTTGCGAAACATCGAATTGTTACTGATGACGACGCGCTTCCCGTTCATCGGTCGCCGTATCATGTCTTGGTGAAAGAGAGTGAAGTCGTCTAGAAGCAAGTTGAAGAAACACTCGACGACAACATCCAGCTTTCAAACAGTCCGTGGGCTTAACCGGTATTCCTGGTGAAAACAAAAAGACGGGACTCTTCGGTTCTGCGTGGACTATGGTCGACTGAACGTCGTAACAAAAAAGGACGTCTACCCGCTGCCCCGCATCGACGACACTTTGGACCGGCTGCACGCCTGATACTTTTCGTCGATGGACCTAAAGAGTGGGTACTGGCAGATCAAAGTCGACGAACGGGATCGTGAGAAGACTGCCTTCGTCACGCCGGACGGACTGTCCGAATTGAAAACGATGCCGTTTAGATTGTGCACAGCACCGGCGGCCTTCCAACGCGTAATGGATACCACCCTTTCAGGTTTGAAATGTCAAAGCTGTCTCGTCTACCTCGGCGACTTCGACGAGCACCTGAGACGTCTGCGAGTCGTGCTACACGCTATCCAGAATGCTCAACTGACGCTCAAGCCGTCAAACTGTCAGTTCGCTTACGGCGAGCTCAAATTCCTGGGCCATGTCGTGAGTGCTCAGGGTGTAAGCCCTGACCCGGCAAAAACATCCGCTGTTGCCGAATTTCCGAGGCCATCAGAAAAGAAAGTCGTACGAAGATTTCTTGGGCTGTGCGCTTACTACAGACGTTTCGTTCGCGATTTTGCCAAGATTTCTGCACCGCTCACGAATCTCACGAAGGACAACGTGAACTTCCAGTGGGGAGAGGAGCAAGAACAAGCGTTCAACGAACTGAAGGAAAGACTCCAGTCGCCCTCTATCCTCGGACACTTCGAACCATTAGCAGAAACGGAAGTTTACACGGACGCCAGAAACGCCGGACTCGGCGCGGCACTCGTCCAAAGACAAGACGGAGCAGAGAGGGTGGTCGCTTACGCAAGCCGGTCACTGTCTAAGGCAGAGCAAAATTACTCAACGTCCGACAAGGAATGTCTTGCTGTCGTCTGGGCGTTAATTAAGTTCCGCCCGTACCTGTACAGGATTCCGTTCCGCGTTGTCATGGACCACCACGCTCTCGGTTGGCTCGCCAACCTAAAGGACCCGTCAGGACGTCTCGCTCGCTGGAGTCGCCGACTCCAACAATTCGATGTAACCATTGTGCATAAGTTTGGCAGCAAGCATAACGACGTCGAATGTTTGTCTAGGGATCCAGTTGAATCTCCTTCCGACAGCACCGACGACGACGATGACCACCGTTTTTTCGGCGCAGTTACAAATACCGACATGGGAGCACTTTAACGAGATGACCCGAAGCTTCACGCAGTGATTGACCACCTCAAGGGTCAAGGAAGTTAAGTTCCGCGAGTCTTGGCCCGAGATATGTCAAGCTTCGTTCTGCGGCGAGGCGTGCTTTTCAAAAAGAACTTCGGAACCAGTAACGCTGACTGGCTCCTGGTGGTTCCTCTTGGCCTTGGAAAAGAAACCTTTCAAGCATGCCACGACGACCCGACGACTGGACACCTCGCCTACAGCGGGACGCTAGCCCGGATTCGTGACGAGTACTACTGGCCGAGACTCCCGAAAGCCGTCCATCTGTACACACGGTCCTGCCATGAGTGCCAGCGACGTAAAAAGCCTCCGACGAAGCCAGCAGTACTTCTGCAGCCAATACCTGCCCCGACTACGCTCTTCCAGCAGGTTGGAATGAATTTACTTGGGCCATTCCTAACATCGACGCAAGGAAACCGTTGGATTGTCGTGGCGACCGATTATTTTACACGATACGCCGAGACGAAAGTCCTTCCATCGGGAACAGCGGTTGAAGTCGCCGTCTCTCATCGAGTCCATTCTCCTCCTACACGGCGCACTTGAAGTGCTCATCACAGATCGCGGGTCATCTTTCATGCACATCTGACTTAAGAAGTCCTTCACATCAGTCACACCAGCCATCAACGAACCACCGCTTATCATCCACAGACCAACCGGCTAATGGAGCGGCTCAACAAGACGATCGCCGACATGATCGCCAGGTACGACGACGTAGAGCACAAGACGTGAGACGAGGTGTTGCCGTACGTCACGTTTGCGTACAACACAGCGGTTCAAGGAACCACGGGAATGACACCGTTTCAACTGGGACACGGCCGGACGGTTACCACGATGCGCGACGCCATGGTGCCTCACGTGCCGGCCGACGCAGGGAACGACGACGCACGACTGATCTCGCAACGCGCGGAAGAAGTTCGCCAAGTGGCAAGAAAAAAAAGTGAAAGCCGTTTGCAACTCCCTGTAACACCGAATTAGAGCGCAGCTCTTGAGGAGGAGGAGGGAAGGGTACTGGGGGGGGGGTCAAGTGACCCTGGGTGGGGGTCACGTGACGATGACGATGCCGATGACGTCATCAGTAACGATGACGACGCGGATACCGATGACGTCATCAGTGATGATGACAATGACGATGCGGATGCCGGTGACGTCATCAGTGATGATGACGATGACGATGCGGATGCCGGTGACGTCATCAGTGACGTCACTGATGACGTCATCAGCGATGATGACGATAACGATGCGGATGCCGGTGACGTCATCAGTGACGTCACTGATGACGTCATCAGCGATGATGACGATGACGATGCGGATGCCGGTGACATCATCAGTGACGATGACGATGACGATGCGGATGCCGGTGACGTCATCAGTGACGATGACAATGACGATGCGGATGCCGGTGACGTCATCAGTGATGATGACGATGACGATGCGGATGCCGGTGACGTCATCAGTGATGATGACGATGACGATGCGGATGCCGGTGACGTTATCAGTGACGTCACTGATGACGTCATCGGGGGTCACGTGACTTGGGAAGCCACGTGACTTTGGGTGTCACGTGACCTTGGGGGTCACGTGACCCTGGGGAAGGGGTCACGTGACCTTGGTGTGACCTTGGGGAGTCACGTGACCCCCGATGACCCTTGGGGAGGGGTCACGTGACCTTGGGGTGACCTTGGGGTCACGTGACCTTGGGATAACCTTGGGGGTCAAGTGACCTTGGGATGACCTTGGTTACGCCGACGGCGACGGCGACGCCAACGCCGCTCAAGCCGGGAACGGGCCCCTAAGAGCTGCGCTCTAAAAGATTCATGTCCAACAGCGAGTCGACTCACTCCTCTATACCCTTTGTCGCCGGGGCGTCCACTTTCAACCCAGACCCGGGTATGCGTGTGGACACCGATACGGCTCCGCGGTCTCAGCGAGAGGCTTCTCAAACGCTATTTTGTGCCCTACAAAATCATCGGACGCCTCGGCAATCTGAACTACGAAGTTCTACCCGACGAAACGCGCCCATCTGCAAGACGCCAGCCACGACCCAAGGTGGTGCACGTCGTTCGGCTCAAGACATATTACGAACAATAGAACTTTGAACTCTCATCAAAGAGTGAACTGTGGCTCGCGACTCTGCTATCCTTCTGTTGCGGATCTGTGTTTTCGTTCTGTGCTGCATCGGGACGATGCACTTTTTTAAAGGGGGGAATAATGCCGCGAGCGCAGCTGACCAAGCGGGCAGCGCGCTCGTGGCCTAACGGTTATCGCGCGTGCCTTCCACGCAGAAAGCCAGGGCGCGATTCCTGGCCGCGGGGACGCATTTTTGTTGACTCTAACGTAATGTTCTCGTAAAATCGAGTACCGTGTTGCTGATTCGAGGTTAGAATGTTCTACACGCCGAACCTTCTACGCCGATTGTTACAGGAGCCCACGCGTGTACAAAAGGGGCTCCGCGTGGCAAGCCGGAGTCAGTTTCGCCTCAGCGTTCGATCCTGCCGTCGTGCCGACTTAAACGCCCGCGACGCTCTGTTCTTATCTTCTTCCTCATTGTCTTGGCACAAGTTCGCCCCCTTAAACGCTTAGTTTCCTCAGCTATTGTTTGTTTCATTAACTCTTTATTCGTGACAGTATATCTCAGCACGACACGCCGAGAAACCGATTTTTGTGGACCCTCTAAAGAGCCTAAAAATCGTAAACTTATATGCTCTAGAAAACAGGCGGTGTCTATTTCTCAGAAGCTCCTGCCTTTAGCGTTGCAGGTTAACGGATCACTTGACAGGTCACCAAGCATTTGGATAT
The DNA here is from genome assembly GCF_016920785.2 of Ixodes scapularis. Lineage (NCBI taxonomy): Eukaryota > Metazoa > Arthropoda > Arachnida > Ixodida > Ixodidae > Ixodes > Ixodes scapularis. The sequence goes on along the minus strand of NW_024609896.1, from coordinate 216,959 downwards.
TTGTAACATCGCTGATTATTTGTGCTTCAATGAATGAAGGCACCGCTGAAGCACGAACGCTTTAGAGTCTATACTTCGTTTCACCTCACGTCCGCACGCAGTCTACGCTACGAGCCGATGGAACCAATCAGACTGCGTCAAGATCTCACCATCATGGTGTTAATTATGTACTTGTAGGAATTCTGACATCGCTGAACCAATCATAATAAAAAAGGCCTACTCTCACTTTTTACGCTGCTAGCTTGGTGCCATTAAATCGTAGACATCTGTGGAGCAAGACCAGGGTCTAAACAGGAGCTTCAAGTCCACCGGGTCCTTTTCCTTTAATTTCAGGTGAGTCTTCAGTGCTGTCCTTTCGATACTATAATCCCCACAGGCACAGAGGACGTGTTTGATGTTGCGAACTGTTCTACAAGATAAATATTCGGAAGATTCAGTTTTGCCAATTTTACGAATATAATATTTAGTGTATGCAACACTGATCCGGAAACTATGTAACACCGTCTCAAGTTTTTTTGGTAGTCGTCGTGGTATCTGGAATTGGAGTTTAGGATCAATACGGTGAACGTTGTAATAGTGATACTGTGGATATTGTGGATTTTGAGATTTCATTTCTGATAGATTTGATTAAATAATTGGCATCAGATCTTGAAAACAAAATAGATGCATAAATCGTGCTCTCATAAGCGTCTTTAGCGGCTCTATGGGCGGACACGTCTCCAATTATCCAGGAGGGGCCCGGAATCCACTGCAAGATGAAGTGATGCCCCTGATTCAATGCATGCTGAATAGCCTAAAAAATATTATGCACTAGTTGTGAGCTAAAGTTGTCTTTTTACCGAAGAAAGAGTGTACATCGCAGGCCTGGAGTCGACAAGTATTGCCCAACATCGTGGGCTTTCAGCGCGCGCGTGTACAACAGCTGCACGAATAGCTTATTGTTCTGCTGCAGTTGATGATGTGGCGTGGCTTAGTTTAGCTTTTATGTATGTGGCTATGGATGGAATGTATACCCCCATGGCTACAGATGCGGGAATTGTAGAACCATCGGTGTAGATATGAGTAATAGACTTGTAAGTTCTTTGAATACATTCGAGAGATATCTGTTTAATTACCGGGGCAGGAGCTGGATTTTTATTTATTGATTCCTGGTATGCTTGTTCTTATTTATAAATGAGGGTACTTTCAAGGTGGATATTATGGAATCGCAGTTGCCTTAGCTGAACATTGCATATAGGCTATAGTACCGTAAAAACTTGCGAAAAGCCAGATGAAGTTCTATCCTTTACAATGTATAACAGGTGGTGTTTATGCACCCTGGTTTTTTGTGTCGAAGATGAACTCGCAACGTTTCTTGCGTCCTTTATATTGCGGGAAATGTCTCTCGAGATTCAGCCAGAGTTCCAGAGGTGGAGGTAAATTTGGTCAAAACTAAGCAGTCACGAAGTTCTTGTGCTTGGGAGCTCTTTTCCATGTCATAAAGCTCTTTTCCATGTCATAAAGCTCTTTTACATTTCATAAAGAAACACATCTTCAACGAACACTTTAAGGAACTGCAGTCCAGTGTGAGACGACACTCGCCAACGTAACAGTTTTGTGAGTGTGTGTGTATGTTGTGTGCGTGCGCATTTCTGTTTTTGTTTAATTCTTTTATATGTATCTTCTCTCTTTGTAGTAAGTTCTTTGCTACCTTTGTCTATGTCAAGTTCCTGAAGTGACGGTGAAAGCGAAAGACGAAGAAGGGGGCAAGCTTGAGCGAAAGGGAAAGGAGAATCTCGAGCAAAAGGAAAAGGAGAAGCTCGCGCAGGACATTCAACGACTGAACCCGAAGGGCGGCAGCTGACACGCCAACGCTCCCGGCAGCCCAGGCTTCGCTCCTGGTGAACCCTGGCTCCGCTCCAGGTCTTCTCGCCGCCATCGAGCCCGAGCGACGTGGTGCCTGCTGCTCGCATCAGAAGCCCGGAGCATTGGACTTCGAGCTCGAAGGCGGATTGGAAGGGGTGTCCTCGCAACACTCCTGTCAACCCAGGCCGCATACCTGGTCCGTCAAGCGACACCATCGAACCGGTGCTGGGAGGCCCAGAGCTCCTAGCAAGCTTGGACCTACACCCGTAACATCGAAGGACAAGGCGGCGTTTCGTCCCAAGCAAGATCGACGCTCGAGACTGTGAGTGTTCTCAGCCCGCGACCGAGACTGACTGTATTGACTGTAGCTATTTGACCACTCTATTTTTGTTCTTTCGCTTCCGCTTATAATTTTGTTTTCTGTTCTGCTTTTTTTTTTTTTTGTGCTTGCGAGTAAATTAATTTTTGTTCGTCTACTTATTTGTCGTTTTGTCTTTCGACATGCCCTCGTCCCCTCGGAAGAACATGACAGTCTATAATATTTCTTTTCTTCTTTTTTTTATCTTCTTTTACAGTGTAGCAAGCCGGCGCAAAGCGCTGGCTAACCTCGGTGTTTTTTTTTCTATAAATACTTATTTTCTGTTAAATCGTAGCTTTGGCTGCGTCCATGGGCGTACGAACTAAAGGGGAGGGGGGGGGGGCAAGGGGTGCGCTTGCCCCCCCACCCCCCCCAGTTCTCAGAGTGGGGGGCAAGGTATGTATTTTGCCCCCCCCCCCCCCCCCTGAAACAGTCGCTACTGGGCAGGGCGGCGCCCGAGGCTACTGGGTGGCGCCCGAGGGATACCAATGGCGCCGGCGCTGGGGGGGGGGGGGGGGGAGTGAAAGGGGGGCCTGGTTTGCCCCCCCCCTCAAAAACAAGTTTGTACGCTGCTGGCTGCGTCTGGACTTCAGCTAAAACGAAGCATAATGGCTTCAGTTGTATTCTAGTACGCCATATTTTTGACGGGTCGTTCAAAGCGCATGCTCAGGAGAAGCTTACACTGATCGTTTGCCATGAACAACAAAGAATCTTGACAGTGTGCGGCGAACGTTGCTCAAATATTTTAAAAGTTGGCCGTCAGCTCGCATTCAGTAGTAAACCAACTAACCATTGTATAATGTTATTCTTGTACAGCAAATTATTACCACAATGCCATTCCGGTAGTGAGCACTTAGCCTGTCCCACGTTCAGCGAGTGAGCGCTTTACTCACTTTCGAAAGTAAAAAACACGCGCGTGCAGCGTTGTGGGGTTTGCACGCTTCACTATGGAATAGCAATCAGTGAAGTTGCGTGTATAAAGACGTTTTTCAAAAGCGATATTTGGGGTGCTGTTAAATATTTACGTACCGGCAAAAATAAGAGGACGTAGAATCACTACCAGAGCACCGCTTATTGTAACGTGGATGAAACATTTTACGACCAGTTTTCCATGTGGTTACGTTAATGATCGATTAGCGAGATACATCTTGGAGATTCTTTTAACACTCCTGCGAGACGACTTATACCCTCTTATATCTTGAATAGCACAGAATGAGGACCTCGTTCAATTCCCAAGTTTTTGATTTCTCCACAACTTTATGGTCCCAGAGAATTTTACGTAGCGAGCTCGGAAGGCCTGCCGAAATGGGACGACCGGAAGTCACTTGGGTAGACAGAGACGTTTTCTGCTTGTAGTGTTCGTAAACAGTAAAATGGCCTAGAAACAACTCGACAGTTTACAGAGAGTAACCAGCCAGAGGGCACCGAAAGTAGTACAGCAGCCCAAGAACTTTGCCACTTTCTCAAGCATAGGTAAGCGCACGCGCCAAAGACCCCATGGTGGACTATGCTCGTTTTTACCTCAAGAAGCGTAGTAAAAAATAGTCCGGCTCCTCGGGGATCATTACTAATTGCCCCTTTCAAACGTTTAGTTAAGATATATGAGCAGTGGCGGATCCAAGGGGGGGGGGGGGGGGGGGCGGCGGGGGCGATGGCCCCCCTGAAAAGCCTCGCTAGGCAACCCCCCTCCCCCTCCCCCCCGGGGTTCTTCGTCAGCTCGAAGAAAAAACGTAAGCAATCGACGCAGGATGCCGCTTGTACAACCAGGGGACCAATTGCTTTTCTTGCTCTGGGTACAGTGTAGTCTGGGTCTGAGCTTCTCCTGAAGACGCTCCGGACTTCCCCACGACCTTGGCTTAAACATTAACCCGCTTTCGTCCTCGCCTCCATCCCTCACTGAGGATCAGCGACGCAGCGCGGAATACAGTAAGAAGCCGACGAGCGCCAGAAGGGGGAGATGTTTCCTCTAATGGGCTTCATACTGCCTGCGGTACGACTTCTCGTGGCGGGAAGCTAATAAAAGAAAGATAAACGGTACGAGCACTCTAAACGCTGGAGGCTGCTTACACGGGGTCCTCAAGCCGACGCCGTAGGCATTTCTTTTTATACAATGCCGTTTCAACTTAGGGTGGCGGGACATATTTTAGGAAAGGCGCCCGCTACCCCTTGTCTGCCCTTGGCGCCGTCTTTACTTTTCGAGTTAAACGAGGCTTCTGTGGATTGACGGCAGAGCTTTCGCGCGGCTTTGCAGGAGCGAATATGTGTGTGTCGATTCTGTCGAACGGAACAGAGGCGGGGCTTGCTGGTTTCCAACTGCGGCTTCGAATTCCCTATCTAGGGACTTGGGGAAAACGAGATCTTTCAAAGATGCGACTATACATAAATTAAAAAGACAGTGCCTGTGCCCGTTCGAGTGAACACCGACTCCCAAACGTCCATGCTGCAGTTGTGATCGGCCTTTAGCCCAGTTGAGATTCGCCGACCGGACAACCACTCTGCCCCATCATATCTCTGCACCTGTCCTCTCGACCCTGACGAATGAGCTAACTACCCAGAAACAAGTAAGTGTTCCTTTCATACAGAAAATATCCAGACGAAGTGCAATTGAATATAATTTGGAAGGATCCATTGCTGTTTTAAGGTATTGTTTAAGTTTAAAAGTTATAGTTGCCGAACTGCAACATGCTTTCAAACATATTCAACAATTATTCGCTTTCGTTCTCTCGAGTTGCATCCAGAACACGTGAAAACACCAGTTTGGGTTGGCAATGCCGCATATGCTGCGCTCTGGACATTCCAAATATACGGCGAACAACCGACGAACTTGCCTGGCAGCGTTCGTTTCGCTCGCTGCGTCGACAGTGTTTTGATGCCGCGAGCAGCTTCGTAGCCGCCGGGCCATTTTTGTCGCTTGTTTGCAACGTACTCGCTCCATTGATTTAAGCCGCTCTTCCCGTTGCCGTAGCAGTTGAGCACTAGCTCCAACCAGAATGCCTGCCAAGGCAATGTCTTTAAGCTGCGCTAAATCGACTGCTCACGTAGTGTCGGTCTGAAACCCAAGTTTCAGAAAGGATAGTGTCACCACAATTTTTTAGATACTTACCTCTAGTGTGATCACCCGAAAGGTTTTAATTCAAAGAGTTCATCCCCGACAGGTCAACCGATACAAAAGCTCTCAAGATCTATATTATGTTATCAGAGTTTAGTAAAAACGATAACCCCACGAAAAATATACACTCCCCCCCCCCCCCCCCCCCCCACCATTTTACACCAAGGAACCGACCCCCTAAAATGGAGGTCTGGATCCGCCCCTGTAAATGATTGTGCATCTTAGATTGGTTTTATGTGATTTTATCAAGACGTACAACAGTTCAAACTCCAAAAGCATCGTTTATTCCCTCGATCACAAATATTGTAAGAACTACTTCGCGCAGCGCAGCAATAATATGCCAAACTTGCTTCTTTCTCGAGGTGACAACGAGTATAAAGTCACTGATAGCTTAAGAAAGGCAGGGTGGGAATAGTTTCGAGCATCTTACTACCCTCAGCAGCCAATGAGATTGCGGCATTAGAAAGTGAGAACACCACAGGGCCTATCCCGAAGCAAGAATCGTGAACATGATGAGCTACGCCCTGCGTTTCTATAGCTGCGAGTGACTCTAGTGTTGAACACTGTCCACCCCAGGGTGTAAGATAGACAGGTGGGGAAACGGCCCATAGAAACCTACCACAGCGCCGTGACCGGATTGTGTACTCGTCTGCTTGCGGGTACCCCCGATTTGCAACAGATGGCGCTGCGGCGAAAGGAAAAAAAGTCAGAATCGTATTTGCGTGGAACTCTACGGGAGAGTGCGCAAAATAGACCGAGAACACGACGGTCCTCCATTGAAAATCCACCAGAAACCATCTCCGTCAGTTTAGCCGGTCGCCACCGGTCGCCCACCCGGAGTGAGAGTTCGCTGTGCTTCACACAGATGGCGCCACAGAAAAAGAGAAAACCGAGGGTGACACAATCCGGTCGCTCATTTGGCTCTCGTTTCCCCACCTGTCTATCTTACAACCTGGTCCACCCCCTGTTAAGGGCTGGGGGACGGACAGGCTGGAGACCGGGTTTGGGCTATATGGATGACTATGTTTTAATGGGGCATAAGGTTATGGTTGCATTTGATGATAGGTCCCATTCCGTCTCCGCCGCGCGTGTCCGCGTGTCCCCCTTTTATAGCCCCGGTGACGTGGCGATGTCGCGTCACCGGAGGGATCCTGGTGATTGGTGGTGGCTGCTGGCTTCGATGAAGATGAGGTCCAAAAGCCACTCTCATTGTCGGAGGTTTATGTCGCCGCAGCAGCAGCTTTTCTTGATGTTGGAGAAAGAAGAAGACGAAGACCCGTTGCTGTTTACTTCAGCTGATGTTCGAAAGCCTTAGTTCCGGGTCTTCGAGAGGGTCTCTGCCGAGCAATGGTGTTGCGGATCATCCCTGTAAGTGTGCCCTAGATAGAGTACGGCCTCGCCGGGGCTTGGAACGTAACCCCCCCCCCCCCCCTCCCCACTGATTGCCGTGATGCTACACTGTGACAAAGTCAGGGTGGGCTATACTTCGTTTCAGCTTCGGTCCAGACGCAGCCGATGCTACAAGCGCGAGCATGTGGCCCAGAACAGTGCTTGCACTGCACGAGTGCACGTGCTTGGCAGGGATGCTGAAAGCCCGGAACTCGCGCTTGTAGCTTTGGCTGCGTCTGGACCGAAGCTGAAACGAAGTATAAAGAAAAAAAAGAAGTAAAGGAAATCCATGCCACCATCATAGCCAACAATAGCGGAGAGAAAGGACAACTAAAAGTTGAAACCTAGCGCCTCCGAGATTCTTGGTGCAACGAATCTCGGTAGCTATGTTATCTAACGGCTTCAATTCGGAAAATGAAGCAACTTGGTGGATCCTGCAACCCGGCTACGTAACAATTCTGCATGGCGAGTGTCACAACGGTACAATCTGCGATTTGTTATTGATTTTTCCCCCTCTTGCTTTCCTCTTTTTCTCTCTCCTTCTCACTCTATTCCTAGCGCATTTTTGTTGAGAGTGCCTGGCCTGTTCACACCTCCTCCGTCGGCTATTTTCGCCTAAAACAATTGCATGTATAACGCCATGAACATGTAGAACTGGTGCGTTTAGCGAGTCCTCAATTGTGGTCCCTCAATTTCCGCCTCATGACGTCATAGAAGTTTCATGCAGTTGCCTGCCGCGATCGTGAAGGTGGCACAGCAGCGCAGCGCATGCGAAAACCGCCTGTTTTGCTGAAGGGTGCTCACCAGCTTCACAGTCCACTGGAGTTTCCCCAGCCAGGACCTGAACGGCAGCAACGACGGCGACACTCACGTTTGCTTCTACTTTCTGCCGGAAATTCTGTGAACTATTAACAGGACTGCGACAGCCGACAACACGATACGCTGATGGCTGCGACGGGAATTTTTACAACATCGGAGCCACTTTTGGACGCATGGGGGAGGGAAGGAGGGGGGGGGGGAGCGGGGGAGCATTTTGAACACACCAGTCGAAGACGCGTTTAATGTGCCATATTCCAGCACAGAAGGAACGAACCTCTTTGCACTCACCGGTAGTGCGGCTCTCAAAAGCAACGAGGATGAAAGTCACTCGGCCAGACTGCATTGTGCAACTTTCATTAATATTGTCAGTCTCAGCCTCACTATTGACCTAGGTTTAGCCGTCGTCCTGGTTTTCGCAATAAATATGCACTTTTAACAATCCGTTACCGCTGTGACGACCCCAGTAGGGCCAGCACAAATACTTCGTGGTGGGTCCACGCTGAGGAGAAGAGAAGCGAGCAGACGATATTTAGTCTCAACGGAACAATCTGGATGCTAATATTGGTGGTGGGGCCATCTGTTGCTCACCTCTCGCCCGGAGTGTTCTGGGTGTCCCGTCGCAGGGGTCTCTTGGGAGTGGGGACTTAGAAGGGCCGGTCATCGACGTGGCTCTGGTTCGACAGGCTGGTTGAACGGAGGAGGCTCAGGGTGCGGCGAATCGGGCTCGCTCGGATGTCCGTCGATGTACGCCTTCAGCTTGTGCTCTTGCCTTGGCTCTCACGTTTCACCGCGTACGTCGCGATCACTTCCCCTTTTGTACGCTGCACGCCTCCTAAAAACCCGTTCTCACCTTCGACTGGCTTCCCTCCAATACAGTCGTCTTTCACACGTCCTGCCCGGCTCGCCTCCCTCTCTCCCCGTCCTTGATCGGTTTCCAGTTTTCCCAGGCCCCTCTTCCCCATTTCCTGTCCGTGCCCTTCCCGCTCCCGTGGAGCGGTTGTGACGACGTCACAACCGCTCCAGCTTTAAAAGAATTTTCTTCCGCTTAGGAAAAATCTTGAGTTCAGCAGCCAAGTACATTGGCCGGAAAAAAATAGCACACACAGCAAAAATAACGATGAGTGACGATCATCAACGTAAGCCACGCCGGCACCGATAAGACCAAAAGAGCGAGGCGTTAAAGCGTGAAAAGGGCGCACTAAGACACAGGTGGCTCAAAAAAAAAATTATTGTTTTCAGAAATGACATCAATTAAATTATATCTATACTCTCTACGATTGCTCGCTGCCGGCGATGACCGGAGACGCCCACCTATTCGCGGCTCCTGAGTGAGTACCCATGCATCGCAATGGGTATCGGCATACCAAATGCCGCAGAGAATGGGTCCGCGCCGGCCCCCAGTGTCACATCAGCCTGCGATTCACGGAGAGTGACGTCTGCAGCGTTCGGCGCCCGCTGTCTCTTTGCTACGGGAAGGGGGTCGTCCACCGGACGACTGCTCGCACTTTCGCTGGGAAAGGAAAGATGCGCGGGTTTGAGCCTATTTACATGAACGATCTTTTCCTCTCGTTTCCCCATTCTCCGGATTCTGCAGGTGATGTCGGAAAGCACCTCCACTATTCGGAAGGGCCCACACCAACTGAGGGCGATCTTCCGCGCGGTTCCCCGCCTGTGCGCTGCAACCTGTAGGTAGGCTGGATTTCTCACATTGTACTGAGGGTCTCTGCTCGTTTTGTCATGCCGAGGTCTTCTTGTTTGCGCCGCCTGAACAAGCGTGTCCGATGCCAGCCGGTGTGATATCGCCAGTCGCTGTACGAGCTAGGACCTGTAATTCTCCAGGGTCCCATAGTTCGCCGCAGGTGCCGCGCGAGCCAGGCTGCGCACAACCGCATCTCTGCCGTAGAGCAGGAAAAAGTGCAATTCCCTGGTCCCTTCGTGGGCGGCAGAGTTGTAAGCGAACAGCGCGAAGGAGAGCCACAGGTCCCAATCACGCTGGTCATGCGCCACGAAGTGTCCCAACATCTTGATAACGGTCCTTCGACGGCGCCGTTGCACTAAGGATGGTAGGCGGTCGTCTGCAGCTTGGAGATTCCCAATGACTCGTACACCTTTTTCATTAGGCGCGAGGTAAAATTTGCGCCCTGATCGGTTAAGAGTTGGTCCGGCACTCCGTGTCGAAACACTACACCCTCGACGAACATTCTAGCTATAGTTTCGGCCTTTCGATCAGGCATGGAGAAAGCTTCTGCAAATCGAGTTAAGTGGTCCACAAAGACCAGGTTGTATTTGCTCCCGGCAGTGGGGACGGGCAACGGCCCGACGATGTTTATCGCAGTGCGCTCGAACGGGCTGGTGAGATGCCCGAATTCTCAAAAAGGTGCCGGCCTTCGACCCTTGGGTGTCTTCCGTAGACTGCATGACTTGCATGATCTGCAGTACTCCACAATGTCTCACCTCATGCCGCGCCAAAAGTACTGCTTTGCAACTCTCTGTCTCGGTATCCTGGCGCCCGTGTGGCCGGCGCAAGGGGCATCGTGGTGCACCCTCAGCAGTTCGCCAACCATCGAGCTGGGAATCACCATCCTCCCAGTCTCTCCTGGTTTATCTGTTTGCAATCTGAGCAGCCTACCCTGGTCGAGGTAGAACTGCCCCTTGCAGTTTTTCTCCGAGGCCTCGCAGGCGGGAATCGTAGCGCGGAGGCAGGTGTCTTTCCGCTGCTCTTCCCTTACTCTCCACCCATCGGTTGACGGGAGGAACACGTTCACCTCTCTCACCACTGCCCGGCTCATCGCGTCAGCGTTCTGGTTTGTCTTCCCCGAACGGTGCACGATTTTGAAGTCGTACTCCTGTGGACGCAGGTTCCAACGCGCAAGCCGTGAGTTCTGATCTCTCGTGCTCATAAGCCACATCAATGGCTGGCAGTCGGTCAAGAAACGGAAATTGCGTCCATACAAATAACAGCGAAAGTGTTTCACGGCCCAGACCACAGCGAGACACTCCTGTTCCGTAGCCCCGTAGGCTTGCTCCGCTCCGTTCAACTGTCGACTCGCGTATGCTACGGGGCGTTCTTGGCCGTCGAATTCTTGGGACAACACCGCTCCCACGGTGAACTTGGAGGCGTCCGTGGCCAGTGTGAACGGTCGCGAGAAGTCCGGGAACCGAAGGATTGGCGCCTCCGTCAATTTCTCCTTCATGACCTTGAAGGCCACCCCGGCATCTCTTCCCCATGCGAACGGCTTCTTACAGGTGAGCTGCGTTAAGGGCCGCCCTACATCGGCGAAGTGCGGCACGTGTCGGCGGTAGTAGGTCATGAGGCCCAGGAGCCGACGCACGTCCGCCTTGTTTTGGGGTGCCGGAAAATGACAACAACATGCGATTTTAGCTGGATCCGGCCGTACGGCTTCTGCCGACACAATGTGACCCAAGTATTTCATTTCGGGTATAAGGAACTGGCATTTCGACGGCTTGAGCTTAAGTCCAGTGGCCCTTACCCTCTCGAACACAGTCTTTAGGTCCTCCAGATGCTCCTCTAGGCTGTTGCTGTAGATGATGATATCATATAGATACACATAGCATATCTTACCGCAGGCCTGCGAGCACGACATCGGCTGTGCGTTGCCATACAGCCGCGCTGTTCACCAGCCCCATCGGCATCCTGGTCCAATGGTAATGTCCCGACGGCGTGCTGAAGGCCGTTTTTTCACGGTCACGAGGGTCCATCTCGATTTGCCGGTAGCCCGAGGTCATGTCAACTACCGTGAAACGTCGTGCAGATCCAAGCTGGGACAAGGTCTTCTGTTTGTTCGGCAATGGATAAGGATCTGCCCGGGTGATCTTTTTTATGTCGCGGTAGTCAACAACAAAACGATAAGAGCCATCGGGCTTCTCAACCAGTAAGGCAGGTGCACCCCAAGAAGACGTGGAATCTTCGATAATCCCTTTCGCGAGCAGTTGATCGATTTGCCCCTCCATCTCCTCTCTTTTAGAGCACGGGATTCCGTGCTCGGCTGTTGCACGGGTGTTGCCTCCCCTGTCGAGATCCTGTTTCACAGCCTCACAACGACCCACGTCTGACCGACTCGTGAAGAACACGTCTCGGTGCTGGTCGATGAGTCCGAGCAGGCGGGCCTTCTCCTCTGTCCTATATGTGAGAAGTCTAAATCATAAAATAAATCTACTTGTTCTATCCAGTGGCATGCCCAAGCATCTGGGTCGACAGGACCAACCTCGTAAGCGTCTACGAGCGTCCGTGGGAGTCGTATCTCCTGGCACGTGACGTTCACCAGGTGTACCGGACCCGTCGCGTCCTCCCACCTCTTCACGAGCGCGTGAGCGCCGACGACGCCATTTACCCCTAGGTCGTGAGTCTCGAGCACACTGAGTCTTCACGCTACACCACCCAAGCTTACCTTCCCCTAAAAAAGGCATTCGCTCAGGGGAGGCAGGACAGAGGGCCTCAAAAGAGTCACTGTTGCCTGGGCCCGTCCTACCTCCTCCAGCTTCGGCTCGACCGTGTTCGCCTGGTGGGCCCAGTTAGTGATCTCCACTCTTGCATTCCCAATGTGCAAGACGCCTTCACTGAGGAGCAAGTCGATGTCCTCTCCGCGGAGGATATCTTGGCCGATGATTCTCGCAACAGGCAACACGAGCCCGTCTGTACATTTGAAGCACGCGGGTCTAATCTCATGACCGCCCAAATGAGCGGGATCTCAAAACATCCGACCGTATCTAGTGCGTCGCCCGTGATTCCTACCAGCCTTCCCACTCTGTCCCTCTTCAGAAGAACATTCTGCCAGTCCTTTAGAATGACGTCTAGGGTTCCCTTCTTCACCAGGCTTACCCTTGACCCGGTGTCAATAAAGCAATGGACCTTGGCGCCACCGATTTCGCACGCAACAATGGGGCTCGTTTCTCCACAAACATTTACCACGAGCTCCTCTACTGCTCCTTCTTTACGGTTTTCAGAGAGGGGCCGCTCTAGTTTCCCGACAGATGGGCAGCCCGTGATCCCAGAGGTCTGTGATCTCCTGCTTGTCCCTGGTCCCCATCCCCAATCTGTTTTATGTCGGCTCGGCCGTCGCGGTGCCGATGTGGGCACGACCGCGCGAAGTGGCCAAATGTCCTACATACGAAACAACCTGAATTGGTCTTTCGCGGTGTTCTCGGTGGAGATCCCTTCCGACTGGTTCGAGCCGCACCACGAAGTGACAAGCTCTGTTCAAATAGTTCGCGCACTTCGCCCTGAGCCTTATTGGGCTCCTCAACCCGCCGTACTGGCTGTGTGCCACCGTTAACAATGCGTTCGTTGCGTTCTTCTTTCACCGCGATTTCGATCGCCCCGTCAAACGTCTCGGGGTCTCGCGAGAGGGTAAACCTCCTAATTGGGTTTCGAAGTCCTCCGACAAACTGCGATAGCATCTGCTCACCGAGTAGCTGTCTCCGCATTTCCCGTTTTTCTTGGGCACCCTATAACACATTTGTTCCCAGTGTGGAATTTCCCAGTACGCGCAATCGACCGGCAAACGCGCGCACGTCCTCCCCCGCATTCTGCTTGGTCGCTAAGAATTTCAAGAGCTTCACGTTCTGGGGCTCAGCGTCGAACCGTTCGAGCGCCAAAGCTTTGAATGCCGTAAAGGTCGTGACTGCGGCCACACACTCATCTTGCTATGTGAAGGCGTACGCGGACCCGACCATCTTATAGCGAGCAATCCCAATGAGTTCGCTTTCCTGCCATCCCCCCATGCTACCTACTTGCTCTAGAATTTGAAAGAATTCCCTGTCGACACCGTGGTCCCGTCGCCAGTAAACGAAGGAACAAGACTCCCCCCCCCCCCCCCCCCCCCCCCCCCCCGAGAGCCAACAACCCTGCACCCAGGGCATTCGGCTGAGCCACCGGTGTCTGAGACATTGTCTCGCCTCTACTCTCGGGTGAGGGCAAAAAGGTCTCACCGTTTTCCTCAGCGATTTGAGTTAGGGGTCTTGTTCAATAAATAAGCACTTTTAACAATCCGTTACCGCTGTGACGACCCCAGTAGGGGCAGCACAAATACTTCGTGGTGGGTCCACGCTGAGGAGAAGAGAAGCGAGAAGACGATATTTAGTCTCAACGGAATAATCTGGATGCTAATATCGGTGCTGGGGCCGCCTGTTCCTCGACTCTCGCCCGGAATGTTCTGGGTGTCCCGTCGCAGGGTCTTTTGGGAGTGGGGACTTGGAAGGACTGGTTGTACCGAGGAGGCTCAGGATGCGGCGAATCGGGCTCGCTCGGATGTCCGTCGATGTACGCCTTCAGCTTGTGCTCTTGCCTTGGCTCTCACGTTTCACCGCGCACGTCGCGATCACTTTTCCTTTTGTACGCTGCACGCCTCCCAAAAACCCGTCCTCACCCTTCGACTCGCTTCCCTCCAAGACGGTCGTCTTTCCCACGTCCGGCCCGGCTCGTCTCCCTCTCTTCCCGTCCTTGATCGGTTTCCCGTTTTCCCAGGCCCCTCTTCCTCAATTCCTGTCCGTGCCTTCCCAGCTTCCGTGGAGCGGTTGTGACGACGTCACACCGGGTTCCGCGTACCGCACCTTTGAAGCCTGCTTCTACGCGCGCACCCCGCCCTCACGGTGTCACTTGGGCTCCCGCTTTTAAGCATGCTTCAAAGGCTCCGGCAGTACAGTGCGCGGAACACGGTAATGGTTTGCTAAAAGTTCCTATTGAAGAGTTTTTATAGATTGTGTTTTCAGTCCTCGCTATTTATAGCGGGAGCTCGCGGTGTCACTTCGACGCAGTCTCCGAAGCGCGCGCCCGTAGCGCTACCGGGCCTTTGAAAATGATATCCCAAAACTCCATAATAGGCTGTTTTACAGACTGGTTTCCACAGAAATCGTTCGTCCTTGAACGCTTCGGCGACGCCACTGCGCACGCGCGCGCCAGTCGCTGGGGGTGTCAGTAGGCTTTTCTCGTTCGTTTCTCTTATTCTGGCCACTGGAGTCATCACCGCAACGCAGTCGGCAGCATTCACGACTCAGGTAAATAAAATGGCGGTCGGTTTGGCGACTTACTCAGGGGCCCAGCCAAGCATTAGGATTAGAACAGAAAGAGCGATTTGCCATCCTGCTTCTCTGCTTCATTTGAAAAGATGAACCTAATAATGTCGACGACTGCTCACAATGGTAAGCGATCGTAAATGGTGTAAACTACGCGTCCTAGTAAATCATTTGGCGATCCGCGGGCAGACTACATGAAGTGGCGACATCGTGCTGACAAAATTATTTGGTTCGACGGCACTCAACGTGAGCCATCGTTCAAGTTTAAGACGACGGAGACACATTACATACATTTGCGGTCGCTCAGACACTTTTTCCATATATGGCTTCCCTTGATATTCGGACCGGTAAATGTTACATCGGCCGTCTTGTTTACAACAATCGTACGCGGGAAGCACGAGCCGCCACGGATTCGCACACGGCAGAATATTTCACATGCTTACTGGAAAGTTGCGCTGCCGGTCCAAAGCAATCATCATCATCGTTTAGACGGTTGCGCCAGTTTCACGATCCGCTAATATATACCAAATTTTACGTGCGGTTTCACGAAACGGAGCAGCTGTACCGTTTATGAATTCAGAACCATGTGCTCGAAAAACGACTCGCTGAAACTCGCTACTATCGTCTCCTATAGACGTCTTCAGGCAGCTGTGGACGGGCACCGTCATAACCGACCTTCAGTGTTTTGTTATCACTTATTCCGTTCGTTTCACTTTACCATCGCCACAAAAGGACAGGTGATTGCCACTTTAGGTGCTAACTTGTTCTTCTCCTCAGCACGGGCATTCGTAGAGGCTCGTGAACGCCCGCTTCAGTGGCTCCGCATCTCGCGTTAAGATGAGAGAAGGTCGGCGAAGGCGGCTCAATCTGGCGCGCGTTTAAAGGGAGACTACAACAAAATTTCGGCGCTTATTTCTTGGTCTATTCGAGTTCAATGGAGCACTATCACATCAGACACGCAAATCTCTTGTTGAAAAAGAAACCAAAAGTTTTTTTGTTTTTTTTAAACCGAATGAAACAATTAGCAAAGAGCACCTGGTGGACGTCGCTAACGCCTCGTTTGTAATGCACGTCTAGGAACCTTGATAGGTAGTGACTAATTGTCTCGCCTCTGGCCAAGACGAGAAAAACGCTGAAGGAGGAACTACCCCCCTCTCCGAGACTCTCTTTTCTGTGTCCCAGAAGTCGCTTTTGTCCCTCTACAAGATTTTAGAAGATTAACTTCTGACTCAAAATTCGTACAAAGACAGCTTTGGGGTTACTTGCGGTGGCCCGATCGCTGGTGCGCTTGAGCTGCTTCCAGCGGTTGCTACGAGCCATCGGGGAATTTCCAAGGCTGTGTGAATGCCACGTAGTCTGAGAGAGGGGGCACATCGACGCACGGAAAGCATATCACTGGTTACGTCCAAAGAGCGGGATTGGCTGGGATAGCTCGAAGGGCGTCCGCTGCGTCCGGATGTGACGTCGCGAGACAAACTACGTCACGATTGCGGTGGATGTGACGTGCTCTCCGCTGGCTGCTCTCCGAGGGCTTGCCAGAGTGGGCCGTTTCTAACAAAAACTACAGCCATCAGTTTCAACATACAGACGTGCTCTTGTCATTTACGGATATTGTAACTCATATTAAGCCTACGTGTTAACGCGACGGGTATATCTCAAATTTCCTTGAAGTATCCCTTTAAAGCGTCTAAACTCCGTTTCACGTTAAGTGTGAGCGAGGCCGACGTTACAAGTGCGAACATGTGGCCCAGAACCGTAGCCTCCTATATCCTGACAAAGCCTGGCAGATTTTCACGAGAGGCGGCCGCCGAATTGGGAAAGATGGAGCGGCAGACAACAGATGAGAGGACAGCCACGTGACTGGTGCCCCGCTGCGGCGAGACGTTTAAACACACTTTAAACACACACAAACCCGTTTTCAAACCGGCCGTAAAATATGTTGTTTTGAATATCTCAGGCAGCGTTGGCGGTAACGCTTAACAAGTGACGGTGTTACCGGTAACGTGTAACGAACTCGTTAATTTTTCAAAAGCTGTAACGGGTAACGTACTTACGTTACTTGTTTCGAGTAGTGGGTAACGGAGTTACGTCACTCGTTACGTTTATTCCAAAACCTTAAAAAATTACCGAATCTCCACGTGGTGAATGATGTTGATTGGGGCGAAGCTCTGGTGGTGCGGATGATACTGATTTTATTGTTCATAGATAGTGCTGATTTTTTTTTTTTTTTGCTCAGAGGTAGTGCTGAGTTCCTGGTTGCGTTTCGACTTCATTATTACTGCTTTATGGTCAGTGAAATGCAGAGCCAGTGGTTCTTCTAGCGGATCAGCTTGGATCCGCTAGAAGCCGTGGGAACGTGTCACCACCGCTTAAGTAAACGATCCATGTCAGAAAGAGAATGTGTGGTATGGATCGTGATTATATACGCAGTTGAGCATTTGACCGCAGCACCCTCTCGTCTATGAACGTTGAGCCAATGCATGCAAAGTTTAACGCGATTATATACGCATTTGACCCCAGCGCCCTCTCCTGTATAGGCGTTGAGCGGCTTCATGCAACGTTTCATCCATGACATCCCCAGCTCTTGAGTTACTACCACCTCTCAGAGCCCCCTACTCGTTCCGCAGTCGTGGCCGAGTGGTTAAGGCGATGGACTAGAAATCCATTGAGGTCTCCCCGCACAGGTCCCGTCAACTGCGGAAACATTTTTTTTTTCTTTTTCTAAGAAGACAGTCGACAATCGATGTGAGCACGGACGCCGGACGGACAAGGCTAGACCCTATGGAGCTTTGACCCTAAAAAATTAAACTCCATTTTTTTCCTGCTTCTAGGTATCAAGCCTTGTGCTTTTCTAAGAATGTGTGCTGGTTTTGGCTTTTTTTAGCATTTAGGTGAACCCATAAAAAAGATAATGTCATTGTGTTGAGTTTCTGCATGAACATAATGTTATTTGAAATATTCCCCTTATGCATACCTACAGCGTTAAAAAAGTAAAACGTGTTAATATATAACTTAAAAATAACGCAAAAGTAACGTGAGTTAACGTTTTATCGGTAACAGTAACGGTAACGCGTTATTTTTTTTAATTTTGAGTTAACGTAAGTCTGTAACGCGTTCCTTTTATTAGCAAGTAACGAGTAACGTAGTTAATTACTTTTTTCGGTAACGGCTTCAACACTGACCCGAAGTAATTGGAAAAGTAACGGTTGGGTTTATCAAATAACGGCCAATTATTTTTCTTGTCAAGTAATCAGAAATCTATTTACTTCTTATGAATGTGTAATTGTAATTGCGATCGACTACCAACATTTTAGCTCAGCTCTGATCACGAAAGTCCATCCCTGTAAAGTTTTCTCTCCTAGACTTTTTGCCTTCGCCGCAAGACAAATATGCACCCCCAAACCCCAAAAAAACAAAACAAAAGCAACAACACCACCGCCATCACTATTGTATATTCGAAAAGTTTATACTGTATAGTCACGTGCATTCACGTGTAGAGCCATATAATAGTTTGGAAGGGACGAGAAAAATAAAATCTTGGAAATTTGAAATGTCATTTTTTTTTATCTCCGTTTTAGTTTGGATGGGTTTACCTCTTTATATTTATAGGCGGGAAGGGCTGCGTTCGATTTCCATTTTGAAATGCAAGCCCCGCTTTTACAAGGAACTGACGATAAAAGAGGGAGAGGGAGAGAGGGTAGGACATACATATTGTCACAGAGAAAGAGAAAAAAACTGCAATCCTGGCATAGATATATTAAATATAACGGAATCTATACGCCTTTGTCTTGCTTCTTTCTCTCCGTGTGCGCGTATTTTTATGCGTGTGGGTGTCAGTGTTTTTGCGCGTTGCTTTACTTGCTGTTTCTTGTCAGCTTTTTATGTACTTTTACGTTCTACGTAGCTCAGTGTTCTTGCAAACGAAGACATGTAAACAAATTACAGATATATTATGCTTCGACGTATTCCCCTATGACGTGCGATGCACGTGTTCAGCTGCTTCTGATGTGCAAGGATACCATATAAGAAAAGACTACTTTGGTTGTGATTGTAGCCAGTCGTGCTCCGCGGTTTTCACCCCTCAATTGCTTTCGAAATGCGTGACACCCATAGCTTCTTTGAGCCATCGTGGACATGTGTGTGGTCAACCAGCCCTAATATTCAAAATAGTGGCTATTTGCTCCAGAGCGATACGTCTGTTTTCCTTCGCAAGCGTTTCCGCTGCGCCAATGTTTTGGTTCGTCACAACGCAAAGTGCCTGGGACGGCCGCGGTACGTCCTCCCCCGGTGTTACGCCGCTTTTAAACTTTCTCGTCCGCTCTTACGCTTGTTGCAAACAAACGGACCGATCACCATACCGCGCTTTCATCCTGCGATGACTTTCAGTTGTAGTGCGATGACTTTCAGTTAAATTTCTACCATATTACAAAGAAACGCATCAGAAAGTGCTGTTCTAACGCAGTGAGAGTCGACATTGGGGCGGCCATCTTTGCACTGACGCTGCTTCCTTCTTCTGCGTTGAAGCAATATCCTGCCACCTGTTGGTCTTTAGAATTCCAAGAGAAACTCCTGCCAATTACCAATTCAATCGTACACCTTTTGTGAATTTTATCCCATTCTAAGGTTTGCAGTATATATATATGTATATGTATATATATATGAATATATATATATATATACGGGCGGATTCATTTGGATTCAGGCAAACAGTGGCTGTCGTATTTTTTATTTTGCGTCAAATTTTTTTTTATTTTGTGGAGCATCTTCCAAGAATAACAATCCTTTTTATTTTAGTGTCCTGACATGTTTAGTTTTTGAGAAAACAAATCTCAAAGAAGCGGGAAAGAACGACGAGCTTTTGACGATTTTCGTGTGTGGCGTTTTTGAAATACTCTCTATCTCAAAGTATTCAAACGAGAGCGTCTATTTTTTTTAGTGTGATATATATGCAAATAGATAAAATTACATTATAACTACTATTTATTATTCGTTGCTCCAATCTTCGTAAAAATCCCAAACATGCCTCCTCGAGCAACTGCAACCTAAATTGCGGATTTTTTTTTTTTTTTTTTGAGTGGGCTATGTTTAGTATTGCTTTTAAAATATTACTACGTGTAGGACCTTTAATTACCTTCCAAATTAAACATTATTTGTGGTTTTATCATGTAAGAGTACTGAGAAATAAATTATAAAACAGAGAAGGTTTTCACTTTTCGTTCCATTTCAGCTCACTGTATAAAAAAGAAAAAAAAAAAACATTTTTAATATTTCTTTTTCGCGTCGTGTCCTCTTCGCACCCTTTTTTACGCAGACTACATTCTGTTAGAAATATTTGCTCTGGTTTTGAGTTTTAAGCCTCTAAATATGCTAAAAAATAGCAAGCGCCGTTGGTGGGTTTTGACGATCGTCGTGTGTGGCGTTATTGAACCACTCTCAATCTCAAAGTATTCAAAAGAGAGCTTCTATATTTTTTTATTGTTATATATATGCAATTCGGCAAAACTACATTTTAACTACTATTTATTCTTCTTCGATCTATTTTTTGTTAAAATCCCCAAAACATGCCTCCGCGAACAACTGTGACCTAAACTGCGGAATTTTTTTAGTCCACTATGTTTATTTTTGTTTTTAAAATAATACCGCGTGCAGAGCCTTCCATTGCCTTCCACATTATGGAAGGTTTGTGTCTTAATCACGTACGAGTACTGAGAAATAAATAATAAAACAGAGAATGTTTTCGATACAAACAATTATTCTTTCGTTTTTAATTTTTCTCGCTACGCGTTATTTTTTTACATTTTTCTTTTACCCAGCATACATTCTGTTCGAGGTATATGCACTTGTTTTGAGTTTTAAGCCTCTAAATATGCTAAAAAAGAGAAAATGCTGATGGTGGGTTTATGCGTTATAGCTGTATATTTTATTCTTGATTATTATAATCTAAGGGACATTTATTTAGTAAATAGTGAAATAAAAGACATTGATGTCGTTAGGCGTATAATAACAAGTTTGCAATTCCAAAGGTACAAACACTATAAAATCGCAGCTGCCGAAAGCTGGTTTTCAGACAATTTCCGCCGGTGCCATGATTAGAGAGGCCTAAAGCCTAAACCCTATGTGCTACATAATCTATACTACGTTAGAAATATCAAAGTATAATATTGTAAAACAATAGGGTAAAATACACTTCCTACTGGAAACCTAGATTTTTTTTAATTTCGTTATTTTATATTTTAATGCGAAATTCATTTCGATAACAAAACATAATCATGTTTAGCATATTTAGAGGTTTAAAACGCAATACCAGTGCATATAACTCTAACGGAATGTATTCTGGGTAAAAGAATGGTGTGAAAAAAACGCGACACGAGAAAAACAAATTAATACCTTTTTTTTTATACAGCGTGCTGAAATTGAACGAAAAGTGAAAACCTCCTTTGTTTCATAATTTATTTCTCAATACTCTTACATGATAAAGGCACAAATTTTGCTTAATTTGGAAGGCAATGAAAGGTTCTAGACGTGATACTATTTTAAAAGCGATGCTAAACATAGTCGACTCTGAAACAAATCCGCAGTTTAGTTCACAGTTGTTCGCGGAGCCATGTTTGGAGATTTTCACCAAGATTGCATATACGAATAATAAATAGTAGTTAAGATGTTGTTTTACCGACTTGCATATATATAACAATAACAAAAATATAGAAGCTCTCTTTTGAATACCTTGAGAATGGGAGTGGTTCGAAAACGCCACACGCGACCATCGTCAAAACTCACCATCAACACTTCCTCTTTTTTGGTATATTTAGAGGGTTAAAACTCAAAACCAGTGCAAATACTTCTAACGGAATGTATTCTGGGTAAAAGAAGGCTCCGAAGAGAACGCAACGCGAGAAAGAGAAAAAAATTAAAAATGTTTTTTTTTTTTACAACGTGCTGAAATTGAACGAAAAGTGAAAACCTCCTCTGTTTATTAATTTATTTCTCAATACTCGTACATGATAAAGGCACACATCTTGCTTAATTTGGAAGGGAATGAAAGGTTCTACACGTGATAATATTTTAAAAGCGATACTAAACATAGTCGACTCAAAACAAAATCCGTAATTTCAGTCACAGTTGTTCGCGGAGGCATGTTTAGGGATTTTTACAAAGATGGGAGCGACGAATAATAAATAGTACTTATAATTTCGTTTTACCTCTTTGCATACATACCGAACTAAAAAAAATATAGACGCTTTCCTTTGAATACCTTGAGATAAAGAAAGACCAAAAACGCAACACTCGACAATCGTCAAAACCTCATTGTTCTTTCCCGCTTCTTTGAGATTTTTTTTTTCTCAGAAGCTAAACATGTCAGGACAATAAAATAAAAAGGATTGTTCTTCTTGGAACATGCTCCACAAAATGTAAGATTTGAAGCAAATAAAAAATACGACTGCCACTCGTTGCGTGAATCCAAATAAAACCGCCCATCCACGAATTTACAGACGTGTACGTAATCGACTACTCCACTCCAGTTAATGTAGGCTAAGTACTTTTTTGAGTACTTTAATGGCTATAAATTACATCTTTATTTCGGTAATTAGTAGTGTGATTTAAATGCTTTTTTCGAGTAACTTCTACTCAAATTACAAATCGCTTTCAAAATTTCGTTGTAGATTTGCTTATAAACGAACATCCGAACAGAAAAACCGATGAGAGGGGGAAATCTTCAAGCCAAGACAATCCAGAGTTAAAGCAATGTTTTCCTGGCTCTGTACGCTTCTTCATCTGCCTCATGAACAGCCCGAACCGTTAACGATACGCCAACGTGTGTGTCAAGTGTGTTCTCAAGTGAGGCCGAGGAACTGCGGGATTTGCGGCAGAGACTGGCTTTTCTTTGTGTTCCTAAGCCCCAGGACACAAGGACATCACGTATCTGAAGAACGGTTTTGTCCCCGCCCCTCCCTAGCCTGGAAACGCTCGCGCATTACCGAAGGTGTTGCCATTACACAGTGCGTCCTCACTCAAAGGAGCCAAGAAAATGCAGCACCGGCTCTGAAGCACACGTTGTGCTCCTGTGGTCTGTGCTCCACTTGAAAAAGTCGCGTGCTAAGGGGCAACGCAAGGGTGACATTTTTGCATTGCCTCTCCTCCCAAAACTCGGGACATGCAGGTCTGACAAAATTCGATAATCCTTCGGGAATCTCAGGTAATGCCATTGATGTTTTACATAAAGGAAACGATAAACTCGGAATGCAAAATCAAGCTCAGGCAGCGCTAAACCCCTACATAGAAATGCATTTATAAGCAGTAAAGAACTAATCAAATCACAAAAGAAGCAAAAACGCAATAGCGCAAGAGGGAGCAGAATCAGTTATAAAAGCATTTTGATGAAAACACGAGAAATAACATTTTTTTTTTAAATATTTCTCAAGCGGGATTTTGCCAACGGATCAAAACACATGCCCTTTGTTACCATAAAACGTAAAAAAAGTACTGTCAAAAGTAAGTCATTGTCTTCTTACAGTGGTTAAAAGTTTACTCTTATTGTTGATTTGAGTAATTATTACTCTACTAAAATTATTTTTGAGGGCGATCCTCAGTAACTGAATCAACTTTCTGAGTAACTTGTACATTGTTACGTTCCATGCCCCGGCGAGGCCGTGTTCCATCTAGGGCACACTTACGGGGACGGTCGGCAACACCATCGCTTGGAAGAGGCTCTCTCGAAGACCCGAAACCAAGGCTTCCGAACATCAGCTGAAGTAAACATCAACGGGTCTTCGTCTTCCTCAATCTCCCACATCAAAAGAAGCTGCTGCTGCGGCGACATAAACCTCCGGGACAATGAGCGTGGCTGTTGGACCTCATCTTCGTCGAAGCCAGCAGCCACCACCAATCACACCAGGATCCCGCCGGTGACGCAACACCGTCACGTCACCGCGGGTATAAATTCCCACCATCGAACGCAACCATGACCTCATGTCCCATTAAAACATAGTCATCATATAGCCCTAACCCGGTCTCCAGCCTGTCTGTCCCCCAGCCCTTAACAACTGGTTGCAGCGACGGGATCCTTCCTGGCCCAAATGAGCGCAGCGGCCACACTCCAGCTGAGGAAGAAGAGGTGTCAGCCGGCGTCGAAGGTCCCTGAGCGCCCTGAGCCAGCGCCTGATCACGGCCCAAGTTTCAGCCGTCAGTGGTGCCTGGTCCTTCTGCGGATATCGAAACGACATCTTTGACATCTGGCTGGTAGGACGGGTGAAAGGGCAGAGATTGGGTGGCCGGGTTTCGCGGGTTATGGGCTCGAATTTCGGGGAGCTACAGAGCCTCCATGATCGCTCCTAGGATGGCGAAAATGCGCTTTGCTCTCAGAATTTGAGAGGTTGTAACGCCCGCAAGGCGAAGTTTTTGAAACAAATTCAATGAGGTTGAACGCTTCTCAATGACTGACTGTTTGGTTCTGAGGCAAAGCCAGTTCTTAAGAGAATTGTTTCGACGCAAGCTCTGAATTTCGTGCAGCCTGGTAGCTACCGTGACTACTCTTAGAAAAATAAGCAGTCCGGCATGCAAGGGGAATTTAAATGTAATTTAAATATTACTTTAGATGCGGGCCTTGTTTTGCCCTGTTATGAGTTTCCCGTAGGATTCCTATGAGTTTACTGTGAGATTCTTTTGAGCGAAAGGTGTACTCAACATTGGAAAATGTTCCTTGGAAAGATTTTGTCAAAGTTTCCATTTTTTTGGAGTGTAGTGTACCAGAAGACACTTAGAGCGCAGGTTCTTTTGCAGAAGTTATCTTGAAGTACGTATGTTTTGTCATTTGAAAAGTTAGGTAGGTAGAGTTTTGACAGATTATCACAGTGCTGTTTGACTGACCCCAAGAGTTGAGATGGATCTTCTGAAACGAAGAAAGGAAGAGCTATATGACCTGAGCAGAGCACTGGAAATTGATATCCCCAAAGCGGTCAGAAAAGGTCATCTAATCGGAGAGATAGAAAAAAACAATCCCTGAAGATGAAATCCCTGACTTCTAGAATAGCATTGTTGACAAAAAAGAAAAGGAAATTGCTCGAGAGGACGATGAGCAAAAAGAAAGAGAAGAACAGGCGGCTCTGAAGTTAGACGAACGAAGAGAACAAGAGGCAGGCGGCTTGTGAGGCCGCAGAAGAAGGAAGCGGACCGTACACGAGAAAAGCTAGCTCTCAGAAGGTTAGGGCTTGAGCGCGGAGTTTTGAGCATTAGCGCTAATAATTTAGCCAGTAGAAGGGAAATTTTTCAGATGAGCGAGTTAATGCAGCCATTTAAGATTGCGAACGACATCGGCTTGTTTCTAGTTAAGTTTGAGCGAGTCTGTCAACGCATATCGTTTCCAAAGGAGTCACGGCCATTTTGACTTCGGGCACTGTTGCCTTGCAAAGTTGCAGAAGTCATGGCGAGACTCACAGATTATCAATTTTCAGTCTATGACTGTGTGAAGGCAAGACTACTTAAAGAATGCAAGTTGTTTGCGGAGGCCTACCACCGCAAACAACTTGAAACAAAGAAAGAGGCAAGCCAGTCCTATGCTGACTTCGCATAAACCTTGCGAGCCAACATGGCGGAATGGCTGAAAAGCTCGGAGGTCTTTGGAGATCACGATAAGGTTATAAAGGTGCTTTGCCTAGAACAGTTTTTCCAAAGTATTCCACTATCTGTAATGAATTGGGTTAAATACAAACCAGATGTTACGAATGTCTAGAAAGCTGCGGAGCTTGCCGACGCATACGAGTTGCGACACCAGCTGAGCGAGGACGATAAGCTTTTTGTAGCAGAAATCCCGGAAACCGAATGTAGTAAGTCCAGAAGTAAGAAGAAAAGGAAGTCGGAACGTAGATTGGGAGAGCTTCAAAACACACAAAATGAGGATACTAACATCAGGCAGACGGCTACCAAGGGTTGTGAATCACAAAAACCAATCATATGTTATATCTGTCATCGGCCAAGCCACATTTCACTGATGTGCCGAAAAAGAAAAACCTTTGCTTCCAACTCAGGTGAGTCAGGACATGATACAAAACCTAAAGCGTAATCGCTTCCGTTCTATAAGTATGACATCCTTGAGCAAACAAAAGACACCTTGATTAAGATAGGCGCCATCAGGCAGTGTGAGCGTAGATGCAGTTCGTTAAAAATCTCGACTGAATACGCCACGAAAGACCCCCGGCAACGTCCCAAGCATCTTAAGTTAAATCCTGCCACGCTGGAACAAAGATATCAGATTCCTAGAGATTGCGTCTGCCAGTAGGAGTGAAGATTGTAGTTGTAACTAAAGTTTTCCTCGGGATGCCTTAAAAATATGAAGCATCATTTTATGTATACTGAGCTCGAGCTAAATAATTTCTCTTGTAGTATAGTACTGCTAAATTATAGTACTTCAAAATCCAGCGTATTTGCAGCACAGTGTATATAACAGCTTAAAATTGTTTTCTAATGAGTTTGTTTAAACGACAGGCGAATTGTCCTTCTGAGAAACAAAATACACGTAGAAACTACGGGAAGTAGGGTCGTTATCTCTTTTCACTTTTGCAGTGTATTAACGCATCGGGGGACATTTTTACGCTTTGGCTCTGTCCGACGATCACAGCGAGTTGTCGATGAGATAACGCCGTCCCTTCGGAAAGTATTAGTCATGAATGTCAGCGTTATATCAGATGTTCGTGAGCAAATGCGTGAGGGGCACAGCAGGAACGAAGTGAAGGCTTGGCGGCTCTTTGGGGTTCGGGTATGGTGCCTGTGTTCCCTGCTTTCTTGGTCTCTGTTCTTTCGTGTGCTCAGGATGCCCGTCAGCCGCGGCGTTTCTGAGGCCTTTTTATCGGCCAGTAGGAAGCTGGCCGCTAAAAGAAGCGTCGAAAGCCCTGCCCACAATGACGGTTGAAAAAATGACGACGTTCTTTCAAGCAGGTCGTCGGTATTTTTGCAGTGTAACCTTGGTGGGCGCGCTGGCGACACAAGGAAAATGTGGCCTAAACTGTTAGGTCACGTCTCCAAGCGTGCAGTGTGGGCAGGGCTTAATGAACTCTTTTGGTGCGTAATTTTCTATTGGATGAGAACAAACACGAACCATTATTATCTGAACAATCAATACCTTTGTGGAAATTCGGTCAACTGGTTTCTCCTCTAGTAATTACCACAAATAATAATATTAAGACATGATCTATGAAATGAAGAGTTAAAAAGATACTGGAAAAACTTGGCTAAACATTAAACTTACCGTGGTGATTATGCCGCCTATGTCCACCGAGCCTGATAAATACACGGTGAAGACAAAACTCGCCTAATTCTCGTCCACCATTTCTGTTTAAGTCTGTAGAAATAAAAATGAATTACATTGTAGATAAACCCATATAAGCCTATATATGCGTGTGTAGGCCGCCAGAAAAACCGGCCAGAGACTGGTCATCCCTACGAAGGAGCGAATAAACGCATCGACGTGTTGTTCTTTTCACCAATGTTTCTTTTAATGGTATTATACCCACATTTTTGGCCCCTTCGCCACCATACCCTTTGTTTGTTAACATAATTATAGAAAGAGGGAAGGGGAGGTTGAGAAGGAAGGAGGAAGGGAAGGATAGAAATCAGAAAGAAAGTCAACTTTTTGAGCAAACGACCCAATGTGTTTTTTTTTTGTTTTTCTTTGATTGGTTGGGCAACATTGGTTGGGCGCAAGCAAATGCCCCCAACCAATGTTTAGTTTTGGAATCCGAGGATATTCAGAGTCCAAACCTAAACCAATATTGAACTCCCCACTCCCTCCCCCCTCCCCCTCCCCTTCAGAAAGATGAAACAAAATCATCACTCGGACTACGCAGCTTAAAAAAATGAATCCCGACTCACTGCTTCTCGTTTATATCCTTTAAGTGGAACTTTAATCACAAAATCTCAGCTTCAATAAATGCTTCCTACACAAAACTGTAGACCGGAAGAATATTTCCGTGTCGTGTTCACGCTTGTTGCTTGCTGATCCTTTCACTGGCAATTTTATTGGTTTCCGCCGCCTTTGTATTTCCTGCAAAAAAAATGAGAAACTCCAGCCTCGCCACGTTATGTATTTTTACGCTTTCATTGACCAGAATTGACGAGAGTTTTTTTCTTCTCTCTCTCTCTCTTTCTTGGGTTCGCTCTTGAATTTAAAACGCTATACAAGAACTGCACATAAACAAGAGAAACATTAAGCTAATATTTTGTTTGTTTTTCATTTCTGCACGGAAGAGGCTACACTGAATTTCAAATGATTGTTCTAGGATCCTCCAGCATCACTACAAAGGGCTTATGTCACCACGTGCTTTCCCCGAAACTCATGTGCTGTCAAAGAAATTTGCAAAAACTGCGGGTTCGGGCCTTAGCGTTCCACAAGGAAGCCTGGGTTAGTGAGACTGTAAAAAGAAATCAAAGAAAAAAAAAAAAAAAACGTAACATCACCCACAAAAAAAAAAAAGCAATTATCGCAGTTGATCAGGGCGGAGAATAAAAATCAAGATGATTTTATTGGTAATTAACTTCACTTCTTCACTTCACTTCACTTTATTTCCTTAAAGACCCCTTCGGGAGGGGTATTACATAAGGGGTGGGAGAATATATAAAAAAAAAAAAAAAAAAAAAAAAAAAAAACGTCACACCAGTTGAATTCTAAAGGTCAAAATCAGCTCTTTTGCGCAAAAGTTGTCCCAAAACTATGTGCATGTACCCTTTTTCTATATTTCAATGCTGTCTATCTGTATTTGCTTTGCATTTAAATAAAAGTATCATCAAGCAAGAAAGATTTCTATACTTTGTAGACGAGCAAAAGGCGGTGGTTTTCTGAGAAAATCAGAAAGATGGGCTTTTTTCTACCTTAATTTTCGCTTGTCAATTATGTAATGCCCTGTTGCAAGCTAATCACAGCACATACGTTTTTTGAAAGCTTTTCTTCTATCTGCGTCAATAAAAATTTAATTACTTCCCGGTTGCAGTAATCCATCCTTCTGCAATGTTGTCAGTGACTGAACGAATTGATCAATTTGTCATTCACGTCTAAAATCAACCTAGTTATAAATATTCACAATTTTAGTGCTACAGTGATTGAAAATAAATAAATATAATTTATTTGATTAAATCAACAATATTTTTCTTCCACCCTGCACTTGATAAACAAAGAGTTTTTTATAAATCTGCAAAAATATAGTAATGCACTCTGTCACGAACCGCCGAAATTTCTTCTTCTTTTATGTTGTTTTGTCGTTTTTTCTGCATTTCTCCTGTGTGGGTGGTATGTCGGGGTAGGCCGGGTATTCCGAAAAGAAACGACCGGGGAGTCGGGGACTTGATCTTTATCTCTACTCCGCCTTGTGTACGCGGCACACCGAGAACTGAAGGCTTTCGTGTGTGTGTTCTTTTATTGGGCCATGCCGAATGTACGGACGGGAAGCTTACCGCATCCTGGTTTAATTTACGTTAAAGCCGCTTTGTGTAGGCGTCGCACCCTGAACCGAAGGTTTGTTTTGTTTGTGTCTGGCTTGTGTTTGGTCGCGCCATGCGGGGAGGCCGAAGGGGAACGGTCGGGGGTCTGGTTCGTTAGCGGAAGGGCCGCTTTCTTTACGCGTCCAACCGAGGGTGTCGGGTCACCACGTCCCCCAAAAAACCTCCCAGCGACGCTGTTGAAGCTGGATGGAATGTAAAAGTAATTTTGTTTGTTTGCTTGGTTGTTTGTTTCTCTCCTGGAAAAGTGAGAAGGAAAAATGGAAAAATTTGCGAAACTAAGAGTTCTGATTGGAGCCAAAAAGCTCGGTTCTGATTGGTCAACGTAAGTGTCTTCAGAGTGCTGCTAGTTCTTATATATGGAAGTGAACTGGCAAGAAAAGGGGCACGGAATCCCGAGAGCAGTCGGAGACGCTGCTCTCCCATCCAGCGGGCGTGAAGACGACGGGGATTTGAGCCCGCCGTTGGAACGTCATTGTTCTTCCTCGAGTTTTGTTGGTTTCCTGTGTAGTACCGCGTGGTGCTCGTCTTGCCGTGTGAGTGCGTGAGGAAGTGCGCCCGAGAAAATCGTCCGACGGACTGGACCAAGACGACGGAGGAGGCATCCAATTCCTGGACCACCGACGATCCGGCTGATAAGACTTTTATTATCACTTGAATTTTGTGCGCCCGTGCGCTTTGAATCTGCGGCTTGTATTGAGCGACTCTTCGGGTTTTTTTTTTCTGTTTGTTTGCGAGCGTACGTCGTCTGCGGTTTTGGAGAGAGCTTTTCGTTGTTGTTTGAAGTTAGTAAATATCTTGTGATTTTATCCTTTACCCTGTGGTCGCCTCCCCTGCTCACTTTTACACCAGGCGTGGAACTAGCGCCTGTCAACCGGTCGAACATTTTTGGCCTTGTTTTTTTAATGTTGTTTCAACTAATTTACATACTGGCCCACGCACGTTCGTGACACACTTGTGCAATGAAAAGTAACAAACGAAGAGTACAAGAAGTCAACTTGTCGAGCAAGGAGTTGCATAGCAGGTGATGTCTAGTAGGTCAAATTCAACTGCGCGATCTTGAATAGGATGTAGTTGGGCTTGTTAATGTTGCTTACTGTCTGTTTATTGGAGTTGTAGCACGCACTCGTTCCTACGTGCAATGAACATGCATGTTATAGGCGCAGAACCAGCTACGACTCCTGAAGTGTAGAGATATGAGTTTCAGATAAGTCGCAGGCAACTAATGAAGTCGCTTTCCTCCAAGCAAACCTCGAATGCGTCGAGGGCTTCTGTAAGGTTAGTATTAGGAATTGTTTCAGAGGCAGAAGATTTGGATCAGGTTAAGTGGATGTTTAGCTACTATATGACATTACTGAGTGTAGATTGCTTGGTGCTTAACGGGTAACTCTGATTTAAATATGACGGAGCTCGTTTCGGTTGGAGAATAAGATTTTTAACAGGAACAATTAGCAAAAAAAACGTCATGCTCGATTTTCTTGTGCCGGTTCAGTTTAAAATTCCAATTGCCTTTTTTGCCATTTTTTAGAACTCATAATTTTCTGAAGGTCCATCGAGTCACAGTAATCGGCACACCTGGATTCTCCAGATAGTATACCAGAGCAACGCTTAACTTGGCAAGACTTTGCAATCCTAAGTATCTAACGACGGCCTATTGCTTTAGTCCTCCAAAGCGTGAATTACTGCCAGGGTCATTTTCTTAGGCATTTATATGGCCTTTTTTTATGGCTCACCAGATACTTGCCAAAGTGCCAGACACGAGCCAGAAATACTTGCCACGTATGAACCAGAGAACCAGCTATGACGCCTAAATCTGGCACTTTTTGACGATCAAGGCCCAAAAGTGCCAGATAAGAGCCATCAACGAGCAGTGAAGCCTAATACGGTATTTGTTTGGTGAGTTATGTTCTATATGCCCAGAGCCTGGCAAAAGAACGTACAGTTTTGTTCTACACCCTGCCTCCTTCGTGGTTTTCAGACCCTAAATTGAAAGAAAAATAACAAATTTCGTCCCAAAGAATTTTGCTCGTTGGGGATTTGTTCGTCAGCGTTCCTATCGGCTAATCTCGAAAATTCAGTAGCTTCAAAGCGATTATGAGATGTAATGAGCTCGCCATACCCTCCGTTTAATCAGCCGTCAGTGATTACTGATCAGCGCTATTACTAGGGTTCCGGAAGGATGATTGGATGGATTCCAATGGCTGCACCCTTTATGACGGGCGGTAGCTTGCGCCACTAAACATTTTTTTTTTCAAAGTTGGGGATATTTCTTTTTAGGTTTATAATTTTTCACTGAGAGCCAAAGTTCTTCGGCGTCAAAGTTCTTTGGCGTCAACTTCCTGCATCCGACAAAAGTCGCTGTTTGTCGCGGTGTATGTTGAATAAAGCAGCACACGGCCGTAGAATTCACCATCCTCAAAGAAACATGCGCCTGAATTGAATACTGGAAAATTGTAAAGTTACGATGAGATAAAGAAGCCAAGATAATGCGTCTCTTTCCCAAAGAAAGAGTCCGCCTTTTGAATCCTTTTTACTTCTTTCTTTATTCAGGACTTTTTGTTTCTTCTTGATTTTGATAAAACCGACTTGGGGGCCAATTTGCGGGGTTTATTCGTACATACCAAAAAACAACGGTACCAAGTTATTACCGCTCACAAAGAATCGCGAGAACAGAGGACAAAAGTGTACCTCCTCGAGCCAGTTCACCACGTCGCTTGTTTACAAGCATCTTGCTCTCTCTCTCTTTCTTTCTCTCTCGTACTCTCTCCCTTATTTATAAACGCACGTACTCTGAACGCGACGCATGAGTTGCTAATTAAGACCGGAGTAGGTTTTCATGTAGTCCTGCCTCCTTTTGTCCGCAAACGAGCGCGGGGGTGGGGGGGGGGGGGGGGGGGGGAGCACGGCGCCTTCTCGTTATGATAACAAGCCCAGCGTCGAGGCTCTCGTGTATGTCGGCTTCGTCAACTTCAATCTCCCCTCCCTGAAAAAACTAACTTTATTGGTATTATGCGCACACGTGACGCGTCGAGTCACTTTTCCACTTGGTTTACTCCACTTTGGTGAACAAACTCTAAGCGGCGAAAAAAAGGGGTCAGATCAAAAGACCAGTTTCAAAAGCCCGCGCAATCACCTCTCTCCGACTGCTTGATCTCGAACTTTGATCACGTACTTTGATCACATACTTTGATCGCGTACTTTGATCACGTAATTTGGTGACGTATTCTTTACGCGCTTTGAAGTAACGTTCCGCGAGGCCTCGGATCAAGTCAGAGTCTCCTTCTGCAAGCAACGGCGACGGCCAATGTTACTTGACAGACTTTTGTAAAGTGCTCATTAGGTTCTCCTTCGCACCAGTGCTATAAAGGGACGGTGTTCCAATAGGCGGCTTTTCTAGGACGCGCTATTTTTTTTAGTACGAAATAAATACTATGATTGATAAAACGCGAATTCGCTACCCGTTGTCGAAAACCGTCGAATGGGACTCATGTTGAATGAGGGTTCGATACTGAAGTTAAGAATTTCATGATCTAGTTTATAAATCCCATTTCAAAGCTAGTTTGGCCAAGTAAATGTTGGGAGCTTAAAATACATGAGGTTATCAACGGAATTGTATCCCATGCTCTTACAATACGTGCAAGCTTATGAGCGGTGCAAGATAAAATACGGCGTTACGCCGATGGCTCTGCATGGTCCATTAAAGAATGCGCACACATAGATCTTTTAAACAGATTGCTTTGTTATTTATTTCTGAGATATAATAATATAAAGCATTTTTATTTAAAATACAAATGATAAGTTAATCTGACTAAAAAATTTAAATAAAATCACATATTTTTTTATGAGCTGACGCTCACGTTAAACCACGAAATGAAAATACGAAAAAATGTCTGACTGGACGAAATGAATATTCTGAAATAAAAGTCAATTTTATTTCCGTAAATTTCCATTATTTTTGTTCTGTTTTCGTAAATAACATTACAATAACAGCCAATCATGTCCGATTACTTCAACAAATAAAAAAAAAATATTTGCTCTACTTGCTTCGGGTGAAAATACAAACAGGGAAGAACTTTTTATCTTCTATCTCAGTTGAGCGCCTGCTTTATAGTTTCAAATGAAAATACGCCGCCTCCGAGTACCTGGGCATGTAATACGTTTCAACGTGCTATGCGAGAGAGGATCATGAAATTATGTTTTAACTTCTCTTTCCTTTTTGGTAGAGAGTAGGTAATATTTCTCATTTACACTGCCCCATTTTCTTACGTTAAGTTACGTAACGTATAAGACAACCGAAACATTCGTATCTCGAATGTCGCGTGTCATGCTTCCTCCTTGAACTGGTAGCCTCGCTTAATATGAAGCACAGAGATCCCTGTGATTTCAACGTAATTTATTTATTTATTTATTTATTTCAGATACCCTCAGGGCCAAAGGCATTAGAGAGGGGAGTGGGTACAATGTATAAGTATAAAGTTAAAAAATGCAGTGGTTATTAGTACTGTAAATTGACTCTTATTTATACAATGTTAGCTATGGCGTTCTTGAACTGCTGGGGATCTTTGATTGTTGCTGTCGGGGCGGGAAGGCCATTCCACTCCACTGATGTGCGAGGAAAGAATGACTGAAAAAAAGCATTAGTTCTACACGATGGAATCCCGACTTTATGAACATGATCTAATCTAGATGAGATGTATTGGGGGGGGTAAAATATGTTCGGCGCGCAAGGAGGGATGAAGAAACAGTTTGTGAAAGAGACAAAGACGAGAGATTTTGCGACGTTATTTATTATATTTCGTAACGTAACTTAATACCAGAAAATGAGGCAGTGTGAATCAGCCTTTAGTCCGCTTTTATTTTTAAACAGTTTGGACTTTTTTTACGGACTATTTGCGACGTGCGCGGTCGAAAGCGTCGCTGTGGTCGGCCTTCCACGATTCGCCGAATGCTAACCATGACGTCGGCAAAGGACTTGTCATCGACGGAAATAAGAGGAATGTAAGAACTTCAATTTTGACGGTGATGGCAGTGTTGGTTTCAGAGTACTAAAATTTCGAGCTTCCATCATGCTCATTACAAACACCCTCGAACTTGTTGTTCGCAAGGTCATGACGTCACGAGAGGTAACCATACGAGGGCGACACCAAAGCATCTCGCCGCTAGTACTCCGCACCGGGTGTATACTCAGGGGCGAATTTGAGGGCAAAAATATTTTGTGCTTAGCGACAAAGCACACGGTGCTTTGTCGGCACGAAGATCTTATCATACAAGGTACTCCTCAATTGAGAAATTTCGGCTTTGTTAGCTTACAAAGAAGTTTTAATATACATAAATTATATCTAACATACACTCTCATTTACAAAATCGGTCGTGTCTTGTCCTAATGAACGATCTTGAAATACAAAAATCCTCTATATACAGTCCGCATCTGTAGATAGTCCGCACGCGTAAAGTCTAAATTTTCAAACATGTATAGTCCGCGGAATGTTGTCCAAGAAATGCTACACTGCTACACAAAAGCAGGCTTCTGGCTAGCTATGCTCGTGCATATTTATTTTCACTGACTGAACAATGTGCATTTACTGAATCCTCATTTCTTAATCATTGAACCTAGTTCAATTTTATGTTATGGGAACTTTAAGGAACGCCAGGGCGTGATTGGGGTTGCATTATTTCATTTTATTATTTTCATTTCTATGACTAGTTAGGCGATTATTTCATAAACGATATGTGATCGAATTTGCCTCACTGTAATTAGTAAGTAGACGTTTCTTCATAGCTCTTATAATAAGTAGGTAACGAGAACACTCTTATTTGAGTAATTGATATTTTATTGATGAAACAAAAATCATTGTATTTTTCCAAGAATAAGTGCTACGAATTATCGATAATTTTATACTTGATCATATTTTATGTGTAGTTTGACTTTGCTTTATAATGTAAATGGTATCATGTAATATTTGTTACATATATGTTGCCCCTTTTCGCCCAGTATTATGCTAAAACTAATCCGGGTGACGATATTTAGAAATATTTTCAATTCGTTATGTTTCGTATTTACATTCTCACAGCACGCTAAGTTGAAACGCGCGATCAGTTACCGTTTTCTTCAGCTGTCACAGTTTCGTGCTTATAAGCGTATCTGAAATTTACAGGTTACATCCATAGATTTTTGCGCAATGCACGTAAGGAGGCCTACTAACGATATGAAACTGGTGCTCGAAGAAGTACTTCGAGCGTTACTTGTGTATGTGGCACACCGTGAAATAGAAACGAACACACATGCCTTTCCATATACCAAATTCAATAAACAAGCTAAAAAATATAATGTATTCAATAATGACAGCAATCATTTCATCTATAAAAAAAGATTTAAAAAGCAGCTATAACTAGCAAAAAAAAAAACAAAGAGGAATGCATCAAACGGCAATTTCAATCAAGGGCATCGGCCACGACTGCAATAAAAAACGTGCATTGCACTGTTGATTATATTGTTGTGGTGGTGCACATAAAACAAATTAAAACTCGCCAGAAATAACGTCTTCTATCTTAAAATCCTATATTAAAGAAAAGAATTACTTGGAGCTATATATATTTTGATTCTGGGAATAATTATTGGAATCCGCAATGCAGGCCTCAGCAGAAAAAAAGACGCAGGGTACCTTTTTGTGTTTTACGTTTTATACATACCTGCAACGCTCAAACGTGTTGCAGGTATATATATACAAAGGAAAAAATTCGCAGTTGACGCGCGCTTTATATTGTTTCATGCATATATGAAGCATAATTTAGTGATACAATGTAACTAAATATTAATGCTTTCATTAAGATATCTTACCCAAATGTTTATTGCAAATATAAGCCGCCCATGGAGAACTCTCGCTACTTTTTTAAAGTAAAAAATATCACAATATTTATGCATTTTATACAGGCACTGATACGCCTGTATAAAATGCATAAATAATTTGGTTTACCATATTTATTTCTTTTTGTTTTACCATATTTATTTTATTTTTCGGAAGACGGTATAATCTGAATTATGAATAATCGCTTCGCGAAAGGGCTAACTTCTCGCTACTTTAATATAATAATTTTATAATGCCAGTGTTTTATATATTTTTTTCTTTTTTACAAATTAAGTTTATTATTTAAGACTTTTCAAAATTGGGCGTGCCTTGCTGCAGTCATTTTGCTTGGAAGTGTTAAAAAGTGAGCAGGTATTCTGCGCACATTCGAGTAACGTAAAAAATTAAAAAAACTCTGTGTACTCAATGAGTGCAAGCTCCTCTCAGTCAACACAGGTTGTAAGCAAACAAATTAGAAGTATATTTGTTACCATACGTGTGTTTATAATTTTACCGCTTGAATTCTTCTAGGGCTAAATGAATGTTTAGGGGGGCATACGTTGCCCAGTTCAATTCCAGTTGGAGTTACACTAGCTTCTCCAGATTACGTTGCCAATTACGCAAATTAACATATGTTTGGTAGCAGCAGTCCTGTAGTCAGTGGCACCTTGAGAAACGTAAGGTGCGACTTAATGGGGCTGTGCAACGACATTGGGTAGGAGTATTTCTTACTTTACACCAGCTTCCTGGCACTAGTGGGACCCAAGAATACTCAGACGCAACACCACTGACCAAGAAGCGTCTTCGTCGCGGCGGGATTCAAAGGATGAAAGCGGAGCTTTTCTTGCAGTCTCTCCTTTCAAATCAGCCTTTTGCTCCTTCGCGAAATTTCATGACGGAGCTGTGGGGACAATGGCAACTGTGCGATCCCCGGGAATGCGTCTTGGAGCTTTGCGGTGACGATATTCAAATGCTGCTCACACAGTAGATGCAAAGACTGCGCGCGCTTTCTATCTGGGCTCGTGGCAACCGATGCCTCGACACGCATTTGGGTAGTGGCCCGTGTCCAGTGGCTGCAACGACGACAATAGCCGAGCCATAACAATGTCTGGAACTCAGCGCGTGTCCTGCGCTTTGCCAATTCCAGCGCGTGGCTATGATCAACAATGGCGGCCTATAATCTGCTACAGATCACGTGGCCGCTTGTTCTGGCTGCGAGTTGAGGGGGTGAACGGTGCTCGTTTTTCTTTAATTTTTTTCTGGAACTTCTATTGCGTGGGGTGAAAAACAAACGCATGTTTCATGGGTCAATAACGTCAGGGATCCGTTTTAAGCGGTATTTGCGCAAAGTACCAATATTGTTGCGTCGCCCCTTTATACTTCGTCTCATCTTAGTATGGACTATTGTTAGCCGCGCGTGCTAAAAGCGCGAGCTAGTCGCTTTGAATGAAGCCTTGGCGTCTGCACGAGCGCTCGTGCAGCAAGTGCCCTAGTCAGAGGCTGTCAAGGCTGGCCGCTCGCGCTAGCACAGCCTTCGCGGTTAGTCCATGCTAGGGTGAGACGAAGTATAGTTTTATTCTCACGCCTCCTGCTCTGTTTCTTTTTTGCGTTGTTAATTGTTATTGACAACATTACGTTCGCTGGGGAGCGAGAATATGGTGCTCGGGTCACGCTAAGACTTTGGTTTCTGGGACTGTCTGTGAGTGTAGGTATAACCGTATAATCACCTAACTGTATTTGTAACTTAATTAAATTGAATAACAAGTTAGAACACTTAA
Organism: Ixodes scapularis; assembly: GCF_016920785.2. Taxonomy (NCBI): domain Eukaryota; kingdom Metazoa; phylum Arthropoda; class Arachnida; order Ixodida; family Ixodidae; genus Ixodes; species Ixodes scapularis. The sequence goes on along the minus strand of NW_024609896.1, from coordinate 179,303 downwards.
TTAATCCGACTGTTACAGCTCTGCTACAGGCACAGGGGGCTCTAGCTGGAACGACCATATCGTCGGCAGTGATAGAGTGCAGGCGAGCTGGTAATTAATCAACATCTAGTAGATTGTCTCCGGGTCTACAAGATGTTCATATCGTCAGTCGTAAAATATTGAGGTAAACAAAACCAAAACGAACATGAACGTACTGAACATAAAATAAACCCCGAGAGTGCAAATAAAAATAGAAAAAAGCAAGACAACCATTGAGACGTCTTTTTGTTACGGGGCGTACTGAGGCACTTTTTAGAAAAAGAAATCAGCTGTGTTTGTGATTTTTCCATATTTGTGACGTCTTTTAACTAAAAACTCTGTTTTTTTTATGATTAATCTACACCAGCTCCTTTGCGTACTTACATTTAGTTTATGAATGCAATGTTTAAAACTAAGCCCGCGAACTTGTACGGTGGTTCTCAAAACGCAAATCAACGTGTAAACAGTCTCCTGTTTTTTTGCAAGTACGAAATTGATTTTTTAATGAAGGTTTGATTCTGTCGTCTGTCAAAAGGTCAATGTATCTTAGTTTTCTTTTTAACTTGTCCGTCCAAGCATGGCATACATTGTGGTCGTGATGGGATTATTCGCATTGCCTATACAGAGACAAGATACGGCGCAAGCCAAATCAGTCGAAACCCGGTTTTTTGACCCGCGTGAACACACTACGAATAACAGAGAGCTGAAAAATTCTGCAAATGCGAAGTCAATTGGGGTGCACGAAATGCAATTTTTCACGAAGGTGTTAATACGATCAAAAGAGAAATATAAATATTGTATTATGAGTACGCACTTGCTTAGGCCTCGGATTGCTTCAACGAAGAAATTACATTATAGGCCTCTGTGGGGTTTATTTCGGCGGGACATTGCGTGATCAACAAAGCCAATAAATTCCTCAGGCGCCCACAATTCCCTTTCCTTGTTGGACGAATATGAGGCATAAACAACCCTCAACTTAAGCCGAAAAAAAAAACTTTTTTTTTTAGTTTATTAAGCGGAAATGTTTTCGAATTTCCGCGTTCTATAGCCGCCATTAGCGTAACATTTACACAAACTTTCAGATTTTTGGGGATTAAGTGATTAAAAATACTGACTGAACAACTGGTGTCATTTTCACTCTCTCATCCTGTAGATAGCAGAAGTAACTTTCGCTTGCTAGGATAGTGTAGCGAATATTAGATATGGGTCCTGTTATGTCTGATATTTGTTTTGTGCGCATGTAAAACTACAAAATGCTTTCAATAAAACGTTTACAACAGAATCTACCTTTTCATTTTACGTCCATACGAGGTTCCGCCTTTTCGATGTCACTTCGAAAAGTGCGGTGGTAGTTTACTGTCTGACATATAAATTTATGAATACCCGGAACAACAGAGTTGTCGAAATGTTGTTATTTTCTTCCTATTCCTTTTCTTGTTTTGCATAACTAAAGTAATCAGTAGCGCGCAACGAACTTTTTTTTGTCTTTAACACGAAAAAGGCATAACTGCGCATTGATCTGTTGAAAACGTTATATTTTCATTTCTGAATCTCTACTGATAAAACCGGTTTCTTCTATCTTTTCACAAAAACATTTAAATCATAAACCCACCGATCAATGTGCAATGCAGACCTAAAGCTCTCCACTGCACTCATTGGACGCGTTCGAATGTGAAGCGAAACATCGGACGCCATCGTCTGCGTTCTAACGCGTTCGAGGAGTGCAGTGGATAAGAAGGCAGATAGATTTACGTCTACCCTCTGATCCCTCCAATCAGAGCTCGACATTCTGACGTCTCCGCGCGCTCTCGTCTCCTTCTCTCCCGCAGTTTCTCGGCGCATAAAGTTTGGTTTGACAAGTGGCGCCATTCTATAGGGAAGTCCCGCAACTCTGAGGCGGTTCGAGTCCGCAATCAATGGACCCGATCTCCAGCACGAACACCGTAGTGCACTGTCCAACTGAGACCCAGCACTCGTGTCCAATCATTCGGTGGCATCTACAGCACGAAGTTGCCCTTTTTAAACACTAGCTGCACTGACCAGCAGCCGACCGAGACGCCCTCTGTTGACTTCCCAGGGGAACCGATTTTGGTCAGCGAGAGAGCGTAATCGAATTCGCCTCTCGCGGAGCGGGCGAAGATAGCGCTCGTAGACAGTTCGTCTGCTAACGTGTTGGAAGAACGAGGTTTGTCGGCTACGAAGCGCCACTCGCAGACCGAAATTATACGAGAAAACGCCGTTGGTCTTCTGCTAACGGAACCGGAAAAAAGTGTTGACCGTCTGCTACAAATCGAGCACCCCGGCGAAGTGATTTCGGACGCCTTCGGGAGTTCTGGTTGTCCGTTATTTCACATTGTACGCAGTTGACAATTCGCGCTTTGCTGGCGAATCTCAAGTTGTTCTGCTACCATACAGAAGCTGAGTTCACCACTTGAATAAAGTAGTACTAAGAGCAAAAATTACACCCGAAGCCTAGATACCTTTCTCACTATCTGTATGTTGGTGAGACGTTCTCAGCATTATTTTGGGTGACTTTTAACTCACGAACGGGTCCAAAAAATTTTCACGTGCAAACTGTGACGTCACGTCCAATCAACAGCCGAGAGCGCTCTCGCTCTCACCCTGACCAATGTCGGGCACCAGAGGCCCTTGAGGGGGAGACGCAACTGTCGCGCCTCTAGCGGCTAAGTTAAGAACTAAACATATACGGGTACAAAAACTTGCATTATTTGCTCCGACTTCTGACGCAAGGCTCCGCTGAAGTAGACGATTGTTGCGCCAGCTTCCGGCTGACAATGGTGTTGACTCAGTGAAGCGCCAATTGAACAGGAGTTCCGGTCGAACCCGGGTGCCGCATTCGTCTCCGAGCTATGCCCAGTGCTCGATTCAGGAAGATCACGTAAAGAATAGAGTCCACGGTCTTTCTGTTATGTAAATAGGGAGTTTTCGTAGACCGCGCTGCGCCCTCCGCTAAGCGTTCCGCAACGAAGAAGTTGCTACTGCGCCTGCGCGTCGATAGCCTTGACTGTGGAGTTCCCGCTATCGTAGCGGGTTGCGGAGGGCCTTGCGGGACGGCGAAAACGATCTACGAAAACTCCCTAATCACGAGCTCCGGGTTAGCGAGCTGTAGAGGGTCGCCCCTAGAGCTTTTATCTCCTAGCCAATAGCCCTATACAGGGAGTTCCAGAGAAAATGTATTCGCGTTTTTCGGCCCAGGGGTAAATAAGTTTGAGAACGCAAGACGTTACCTGAATGCGAAAAGTTATTCAGAAAAAAAACAATGCCTGTATGGGCTGCCGTCCTCCTAAGCCTAATATTGTCAAAATAAGAACACACATTCTGGAAGCTTGTGCGATTTATGTCAGTTACCAAACACTTGCCAGCAGGGAAACGTTATTTTCTTTCTTTCTCAAGAGTTGTATTCACGGAAAAAGATGTTGAAGGTGCCCACAATGACATTTCTGCTTTTGGTGGTATTAGGCTTAGGTGAACGCCGGCTCATAGAGAAATTCAGTTTTTCCTAATTATTTTGTTATCCAGATAACGTCATCTTCTCAAACTTTCGCGTTTAATACAAACCGCTAATGTGACATCATGACGGGGTTTTAGCTTTCTGTGATGCATTGCCTATTTAGTCGGGCCAAAAAACACGGTTCTTTTTTTTTCGGGAACTCCCGGTACTTCTTAGATAAGCTATATTCCTGTAGCTCGCCTAAACACGTGTTGCGATTTATTTACTTTAGGCAGTCTTGATATGGATCACGCGAAATTGAGGTCTGGCTTTGCGGGTGTTCTTGATTAAAAACCCTTATTGTATACGCGCTCACTCCATGTCATTGCTTAAGAATCTAATATTTAAAAAGCGTGTGCGATATATTCAAGAAGCTTAGCAGCCTTCGTTTGAGTTTATACCCAGGTCGCTCAGGTAAACACAATATTATATCTTTGAATAGTAAGGAAAACATATATGATCGAAGTTTTAATCCTTCTTATTACCCTTATGTCATTTTTCGCCATCTTTGAGCTGATTGTTTCTGAAAAATAAAGAAACTATAACTCACGCTAAGCATAAAGGTATTTATACCACCCCGTTTCTTTCCAAACCAAATATCAAACCTTACAAAAATAACTTTTCATCGAATTTTAATCATTTATTCTAAGCACCGACATAGTGTTTACCTGAGAAGACAAAAAAAGTTTCTCCTAATGATCTATCTCCCAGACTTGTTTTGTAAATTTATTTTGTGTTGTTTAAACTTGAGGTACAGGCTCTCAAAAATGGAAGTTCTAAAACAAAACAAAGAACAAAAAGCGAAGGGATTAGTTCGAAATTTGTAGATAGAAAAAATACCTTCCTCATAATAATGGAAAATTTAAAATTAAGCGTGCTCTTCATTTTGCAAAGTCAGTCTCATTTTTGGTTGTCCTTAATATCCGGTGCAGGAGTTTGTTATTTGGCGGAACATTTCGGGCTCACCATTTTTTCCTCCGATGAATAATTACCTTTGTAGAGGCTTCATGGAAAATTAATTACAATTTCTTTCGGGGAGGCTTAACGAAGGTACGACAAGGTGTATCACACGACAAGGACACATGTTCAGGAAGCCATTTTACCCTGCTGGGCATTCACATATGTCATCGTTTTTGTACCTTCTAATATAAATATTTAATTGTGATATGCGCGCCCTTGTATTGTATAGGCGCTCCAGAATCCTTTCACCGTTCTTGTGATTGTGTATCTTTGAAGGGCACACAGGCCATTTTTGTTCCCATAAACGCCTGGCTCACAACGCACGCCATCTTCACAGTCCAGATTGAACGAGTTATTCGCTCGAAGCCTCAGGCACACTGGTGACACCTCAGACTAAAAACACGGTGTGCCCAGCAGGCCTGATGACATAATCATCTGCGGACAAGACTCTGGTATGTTCGAATTAAGCGGGTTGCCTTCACGCATATATGTATGCTTCAAACGTGTCTGTACACAGAGTTGTTGTATGACCAATGTGACAAGACAGTTACGCCAGGATGAAACAAGGCTCAGACAGTGTATGCAGACTGCTTCTTTTCTGATGTATTAGCAGTGTTGCCGCCACTTTAATGGAGCACTGAAGTGAAAAAAAAAAAATGCTTGTATAGTTTTTAATATTTTTTAGTAAATGTTTCCACTCCAAAGTAGGTTTTCAGCAATAATTGCGCCTTGAGCCGCAATTTAGTGCGGTAACCTTGCTTTAGGCCCCGCCCGGTGCTTACAAAACTAAGCACATTTGCTTGGCTCTCATTGGTTGGATAGATGATGGACGTGTGAAAGGTTTGTTGCAAAATTCTTTCCGTGCCACCAAAATTTTTGAATTCACAATATATATATATATATATATATATATATATATATATATATATATATATATATATATATATATATATATATATATATATATATATATATTGTTTTGTTTTGGGGGTGGGGAACAAATAATTTAGATGGGCTCATGATTGTTTACAAAAATATCCCGAGATTGCTTCGGTTTCAACTGATAACAAGCATGGCTGCCGACGTCTACGGACTGATCAACAGGAGTAGGGATGTCGAGCTCGTCTGCTTTAATGAGTGCGAGTCATTCTGCGTTCACCGAGGTGTTTAGACGACGATCTTAACGGACATAGTTTGTTGCAAACAGCTGTCACAAGTACAGGCCTTCCTAAACGCTATAGCCGCTGTGCGAGTGCTTGGGTTTATAACGGGCGGCAGTGGGACTAGCCTAGGCCTAGCGTCTCACTTGAGCTATGTTGTTTGATCTGGTTCGGTCTGTTTTCTTCTTGAATGTTGATGCTGAATAAAGATATTGGTTCCCGTAAAATCGGCCCCCCTGCTGTGCGAATTTCGTGACCGTTGTGATTGTAACCATAGTTTCAGTACCGAGAAGATACCTACAGAAGTTTTTTCGAGCGATTTGGCTGGACCTGAACGGGCATTCGGCTTGTGAGAAGTTTGTTCAGGTCTGTCCCCGTCATTTTGCTTTGAAAGTGAAGTATAGCTCCATGTTTAGCAGGGCACCAGCCCTGCCAATGGGAAGATTTTTGGGTCCCGTTTTAGTTGAGCGTCATGATGGTCACGTTCCTTGATATCGGATGCCGCACGATAAAATATATAACAGAAAACCTGGAAGGGCTACATACTTATTTTATTCATTTATTAAAATCCTCTCGGTCGCTTATTACCGCCCATGGATAAAAACTGAGAGGCGCTTGTATTTGACCGTACGTCATGCATGATGGAACGCTAGAACGCCGCTTTCATGGTCGCGTCTTGCGAGCGTCGCAGACGTTTTTAGACGGGAGCGGAAGAGCAGACGGACGAAGTCGGAAACGGACGCCGAAGCGCAGCTTTCATGTCCGCATCTGCGTATGGCAGATGACGACATACGATGATGTGAAATAACAGACGATGATGCCGGAGGCTGCCGTGCGTCTGCTCCCACGACTAGCAGGTTCTGTAAGACTTCCAGACCAGATGCACCGGATGTCGGGAAAATGGAGACAACAGGCTTCCTACCGTGTTCGGTCGAGCAGCCAAGTAAGTCCAGTAGTAATCGGCGGGGCCACTGATCTGTGGACAGGGAACGGGCCGTGACCACTACCAACATTGCGTCTAATGCGTTTAAATATCGCCACCAAAGTTTTCTTTTCTTCCAAATATTATGAAACAAATTTGTCCAAACTATGCCCTTAAAAAAATTGTTGTTTCTTTTCGGTTTAGTGATTTTTTAAGGCTGGAACTGGCTGCATCTATCGTTCGTAGTTCCTTCACACGGACCGTCGTGTTTTGGTCATCTGCGGACTAAAATACCGTAAACCTCCCTCTTCTGGTGTTCTGTATTTGTGTTAGAAGTTCAAGCGTAAACTGCTGCACACATACCAAAGCCGCATTAGGAAAGAATGACAATATAAAGACGTCTTTTGTCAGTCGAATTAATCGGGCTGTTTGTGTATTTGCATTCGGCTACGTCGAGGCCTGCTACTGGTGAAAACAGCTGTGTTATTCCTCTTGCGTGTTCTTTACGTGTGTGACAAGCTCATTCCCTTCCGTGTGCGTGCCGGTTTGGAGATGTGTGACTAAGGTGTAAGAATTTCAAGGCATCACTTCCGATCAGCTGATCAGCGAGGATTGGTGTGCGTATATTTGTAGATTTACGTGTGAACGTGGCGGTACATATTAGAACCGTTATTTTACAGTACCTGCTACAGCTTCGCGGCAGCAGTGCACGAATTGAGACATCCTCGTTGTGCTGTGTGAAACGAGTTCATTTGTGGAAGTGTGTGCACGCTCCATGTGGCTGACAGCAACATGCTTGTTGACGTGTTCAAAAGCGCGTGTTAATTTGAAGTCGCTTTATGTTAACTACTATTTTCGTAACGTTGCAGCTGTCCATAAATGATAATGTTGTTTTATTGATCTCGTGACGTTTCTGCGATCTACCTACAGCCAAAATAAAGTCTTTTTGGCTACCCTGAGAATGCGACATAGGAAGGCGGGGGTTCACATACCATCTGTTAAAACTACAATGGCTCTTCGTTGTAACGCAAATGCTCTTCTGCGCGAGATACATCAACCTAGAGACGACGGAGAAGGTGTCAGTAGCAAACAAGAAAGCTCGCGTCCTGTGATCACCAACTACAGGCATTTTCAGTCCTGGTGTCTTGCATTCTGCTCGCAATCTTTTTCATGCAAAGAGAAATAAACGTTGCACAGTATTCATCTGCAATTTTAGCGTTGATTTGTGTTAACAAATAAAGGGCAGAAACCGTATTTTATTAGTTTTCTTGTGACAAGTAGGAGCGTTTATCGAGAACTGCATACCGCGCTGACAGCGCACGCGCCAATGTGAGAGACATCAACTATGATATAAATCTAGGTGTACTTTGATATTACACGAACATAGAATCACACTCGGATGCTAGACCCAAAGCTAGGCGCCCACTGATTTCCCTACACACCCCCTAGGGGGGAGTATACCACCCCCCCCCCCTCCTTGTTTTTTTTAAGGCACCGTTTAATTCACGATGGCTCCACTATTCTCAATGCCCCCCCCCTTTCTATGCTGCTATCCAATGAATTATAGAGTGAAGAAATAGTTAGCGTGCATAATTAAAATTGTGACTGCAACAGAATCTACTTGCAGAGTCCATTTCTTAAAAAGAAGTGCGCAAGGGCCGCCGAAGTGCGGCCGACCGCCTGATCTCGCAATGAAAAGCCAGCGTCTCGAGCTTGCCCAGAGCTTGGTCGGCCTTCTGGGCCGGTCGGGCTACGACGACAGCACCACTAGGCTCGCGCGAACGGAGGGGGCCGGCTTTTCGAAGCGCGGCTAATGCGGAGCTTGTCAACTGAGCTGATCTAGTACCGTTGTGGTTTAACTGGGAGCCAACTGGTGCAAACTGGGACTCAACTGGTGCAAACTGGGACTCAACTGGTCCCAGCTGAGAGTCAACTGGTCCCAGCTGGGAGTCAACTGGTGCCCCCAGCAGGAAGTCGGGGGTTGCAATTCCCAAGTTAGCAGGGACCAGATAATTGACTGGACCATTTAAAAGCCACTATTTTGAGTTGAGCCGTGAAAATAACAAAATACCTCATGCTAATGCACCCGCCTAATCACGGAGCATATTTTATATTTCACGGGCTCCCTGAAAAGCACAGAATGTATGATGTTGCAAACACATTAATCGGGTTTCTTTTAAAAGTGCCCTAGTTTCCAATAAAACTTCGGTGAATTAGTATGAATTATTTATGCCCAAGTCAAAAAAGATATTTGCATGTGCTCTCACTTTGCTAGTAACGCAGTGGTTTTCATTTACCCAGAATGCTCCATTTTTTTTTATAAAGCTGCAAGCATATCAAATGGCACACCCGGTACAGCAGACATGTTATTCACGTGGGAAAAAATGTACAAAGTAACTGAATACTTTTTCATACTGTTTATTTGGGGTGTTCAAAAGATGATTCACCCCAATGATAGTATAAAATAGTGTGAACAGTATGGCAACCAAGTGACCACCATTTCTTTGAAGCAATCTAAAAACACAGGCACAATAAAATGTTATGAATTTCCTAAAGCTCTTTTTTTTTTTTTAAATCAACACGAAAAACATCTACGCAGGAGTTTTGGCAACTGGATTAAACGCCTTGATTATAGCACAATGTATTTGATGCAAGATGCGGTTGGTGTGCATTCACTGTCTGAGATCTGGGGAAATGAATTTGAATGAAATTTTATGTCCTACACCAGGTGGGTAGGACAAATCCCCAAAATTCTGATGTATACAGACTATACAGACATGGCTTACATTTCATATGCAAAAATAAAAATATTTCGTGTTCTGAGTCTGCAAGACTCTTATGAACAGAAGCAGGACCACCGTAGGCATTATTGGACGGGTCACAAAAAATAACCCCTTGTCTGACTCTATCAAAAAACAATATGACATTATTTTTGGTAAATATGGGGCGACACATAAGAAATAAAATTTACTTCCTTGGACAAGGCCACAGCAAGGGTTAGGTATAGACCGACACGCGGAGCGGCTCTCTTTACCAACACGGCCGGAAGGCCGCGCATGCGCGGTAGCTGTGTGGGCAAAAGCGGCCCGGTTCTCCGTGTTTTCGCCATTGCGTTGTGTGGCGTGCGCTCGTTGTTGACGCTGTAGGGACGCTTCTAGCGTTATTTTTGCGTCGTATTTTCTGACAAGGTATGTCGTATGCTATGCCCCACTATTTGAGCAATCTACCCGAGCCTGAACGGCAGCGGTACCGAAACAAACTGTGCGTGGACGGCGTTGCCTACGAGGATCCGTACGCCGTAAACAAGGCCTGCGGGACTTCCGACGTGAAGTTGCTGCCACCGAAGTCGAAGGCTCACGTCGTCGTTTATTTAGTTTTTTCGCCAAGCCAGTTCCATGGCCGGCACGGTGCAGGCGTACAAGTCTCTCGAGGCCTACGATTGCTTCGAGTTGGTTTCCGCACTGCCGGCGGGATCAGCAGACTGTGGGCCAACGGAAGTGTATTTTATAATTGATTAAACACACAAAGCGTCTTGAAGTCAAGGTATGACATTTTTCCTACCCTCATGACCACAAGGCATGACAAGCGGTAACACTTTGTCCGTTCTGCAGTCTTGGCGGTAACACATTACAAGTAACGGCGTTACCAGGAACGCGTTAGTTTTTTCATGAACGCAGTAACCTACTCATTACTTTTTCGAAACAGTAACGGGTAACGTACTTACGTTACTCGTTAGTACTTCCCAAGTCTTAAAATAATTACACTTCAATATTTTACGTGTTTTTAGGCATCAAGCCGTGTTTTTCTTTGCGTTTTTTCTCCTGAGTATTTAGGTGAAACCGTAAAAAAAGATAAAGCAATTATGTTAAGTTTCTGCACGAACATAATGTTTCTTGATATATGAGCTTATGCATATCTTTATCGTAAAAACCGTGAAACGTATAAATCGTAGTTTAAAAAGCAACGCAGAAGTAACGTGCGTTACTTTTTATCGGTAGCGGTAACGCGTTCCTTTTATTTTTAGGTAATGCAGCTCGGTTACACGTACCGTTGATTTGCAAGTAACGAGTAACGTATTTCGTTACTTTTTTTTCGGTAACACCTACAACACTCCCGTTCTGTCGCCGATCCCCTTCTGCTGGTTAGCACGGCTATAGCGAGCCTCTGACGAGCGCTCGGCCGGTGCTTTCTGCACGAATACCGTGGGAACGAAATCCCGGTGGTCTTGATCAGACGACGGTTTTCCTGCACATAAGCAAGCCTCAGCACGGGGGTTGAAATTTAAGCCGCAGTTGCCTTCAAGAAAGTGCTTGCTGCACAAACGATCGTTCGCACGAGGCGACCATTTTTTTTCGACCCACGGATATTATCCACCTTCTATATACGCCCTTCAGAGTCTGCCGGGATCTTATGGAAACTCACTCCACTACTTCTCTTGTGCATTTCGGTGCAATTAACAACTACACAGCTTCGTGGCATGCTGAAATGCTATGACGCCCATGCGAAACGTGCGCCTCTTTGCCCACACCAGCCGGCTCCGGCGCGATCGCGGCGCCGCCGCAGCTCCGTGATGTCAAGCCCGCGTGTCGGTCTGTATAAGAACATGGAGAGTATGGGCCTTCAATTCACAACTAAACGTACATGCCACATAAAGGCCCAGTACTATGTGAAGAATGGACATTGAATTAGAAAATGTTGGTGCCAAGACAATGAAGGATAACTGGTGTGTCCCAGCCAAGGAAAGAAATATTCATTTAGACTACATGGGAATATTGGGAGGTGCAGCCAAAAGCTCAGCTTCCTTGATCGTTACCAAACCTACTCCGGGTTGCTAGAAGAAATTTATTACTGTTTCTTCAAGACGAGGTATTTACCTTCGAACTTACTGAGAGCACAACGGCCTGGTGCAGTTTCCAGTGCGCGTGTACCCCACAAAAACTAACACCCCAGAAAAAAGCTCTGTAGCAACCAGTGTGTCGAACCTAAAAAAATACGGGTTCGGTTACGGTTCAGGTTCAGGTAAATTTATTTTGTTCCGGTTCAGTTCCGGTTCAATTAATTCGATCCGCGAACCAGTTCGCGAACCGGTTCGCGAACCGGTTCGGGGCGCTGAACCGGTTCGCGAACCGGTTCGGAAATTATAAATTACAAATTGCAACATCAAAAGAAATTACAAATAAAACATCTGAAATCAGCACATACGAAACGGGATACATCGTAGTGTAAGGCTCAGGGATTCCTACCAGGAATGGTTTCTTTATGTGCACTCAAAGGTTACCTCACCGACGTTTACGCATTCGGACTTCATCTAATTGGGTCCGACGCAGTAGCTGTAAAATCCGCGACCTCCTTACAAACTCATTTACAAGTAGAACTTGCTAACTATCCCGCCACCTCGGCGTGTAAGCAATTGAAGGAACAGTGGGGAGAAAATACAGCTTTCGTTATTTGAACTAGCCTTCGGTAACTCAAATTAGACCCTTAAAGAAGTTTTCATTAAACAAGATACGGAATATGAAAAACACTTCACCGAACGCAACGCCAGAATGACGTAATAGAATAAATATTAAAATAGAAGACTTCGCTGTCTCACAAATATGTTAGCTTCTAAGTGCCTATACGAAACCGGATGCATTATTATCAAACTCCACAGCCTTTTCTTTTCTCATTCCGATGGAAGCAAGCTTCAAGAACTCGCGCGTTCTAGAAACGTGTTATGAAATGAGCACACAGCAGCATTTAGGATTTACGAGATTGTAGGAAAATGAAAACCTGTGACGCGATTTTCTTTTTTTTTTTGCACAGTTTTCCAATTTTTTTTTCTTCCATGCAAGCCGCGACCAGCGCAGTACTGGTTCCTATGTCAAGATTCATGGATGCAGCGTTTGTCAACATTCATGGATGCAGCGTTTATATTCCTAAGACTGAGTGGAGAAGAAAAATGTGTAAGCGAGGTGTGTGTCAGTCGACGGCACTTAAAAAACAAATGGCATTGATAGCACATTCATTGTCAACAGCGCGTGGCCGAACCGTTTTGACATGAGCCGGTAACCGTTATTTTTTTTCCGGTTCAGTTCCGGTTCGGGTTCATCGCGATAACAATATAACGGTTTGGGTTCGGGTTCAGTTCCGGAAAAAATACCGGTTCGGTTCCGGTTCGACACCCTGGTAGTAACACAACAATAACGGGGACGAAATCAAAACCTTAACCATAATCTACACACGACACTCACATGATATAAAAGTATATTGTTAAAGCACAAAATCTTCTGTAAGAAAAGTCAAGATAGGAACAGAAGATAAAAAACGGTCTTCCCAACAAACAAAAAAATCGAGAAGGCAAGAATACTTAGGTTAAATAATGAAAAGTGAAAAAAAACTGTTAATATACAAAACAATATCATTAAAAAATGCTTAAGGTAAAACACAACTCACAAGGTTTCAAAGAAAAAACAAATTTCCCTTACACTCTAGTTAGAGGCATCCAACTGTCCTGGCATTAATCTCAGTCACCTTCTGCGACGACCACCTCTCAATTTTTATAATACGAGTGGTGCCGAATGACGCGGAGGCAGCATATTTTCCAGTAACTAGAAAGACCCTATTCTGGTCACTGCAGCTCACAAATACAATGTGCTCAATTTTGGCGCACACATCGCACACATTGTTTGACAACTTTACTGCTGTGCAGTCAGTTTTGTCTGGCCTCCGGTACTGTTTGCTGTGGAAAAGACGTCCAGAGATGCGAACTCTGTCGTGTTCCACAACAGGGCCAGTGGTCTGCTGAGTAACTTGCCTCTCAACCAATCTCAACAAAGCCCCCTCCACAGGCCTTGGCATGCCAAGAAGGGCAACGGGCTCCTCCCTCAGGTGCTCCACATTCGAGAAAGTCCCGAACGTGAGGACTTGCAACCGCCTTGCATGCAGTGACTCTGTGTGTCATCATCACACGAGTCATCACTTGGTGAGGTACGCCTTTCGCTGAGGGGACGAGGCTCTTCAGCATCCCCATGTTCGCTTCAAAAGTGAGGAATGAATGTGCCCAAATTGGCCCCTGTAGCACCACACTCTTTGCAAGATGTAGGAACAGATGAACATTAGATGCCATTTCTTTCTCCGAGTAAAGAAATTGAAAGCCTACAACAAACTGCACCAGGCAGTCTGTGCTGTCAGAAATGTTGACAGTAGATACCTCATCTTGGAGAAGCAAAAATATACCCCCCACCAGCAGGCTGAAGTGGTTCACGTAACGATCGGGCAAACTGCCTTCTACACATACCATGCTGAAATAAAGCCGACACTGCTGCCACTCGGAAGCCTTCCAGAACTTCCATAGGAGCAAAGACCTGGGCAGACGTGCCATGCACTATGGGGGCTTGATGTGACACAGTCGCTCGTCAATGTCCTTAAGGAGTTGTGGCGATCCAATGTAGTATGGTGCACCAGCATTGGAAAGCCATAACATCAGAAACTGCCGTGCCACGCCAAGCAGCACACAGTGCATGTAGTCTGGGCTGAAGCTCCATACAATGTCGAAGCCCGGCAAGTTTATCAACGCCGATGGCCCCTTTACGCCACGAACCAGTGCACTGGTCTCAAATGCTTCTGCCATGTCGCTCTCCGTGCCCTCTTTTGTCCTGTCAGGCGTACTGGCTGCAGCAACAGGGTACTTGACAGTCCCTTTTAAATACATTTGAGGAAAAACATTATAATATCTACTATAGCCAGAAAAGACACCAATATCTGTGCATCGTTCACTAGTTAAACTACACCTTGAATATGCACGTGCAGTATGAGACCCGCAAAAAAAAACATCTCATAGACAAGATAGAGGGCATTCAGAATCGTGATGTTAGATTTATTGTAATTAAGTATTCTCGAGCAGAAAGTGTGACAGAGATAAAAGCTTGTATGGGTATCGAATCTCTTGAAAGAAGGCGTAAGAAAAACACTTAAAATTATCTACGCTATTAATAATGATTGAACTGAAATCAACAAATCAAATTATCCTCAAATGCCCTATTATATGTAGAGCAAGAGGGATCATGAGAAGAAAATGCGCCAAATAAAATGTCAAACTATATGATGTTTTTTTGGTTTTTTTTTTCGAGAACTATACCGGAATGGAGTGAGCTACCTCCGGATATTGTACTAGCTGACAGTGCATCGTTTATGAACCTGATCAATGCAATGTGAACTTCCTTGTTAGTATTTTTGGCGTTATTAAATTTTTGAAATTTTATTATTGTGTGTTCTTTTGAATTTTGTTTATTTATTTTGTTGGTTGCTGGCTTGTGTGCATTATGTGTGAGTTTCCGACGTATAAATGTGATCTGTAACCCACTCCTCTGCTGTAATGCTACAAATAAATAAATAAATATTGATTTACAAGCTTATCCCTTTTAGATATAAAACATACATCTTGGCTCCTGTATTTCAGTGAAATAACAAAACACATATCAATATAAGGGGCAAACAAATAACTTTTCTTATTTTCTACTTCCATCCAGTGCTAGACATTAGTCAGTATCCATGTTTAACATAAATTCTCTTAAATTCAACAGAGGTGCCTGGGTGCAAGCACCACCCACACCCGAAGTACCTGTTGTACGTCATCATGTTCTGCATGATGGTCCTGGCTGGGAACCAGCGGAGCAGTTGAGATAGTACACCTGTTAAAAAAGTAACTTAAATTAAATGTGTTTTTTTACCGCATGAAGGAAACAAAATACGGAATACGAGCCATTTTTCATGCTTCAGATATTACTCGCTGATAATAAGTATGCAATGTCACCTCACTGGTTCATACTGACGAAAAGCGTATCTTTACAGCAGTAACACAAATGAGTGTATTAGATGATTTCCATGAGAAAAAAAAAGAAAAATCACAGACAAACTGCCTTCAAGTAGACTGAAACTGTTATCACAGAAAAAAAATGAAAATAAGTGTTTCGTTCGTATGTGCTTTAGAACTTTTACTAGGAAAACACTCAGCTTGCCAAATATTTATTGAAGGAAAGAAAGCTTTATCTGTCGAACCAGGTGCTGACCTGCACCTGGAATATGTATTTAGAAAGAATAAGAGTGAAAGATGTAAAACTGATGTAAAAAAGGCACTTCAGAAAATGAAAATAATTCCTTCCTTCCGGGTTTGAAGTAACAAGTTTGATTCTTTTGGTTTAATGAAAGCTCCAAGACACGTACGGCTAAAATGAAAACCAAAAACTGCAATTTTCAGTACAATTAAATAAATACAATATTACCTTTGAGTGGACGGTCTTCCTATCGCAGGTCCATTCCACGCCCGTCTGGGCTAGTAAGTTCATTTGCTTGGTAAATGCCTGGAGCACCATAGTCATATCGGGATGGCACTGGCCATACCAGAGGAGAAATATGGTCACATTATTGTTTCGGAGATGTGGAGGCAGCTCGCTGATTGTCATCTGGACAGGCCGAATAGAAAACTTCGACGAATTGAACGAGGGCTACCACCAGAGTTCATTGTCATGCTTAGGTCCATCTTGCTGAACTTGAGCTCTTCTAGTTGCTTGCGGTATAACGGTCCATCTGTAATGTCAGAAACGACAGCTCGGTCACCACGCTCGGATATCTCCAAGAAGCACTTCAGCAGTCTGGCCACTTCTTGAGACGAGAGCACAGAAGCGAGCTGCTGCTCGATAGGAAGGCTCACAAACAAATTGCCATCTCTTGTAAGAGCTTCTGCGGGATACTTCTCATTGCCCTTACCACACGTCATCTGCACCTTTTGCCCCCTCTTAAGATCGCCTTCACATTCAGCACTGATAACTATGCAGTTGGGGGAGTGAAAATGAAATGTTAAGCTGTCCAGCGAAATCCCTGCGAATTTTTTTAAGCGGAACTTCATGTCAGGAAGATCGTTTATTTTCAAGAGGAAACACACAAGCTTCATGAGCTTCTCCAGCTGTGTCCACGGCGATCCCGAGGTGGCCGCGACGTCCATGACCAGTGTAACTAGGTCTTCTACCGAAAAGTCGGAGTCGGAGTCGGAGTCGGAATCGGAGTAGGAGTCGGAAGGGAATGCGCCGCTGCTCTCTTCCTGGTTCAACGCCCGTTTGCCGCATCCTTCGGAGTCATCTTGCTCGTCCACGACCAGGCTGCCAGATACTTGGCAGCCATCTTGCTCGTCTGCCGCCAGGCAACCAGACTGTACGTAGTCGACTACCTCGTGCACAGCTTGCCTATCATCGGGAGCACTGTTGTTCAGGGAGCAGTTCCCAGGAGCCTATGGATCATTGACGGATGCGGTCGACACACCGCAGTCATCATGTATCCTTTGTGCGTGACTTCCTTCGGCACGATCTGCCCTGCATTTCGTCAATTTTAAAAAAACCTGCCTCGTCAAAAAAAAACAAAAAAAAACGGCTTCAAATAGGCTTCCGCCACTTTGGTGGCTCAGCCATGTCGGTGGTCTAACACGTTTTTGGACATTCTCTCCTTAGGCCTCACCTGAGCTTTCGCACGCAGCGGCAAAATCAAATTCCAGAAGCATGCGGATTTCGTCGGCTAATTCTGAGACTAAATGGCGCCGTGTCAAATAAGGTTTGATATCTTATTTCTATTCATTATGCTTGAAAACATAAAATAAAGTGCGTTTTAAGCTAATATATCATTTAAGCAACTTTGATAAGACTTATATGACCAACATTTTCGGTGAAGCGGCATGGAGTTGGATGTTGGGTTCTGTCAAATTTGGCATCCGGCAACGCTGAAAACGTTTATGTAAGTTCTTGAACTTTGTTTTTGCCTTTTTTTTTATTTTTTTCCTGTTTTCTTGCCGCAATCATTCTCTGACTTTTTTGTGCTTTGATTAACGTATTTCCTTGTAGTATTTTTTGTTTGTTTATATTTTACGTTTTTCACGCGATGCATGCGCTGGTTCGATTTCTCAAAAACCAGGACAACCACTGCCATGTGCTACCTGTGCGCGATATCTGCAATTTTGCTCCAGGACACACGGTGGACTTTGACAACAAACCTGTATACCGGTCTTTTGCAATGTCGACGTGGACAGTGGAAACACGTGAGACTACTCCGCTAAAATTCTCATACTCGGCGGTAAGCATTCATTATTACGCCTCGTTTAGGTTCCATTTGCACCTCAAAAATGCTTAATTGTTTTTCCCTCGTTTTGCAGTTTTTTTAAGAAGAGGTGCGGGAATGCCCAAGAGAGTTCCAGTGCCCATAGTGACGGTGAATGAGAGCTCCGAGGACGAGACGTCCACTCAGAAAAGGAATAAAGAGGTGATTTTCAATCCCGAACTTCCTTTTAGCTACTACATTCATTTCGACCGGAGAGAACTGTAAAAAACCGGACGAACGCGTCCTGAGATGCCTTGGCCCCCTTTTCATTTCCGAAGCAAATCAGTGTTTGGCACTTACTTAATTCCCTTTCCAGCAAATTCCTAGGTTATTTGATTGGCGCTGCTCTGGCCAAACTAATTGTAATCCTTTATTGCATCACTTTCACTCACAGGCAGCAAAAAAGAAGAAAGCTAATCAGGCTGCTGCCAAGAAAGATAGCTACGAGGCTATCCTTCGGAATCAGCTGAGCCAGGCTCACCAGAATAATTCTGGAATCATTCACCATGGAGTACTGCGAATTGTGTGACAATTCAAAATCTTTGTTACTCTGTCTCATTCTAGCAGGATGGCATTAATCAGCTTTTTTGTATGTTTCGAAATAATGTACAGCAGAAAAGACAGCGGGCTTCCATTAGCACATCGGGCTCGGATAACTCGCTGGTTTCCAGCAGCGAGGTGCATGGAGCCACAAGGAAGGCAAAATAGTGGAAGGTCAGGTGTAAGGAGCTGCGGGAAGACAATATCTTCACACAAAAACAAGTGCGTTCCGGGGCTGCGAGCTCTTTAGAAGTGAGTAAGACTGAGTTGGCTTTTGCTTGTCTGTTTTGCTTTTGAACCTATTACATTGTAAGGTTTACTCTGCAAGTTGTTAATTATAATATGTAATGTCTGTGATCAATTGTTCTTCATAAATAAATTTTTATTAAATTGTTTTGACAGTGGAAGAGCAGCAGAATCAAAACAAGGTGGCAGCTCTGGATCACGGCAGTCCAGGCATGGATTAGGTTTCTGATGGTATAAGTGTCGTAGAGCTAGCAAATTTGCATCTATGTGGTTTGATCTGTCTGTTTTGGTTTCATCCTCAGAGTCTAACTTAAAGGGACACTGACAGGGTATTTATACTCGCCGAGGTTTTTAGTTGTACGTGACATATGAAAGCTCAACTACCCAGAATAGAATTTGCGGCTCGAAATTCGGTTTCTTTCCGCCCGAAAATCGCCGATCAAGAACTGGCCGGTTCGAGTCTCGCTCACTCTCTTTTTCGCGGTCACGGGCCGTTTTCCAAGGTATCGATGCGACCACCAAATTTAATCAAAATTGTGGGTCACTGAAGGTACACACTGAATATTAAAAATAGAAAAAAATATGAAACCCATTTTTTGTGGCTTCTAAAAAGCTGTAAATACACACTAAACTTTTTTACACCCCTTAGGGGTGTAAAGCACTTGTCCCAGGACGAGCACCCTTTGAGGGTGCAAACGAGCACCCCTGTACCAAAGCACCCTATAGGGGTGTGAAGTGTATAGGGTGCTAGGTGCAATGCACCCCAATCCAAGGGTGCTGATGCTGATTTTAATGGGTGCTCGAGGATGATTCATTCTAATCGAAATAGACTTTTGTAAAACAAAACTTATCTTATTTACACAGATGATCTCGTTACAGATGAGCACTTAGCCAAGCCGACACTTTGTACAGGCAGGCTGGCACTAAAAGTGGACTATTATCTAAAATTAGTTGATTAACTTTTTCAATTACTGGTTCGAGAGCTGTTTCGAACTTGAAGACAGTCACCTCCTTAAACCAGTCAATTTTCTATAAATCCTAAAATGAGCACACAGGCCAAAAAAAAAAAGAGAAAATATAATTTCACCAAATGTAGCGGTCCAGAAAGTACTGTATCTCACAACCCGTTTTGTGTGCAAGAATCTTTCTCAATCGTTTTTCTAAGGTTAGTGCTCATTTCACGAAAAATAAGCTGGTCTAAGGTGACTGCCCCATTTTCACAATATGTGCTGGTGTCATCAAAGCAGTCACTAAAAAGCTAATCCATGGATTTTATGCAATAAGTCCACTTTTAGCTGTCATCTTGCCTCTATAAAGTGTCTGCCAGGACCACTATAACTCAACTGTAAAAAGATAATTTGCATAAAACTGAAGTTTAATTTTACAAGAATCTGTTCCAATGAGAATGAATCACCCTGTATCTCAGCACCTGTCAAACTGGGTTCAGTATACCAGGTATGGCAACCAGAAAACCACGAAGTATGCAGACCAGATAAGTGATGAAATAAGGAGATGCAAAAGTACAGTGCCAGCATAGGACCTCGTTACAGAAACTGGATTCATTATTTGATATGTGTGCAATGCATCGGCACACATGCTACTTGAAGCAGCTGTGCCTAGATGCACTGTCCGATAATGAAGGCAAGATGTGCATGGCAGAAAAGGTAATATTTCAATGTGAATCTTAACTTATGTGCAAACGGAAGTTACAGGAAAATCTTGCGTGATTTAAGTTTTAGTTCCCACAAAATTTGGAAGGAAAATAAAAAAAATATCCCAGAATTTGTTCCATGGCTAAAGCTTCTGAATTTATTAATTGCTTGATGGTCTTAATACTCGTATACTAGAAAAGATCAGTGGGAGATATTCTCAAACATCATATTAAAGAAGGAGTCTGCCACCAATCTCAATGTGTCATTAAAAGTGCCCAATTGTCAAACTGCCAACACAGAAGTGTGATATGCATCACATGCATGATCAGCACTTGCTCATGCAAACTATGCAATGTGAGAAAGTGTATGGTACAAACATAAACAACAAGGAGCTTAGCTTGTTCAATCCCGATACTTGGTCCTTGCATCCCGCTCTGGCTCGTCGGTCATTTGCCTTGCATATGAAGTGGTTACGAGTCGTCATACTTGGTATGCCGTAGTACCGTTACACATTCGCCCAAGGCATGGCGAGTGGCATCAGCTGCATACAAACAGCATGTGATTAAGCTGCAAGTAAATAAAAGTCGTTATAAAATGAGAAACAGAAAACTGAAAGGAAAACTATATTAATAACTATTTATTGAGCTATTATGCGACCACAAAAAAATAATGAGGGATGTCCTCCACACACATATCAAAATACAATACTTGAGGCATTCTGTCAAATATCACAGCATATATAGGCCTAGATGCTAGTAAAAATCGAGAAACAATTGGGGGGTTTGAGTCAATAAAAGCCAAATTAAATGAATACTCATTTATTGAACTATTATGTGAGCACAACAAAATAACCAGCTATGTCCTCCATACAAATAAGCAAATATATTTTCTTTAAATATCACAGCATAGGCTTAAGATGCTAGTAAAAATAAGAAAAAAAACAAAAATCAATACAGATTACCTCAGTACATCACAATGGTTCTTGATAAAAATGACTATAACAGAAGAACAATCTAGATGCCTTCCGTTTCGAGTGTATACTTTTTGTTCCACTGCACATGCGACTTTCCTTCAGGACCCTAAAGTTGCATAAAAATCAAGCTACACTTCCTTTAGTTTAGGACTTAAAACATTAAAACAAGCTACCATGTTTTCCAGACTATAGTACACAATCCGTTGTATAATGCGCAAGGGTAAATTTCGGCTAAAAAGAAAAAGTATTTTCTTAGATAGTCTGCACTCGGTGTATAATCCTCGGGGAAAACTTCAGGCTGGAGAACTCCACAAAAGGGATATCTGCGGATGAATGTCAGGGGGCTTTCTGTGATCCGCTCGTCAGCCAATCGCAGAGCTCCTCAAGATTAAGCTTGACCTGAGTTGGTTGCTTGCAGGCTCCCAAGCAAACATGTCAGATGCGAGGTATCGAAAGCCTGGGAAACAGACTGACAGTAGGAGGTTGTCTTGATTACTTTATCCCAGCGTAAAATATCTAAAACACGGCAATCTGGCCTAACCAGTTTTGTAATAATGAACAATCTTGAAACAAAAATTGTAGAGTCCACACCTGTAGATAGACTGTACGATGTAAAATATCAACTTTTAGACATGTATAGTTTGTGCACTATAGTCTGGAAAGTATGGTACATTTATTTTAGTTTAGAGTTAGAAAGTTAAAAGTTAAATGGGTGCTGGTACTGAAATTAGACTTCACAAAACAAGGCACCAGAAGCACACAGTGGGATGCTACAGACCCCAAAACACCACTCATGCAGCAGTATCTCAACTGGATGGGCATATTTTCGAAAAAGAGAAGAGGAGAATACAGATGTCGCAAGCTGTGTTCAATCATGCTCATATTTTCCAAAAAGTACTGCCATCCATTAGAGATACCGTCATATGAGTTATGTTCTAAGGTTTGCAGCATCCCACCTAGTGCTCCTGCCTGGTTTCGTGCCATCCAAATCTCGGTTCAGCATCCCTTTGGTACTAGAACGGTTGTTTGTCGGCCTCATTGATTTTACGCTCTTGCAACCTTGTTCAGGAATTTCATCACAACTGGCCTCAGAGTAGTGCTGCTGAGGCCGACAAACAACCGTTCTAGAAGAGCAACTGTGTTTGCTGCCTTTTTCAAGTACTTATATTAAAAAGCCAGTAAGCCAACATGATGGCAGTGATGTCGTCCTCTGCATTCTTCACGGACAAAAACCGCTGCTTATCGACAGCGAGGTACAAAAAGTCAGCCCCCTCGGCGTCATTGCCAGAGTACACGTCGCACGGCATTGCCGGGATGTCTTGCTCCTTTGTTAGCAAACAAAATCAATGCAATGTAAGGCAGGCACCATGCGTGATAGTCTTCTCTAAATCATCACAGTTAATATATTACTATATACCAGCGAGCTAGTCCACTGTTATTTGCTATAGTCACTTGATCTATGTTAAATATGTAATACCCCCACCCCCTGCAGGCCTGATTACAGTTGTGCAGAACGCAACTTAGACAAGTGGCAGTAAATCATGCTTTGCCAGCACTGAAAAATATGCAAGATCGTCAGTGCAACAGGGACACCTGCATTATCTCTGCGATTAGTAAAATTTCGGCAATGCTAGCCAGAAGTCTGGTTCCACATAGAGACGTAAACGTTGCTTTGGCTTGCTCATTGCAAAAAAGCCACAATCAGTCAACAGGAGCCCACATTCTCCTTGTATGATCTCCTGATCTGCAATTACTTCACCTCCCATGTACATTTTGGCCAAAATATTTTGCTTTAGATGGTTAGAAATCTTGTGGAAACTACTTTTGGCCATGATATTTCCAACCATCAGTGTGTCAGGAAAGACAGCCACTGGATCTTTTGTACCTTTCTAGAAGAGTGTGCCGTGCAGTGATTAGAAAGCTTGTTTGTCGAAGTTGTAGTCAAACATGTGAAGCAGTGCCATCAGCATCATATTGGCTCCCCTGAGACCATGCGACTTCTAAACATCACCTCCAACTGCATAACTTTGCTAAACTCTGATCTAGATGAGGGCTAAACTAGGTACAAGCATGGAACATGGCTCTATCTGTTGTGCAAGAAAGGTGCTAGTTTGTAGTGTACTGCATGCTTGGCTGCCATTAAAAAAAAAGAAAATGGAAAACTTTAATAAGATGGCTACATTCACAATTGAATATGGGTGATTCCACGTCAGTTCATGCAATGGTTTTCCGGGTCATAATTTTGATATTTTTGTTAAAAATATATATGAAAGCCATGTTCTTGGGAGGAACATTCCGCTACATATGAACGCCGTAACGTTTTTTTTCACTGAGATATAAAATAGAGAAGCTCGAGGCGTGGAAATTGAGAAGATTTCACTATGCTACTTTGCACAGTCGTCATTTTCTCATCGAAGCTTTCACGTTACCATAACTTTTTTAATAAATTCCACAAGAGATATACAACACATACCCAAAAAAGTAAAAATATCAATAACATATTTCTATGCAAACAAAAAAGTCAAACATGGCATAAAAACACGTTTTAGAGACATATTCACAATTTTTTTTTTTTTTTTTGCAAATAAACTATCCTCTATAATACTTCACGAAACATATCAAAATGCGCGCCTTTGAATTATCCTTACGAATGTATAAAGATAATATGGGCCCATCCTTAATTGACTTTTTGTTATTAACGCGGAAATGCGGCTGATTTCACAAAATGTGTCAAGATTGGGCGTCGATATTTAAAAAAACTCCATCTTTTATTTTTTTAAAACTCCCCTTGGCAGTTTGCAGTGACATGAACTAACCTGTGATGGCAAAACATTGAGTAACATATGACCTCCGAACGGGAAAAGCTGCGACAAACCTTCACTCGGAACGAGCCGACGTCTCGTTATAGCGGCTTTGCCGCATAACGTCCCCTTGATGGAAGCGTCAAAAGCTGGAAAGCGGGACTCTGTCGTAGAGAGCGGAAAGTCGTGCTGTTCCGAGCATTGCTTTATCGTTGTGTGACTATACCCCCCCCCCCCCTTCCCCCCGCCCTGCCCTCTTCTTCCCGCCCCTTAACATGAGCAAGAAACGCCTGCGAACGTCACTGCTTGCGGTAGTTAGTAATCGTAAGCACATCACATTGCCTTGAAACCCAAAGCTGTGAAGAGTCAATTACGGCAAAATAAGGCGAGAGTAGTTGTAAGGAAAAATATGCATGTCAGTTGGTCAGGAAACATTTCAATCTAAACCCAGAGACGAGGAAAAACAAAAATAACGGACAGTGCGAAACGAACTCTCAAACGCAGCTGAAGTTATTCAGAACAAGAACGACAATAAATGCATGTCCACGCGGAAAGAAATAAAATAGGGAAGATCAAGACATGCGACCGCAAAGACTTGACCGAACCTAACCAGACAAACTAAATCACTCCAAGGTTGAGGACAGCAACGGGAACGGGCACCTCTCCCAAGGACCTGAACAGATGGGTTGCACCACGCTATGCGAACCGACCAAGACCGAACCCCTAACCCTCTCTTCTATTTTGCTGCCGTAACCCCCTTCCCCAACACACACACACACACACACACACACACACACACACACACACACACACACACACACACACACACACACACACACACACACACACACACGCACACACGCACACACGCACACACGCACGCACGCACGCACGCACGCACGCACGCACGCACGCACGCACGCACGCACGCACGCACGCACGCACGCACGCACGCACGCACGCACGCACGCACGCACGCACGCACGCACGCACGCACACGCATGCACGCAAACTACACTCCAACACCGAAAACCCCAAAAACGTTACAATATAAAAAGCTTTTAGAAAAGAAAAAAAAAAGAAAAAAAGACGGCTGACTATCGCTATGCTTACAGGAGACTCGGTGTCTTTGGTGCTCAATAAGTGGTACTACAAACAAACAACACCAGCTTAACCATGCGCGACGCACCGATTATATCTACAATGGAAGACAGAAGTTGATAACCACAAGGACATTTTCTTTCCGAACTCTGACCGGATATTCGGAGCCGGGAGAGAGGAATTCAGAACCCCTCAAATAGGCGTTTGCGAGGAGGTTTGAAGTTCTGTCATTTACGAAGCGAGTAAGAGTCTAGTGTCAAATCGAACAGCCATGGCCCAACGATTCAGCACCGTGCGATTGTTCTGTGTGGACTATCTACGGAGACACAAGAAGAAAGTGTATAGCGATAAGCACCTCGTATCGGTAGGGAGACTCAACCAAGTGCGGTTGGAAAAGCTACTAGCTCCACGGACAGTGAACGAATCTGACCTTTTATGCCAACATTGCTACAAATACCTCCAGAATGAGATTGCTTCTCCTCACAACGTGAGTACATCAGACTCTTCTTTCCGGGACTCTGATGAAGTTCTGGCTAATGTGAGTCAAGAATTGTGTGCTGCTAGTCCGTCGGTAACTCCATTGAAACCACGTAAAACCATTAAAAAAAAAAGGCGCGAAGCGTATTTGAAGAAAAAACAAGCTCAAGTGAGTTCTTCCATTAGAAGAAAGCTGTCAGGCGTTTATGGCATGAAAACCGGCGAAGACAGTTGTGAGCACTGCGCGGAGTGGTTTGACGCATTCTGCGAAGCGCTGAAGGCATGCAGTTCCCACCAGGAACGCAAGCTATTGTACACGCTTCTGCCACCAAGCATCTCGAAAAAAGAAATATTGCGTCTGGTGCCAGAAGCGACTGCCTACATGATTGATCAAACGTAAAAACTGAAGCGTAAAGGTGGTGTATGGGCAACGCCTGATCCCTACATGGGGAAAAAGGCGAATGCCGAAGACGTGAGAGTTGCACTTGAGTACTACACACGCGACGACCTCGCATGCTCTATTCAAAGCCCCAACAAAAAGGACGTCGTCAAAGCCATGATCAACGACAACAAGACCAAAGTCGTAAAAAGGTTTATGACCCGCTCTGTTAAGGAAACTTACCAGCTGTTTGGGAAGGACCATCCCCATCGAGAACTAGGCATCTCTAAGTTCTATTCCCTACGACCAAAATGGGTAAAAAAGAGTCCCGAGCATGAGGTGTGCGCTTGCATATGTTGCGTCAATTTTCAGTTGCTTTTAACGGCAATAACAAATGCCTCACAGGAGACATTTACTGAAGACGACTTCAAGCGCATCTACCTCTGCAGCCCTCCACAAAACGATTGCTTCCTGCGCCGTTGCGAAAAGTGCCCAAAAATGCAGAGCATCTCGCTGCAGTCGCTCCATCTCGATGAAGACGAAGAGATCTGTTACGCGTTATGGGACGCCGGCGAACTCGTCAAAAAGGTTATGGACACTTCCGCTTTCCTAAAGGAACTGGAGTCATCGAGCGAAAAGTATATGAGGCATTCTTACATCCGTGACCTTCAACGAAGCCTGATACGTGACACAAGAACCGCCTTACCACCCAAGGCAGTGATGTTCCACTTCGATTTTGCGGAAAATTGGACAGTCATCTTCCCAACCGAAGTGCAGAGTTTTCATTGGAAAAAAACTCAAGTGTCTCTCCTCACATGTGTGGTTACGTCCACGCAAGGCACGGAAAGCTTTGCCGTTGTCAGCGATGACACGATACATGACACAGCTCACGCTCTTCTAGCCACAAATCCATAGAAGAGTATGTTGATGAACATTACCCGCTCTTTTCTGAAATAATTTTTGTATCAGACGGAGCGGCGGCGCATTTCAAGAATCGCTTCCCATTGCACGAATTATCTCGGAAGCCGTACTCTTTGGCAAGATGGATCCTTTCAGCCACTGGACATGGAAAAAGCGCTTGTGATGGAGTAGGTGGTGTTCTTAAACACCACGCAACGCTCACCAACTTGAGATCTTCGCTCAACTCAACGATTGTCACCGCTAAAGACTTTGTGGAAGTGCTGCGTGAAAAAGTAACAAATGTCTGAATGTTCCACCTGTCTGCGGAACGGGTTCGAGAGTTTCGTGTGGTGAAGCAAGAAGAGTGGGCCACCGTAAAACCTGTGAGAGGAATCCAGGCATCTCATCTGTGGAAGTCATCATATGCCGAGAGGCCGGATGTATACATGGCCACTTGCGCAACTGAGAGTTTTAAGCTTAGGTATGCATAGTTAGCGAATTTGCAGAGTGGGGCCATTTTGTTTTTGTGAATTGTAAACTAAGTAATGGTATTCCAGCCTAAAGTACATTTTCGTGTCAGTTATACTAACCCCTTCTGAAAAAAAGAATTTGAAAAATATAAAATGCATGCCATAACTAACGCTCAAAATATTTGACGCTGTGCGGCAAAGCCACTATGACAAAGACGTCGGCTCGCTCCGAGTGAAGCTGTGTCGTAGCTTTTCCCGTTTGGAGGTCATATGTTACTCAATGTTTTGCCATCACAAGTTAGTTCAAGTCACTGCAGAGTGCAGAGGAAAGTTAAAAAAAAATAAAAGATGGAGTTTTTGAAATATTGACGCCCAATCTTGCCACATTTCGAGAAATCAGCTGCATTTCCGCATTAATAACAAGAAGACAATTAAGGGTAGACATATTATCTCTATACATTCGCAAAGACTATTTATAGGCACGCATTTTGATATGTTTTGTGAAGTATTATGACAAATGGTTTATTTGCAAAGAAAATTGTGAATATGTCTCTGAAACGCGCTTTTTTGTTATGTTTGATAGTTTTGTTTGCATAGAAATAATTTATTGATATTTTTACTTTTTTGTGTATGTGTTGTATATCTTTTGTAAAATGCATTAAAAAAGTTATGGTGACGTGAAAGCTTTGGTGAGAAAATGACGACTGCGCAAAGTAGCATAGTGAAATCTTCTCGATTTCCACGCCACGAGCTTCTCTATTTTATATCTCAGCGAAAAAATTTGTTACGGCATTCATATATAGCTTAATGTTCCTCCCAAGAACATGGCTTTCATATATATTTTTAACGAAAATATCAAAATTATGACCCGGACCATCATTGCATGAACTGACGTGGAATCACCCATATGTGCCCCAATGTTGCCTAAACATTTGCTTAGAAAGATTGTGCGCAAGGGAGTTCATAAAAGCGCTAGGTTACATTTCGCAACCTATGCTAGAAAGGATAGTTGAGAGCTTACCTCCTCTCCAACAAACAGATGTGACAGTGCCATGGTTTCCTTGACATTGTAAACCACGATCATCGTAGCCGCTACTGCCAAGATGTCTGAAAAATAGTAGCACCGTTCCAGTATAAGGTTAGTAAAAATTCTCTACAGTTTTTATGCCCTTGGCGCCGTGGAGGGCTCGCCTTCCACGGCGCTTGCCTACATGATTTGCAAGGTCCATCGAAGTTGGAGCTTCGGGCACTAAAAGGAGTGTGGAGCTGGATGCAGTGCTGTACAAGCATACTTCTTGTAAGCGTCTAAAGCGCACTAGCGAAGACTCTTGGCTCTAGCCGATATCAGGGGCAGCAGAAGACGACCAAGACCATGCTAATGTTCCGAGCATGCCTACTTACAGCGCCCGGCGAGTCGAAGGCACAGATTGGCGAGCATTTGTTGCATTAGTCCCATAACCACCTGTTGCACAAAATTAAGGAGCTTGGTTCTAAGCAGTTTCCTGCGATCACACAGGTGTAATCGCAGCCACTGCACAGCTGTGACAACTGCTCAAGTCACCTTTACTGCTGAGAGCTACTGTGGTGCACCCCCTGTTCCACCGCTTCATGGCGGGTGTGTTGATGATTTGATGTTTTCGTTGCTTTCAGATGTTCCTTGTTTATCTGCAATATTAAATAAAAAGTACCTTAATAAATAACTGGAGCAGCTCCCTGATTATAATATTCATTTTGCTTTAAAAAAGACATAGCGGGTCTGACCCATCGTAGTTGCTTCATGAGGCATCGCCAATGCGTCGCAAGTCACGTGCATTCGGCATTATGTGACGCCACTGCAGCACAAGCTGGTTCTGCCTTGTTCAATTAAAACATAATGCACTAGTAACATAATTCTCTCCTTATTGCCTAGGTTGCCCAAACCACCAATACAGGGATTCTAAGGATTCTTTTTATCTGAAGAAGCTGAAATGGAAGGTCATAAATAGCGACAAAAAAAATGCTCCTTCATCGTCTTTTGCCCAGTACAAACTGACATGTCTAGCTAATTGCTTCAGGGAGCCCAACGACGTCACAACGCACAAAATGAAAGCAACTGCATGGCAACTCCATCGGTAGTGGATTATTCTTTCCGTCTTGTTTTTCTGTATTATTGTTCTGTCGTGTGTGCATTCAATTTTGTTATCCTCTGCCTGCATTCCTCCAGGGCAATTTCTCGGCCACTAATACATATTATAGATTTTTGGATCCAATTAATTTGAAGGATATGAACTCCAGCTTTCCCAGTGGCACAGAGGCATTGCCAGCGCCTGTCCTACTCAAAAGATAACGAAAGCCCATCATCTCTCCGCTTCCCCCCCCCCCCCCCCCCTCCCCAAAGTCTTCCATTTTGCTGGGGCCTCTTCTCCCCCATCCCCCTCATACAGCATTTTGTCATGGGTGCCGCCGAATCAAGATTTTGGTTACGTGGCTGGCTTGCTCTCATTTTTCTGTTTGTTCATTACTGTAGGATTTAACTGTAAGCACAGTGTTAACGCAGGGTAAAAAATAGCAGCATATTCTTGTTGGCTAGTGCTGATGATTGGGCCAGTTGGTAGACAATTATTAAAAATAAATTGTGAAGAATATGGGAACAGAGCATACGGACATGGCACAGCACTGTGTTCATCTCCTCCTCCTTGTCTGTGCGACTCCCATTCTTTGTTTCTAATAATAATTCATTTTTAATGATTTTGTTTGGTATCATGTGTATGGGGGTTCACTGTAACGACCCACCTGCCATTGCATTCACTTTGGGGGCAGCTCCCTCTTCCTTATGGTGCCATCGTAGAGGAAGTGCAGGGTGGGCGTCACTCTCACCCTTGTGGTGCAGTTCTCCAGGTTCCCATAGGTTGCAAGCTGCCAGCCAAACTGAGTCAGGCCTGCGGGAAATGTCAATTCCACTCTTTTAGACGTAGACACCCACGTTTTGAGTGTACCTGAAAAAAAGCTTTAATAGAGAGGAAACAAAATAATTAGCCCTTTTTGAATGCATCTTTTTCTTTCGCTCGGAACATACATAAAAGTCACAAGCTATTGTACATTCAGTGGTGCGGCTTAATTTACGATGAGCATTTTTTATATAACTTCAAGCATTTAGAGAAAACATACAATATAATGGGTCGGACATAAATTGTTCCTGTGAACTATCCTATACATTTACACATTACCTGATATCATGAAAGCAACAGAGCAGGGTAGACTGTACTGCTTGAATTACACATGATTTATAACCAATTAGAAGTTGGTATTTATTTCATTTATTACTATTGGCTATCATTTTTTTACAGAAAGAATAACTGGGCGAGTCGGTACGTTGGTAGTCTTTCAACACCATCGAATATTCAGGAGCGTGCCGCTTCGCCATACGCGAAGAGACAGCGCGTCTCTGCGGCACAGGCATAGGTAAGAAATCATGCTGCTCGCTCTTGTAACGTTTTTTCTCGCTCCCGCTTTACGAAACGAATCGGTGGCGAGCGGCTGTTGAGACCACACGGCAGAACTAGCATGACCTGTGATTGCTTGAACTGCCGTCAGACTGCACTTGAACGCTCCGCAAAATGCGTCATCGGACGAACGTCGTAGAACGGCGCCCAGAACAGCCTCTCGGCTCCGCCGCACACGAATCTTTCTCACCCTGCGGAGCAAGCCATAGGTTTTGAACAACGTACGCTCTTTTTAATTAACGAAATAACACCGGCCAGAAGCATCGTTAGAATCAAGCATAGCTTAGCAAGCACATGGTACACGACAAAGTTTCAAAACAGCGACGCAGTTCGCAAAAACAGAAGTGCTCACCGGTGTTTGCAGCAGTGTTGATGGACTGTCCGCAACTTGCGTTGGTAAGACGCAGCGTCTCCCAGCTCTCAGTCATCCCTTGCTACGCTTGAACACGTTATTCGTAAGGAAGATATCTAAAATATCGGCTAAAACGTAAAAAGGAAGCGATCCTCGAAGCCTGCCTAACTTCCAACGGCTGCCAACGGTAGCTGAGTGCAATAGCGATGGGCCTTGCGCAGTCTTCAAAAGGCTCTTCTTTTTTTTTTTTTTGAAAACAAAACTAAGCAAATAAGTATTATGTTACTATTAATAGTGTCACTATAATGTTGTAGAAAGTTAACAAAAATTTAGCCTATCTTAGGTTTTATCTAAGTTTTAGGTTTTCTTTTTAAACACGAAACCGAAACTATAGCTCAAGCACGTTTCGTTCGTCGTATTCATTTCCGTGCGTGTGTGCGTGTGTGCGTGCATGCTCCCGTGCTCGTGTGCGCGTGTGGATACGTCCGCGTGGTTGTTTGTGCGTGCGTCTGCGTCTGCGTGCGTTTGCGCGTGTACATGCTTGCGTACGCGCGTGAGCGCGTGTATGTGTGTGTGCGCGCGCGCAAGCATATCTGTTTATGCATTCTATTGAACTACGCTAGCAAGAAGGCCAATAGATCGATCTCACCAAGCGTTCCACGCATGCGTGACGCCGCCATAGCTGTAGTTTGTAGGAGGCAGACGCCAATTCACGAGATAGCTCATGCCGCCTCGTGCTCTGCTCGCGCAGAACTCTAGCAGGGTTGTCGCGTGTGCAGAAAGACTACAGCTCCCACGATGCATGTCGGCAGCGGTGGCGTACTCAAACTAGCTGTGGGATCGGTCTATTGAATGTCCCTGGGCACTGCAAAAAACAATAAATGATTTTATTTTTATTGTTATTATTGAACTATGCCAGCGTGAAATCCAGTGATTCTTCCTTAACTCTGCAGTAAATACTAGTTGATTGATTGATTGATTGAGCTTTATTTTTGCTGGTCGTAATTTGAAATAGATGCCGATCGGATTTTCGGAGTATACAGATTTTGGTTGATTAGCCATAAATAAAAATAAAATGAATAAAAAAATATACTGTGGTTCATCAATTCATTTAATGTACGCTGAGCCTAGTTATATAAACTGAAGACGACATACAGATATCTATCGCTTCCTTTTTTTTCTAAATTATGCTGTTAAAAATAAAGAACACCCTTGACCCAATAACTGAGCACTGTTCCAACACCCTTCCAGCTCTCAGCACCCCTCACAGTGAATCGGAAGGGTGCTCGCGCAAAAGCACCCTCGCGCTCGTCGTGAGGGGTGCTAACCCTGCAAGAAATAGGGTGCTAGACGGCTAAGTGAAGGGTACAAACCCCCTGCAGCACCCCTAAAGGGTGCTGTAGCACCCTTAAAGGGTGTAAAAAAGTTAAGTGTGTACGTTGTTTGAAAAAAAAAGTTCCACAGACAACCGGAAGCATTCTGTGCGTTCGTCGTTTCGCGTATCGTGGGACTCGCGGGGACGGCGATGGTAGCGAACGACGGGCGTGGGACCTCTATTTCAGAACTGTCGTTCGCGGTACCAGCGAATTCTGTCTACCGTTAAAAGAGAAATTTGGAACTGATCAAAAGAATTGGTATTCATCCCGTACGACACGCCCGGCCACCAAGCCGATTTGCACGAAGACGTCGCCGAGCCGTCGCTCCCTTCTCGTGGCTGAAGACATCGCTCGCGCAAACGTCAAGCACGACGTGTCTACTTCGAGTTGAATATGCGCGCGTACGATTTCTTTACTAGGTGCGAATGTCCCCAAAGCGTGGTGCTTCCCGACTTCGACCCGGGAGTGATTTTGCTAGAGAAAAATCGACAGCAAGTTTTCCAACTTACACTTAACCGGCTGAATTATTACTAAAGAAAGAGATCCACCAGGAGAGAGATGCCCCAGTAGCTCAGTGGGAAAGACGTCCGGTTCACACGCGGTAGGACCGGGTTCGATCCCCCGTGAATTTTTTTTTCTTTTTTTTTTCAAACATTTTTTGATGCTTACATATCTTTTTCTCTTTTTTTGCAATCATCACTGAAGAAACAAACAAAAAAATAACAAACAAATGTTGTGGACGATACTTCGCTGAATAAATGGTACGGGATTTCCGTTTCGACACCTGCGAACTCAATGTAATCACTTTCCACAAAATGCAAGGAGCATATAAATCAGGTAGCGTCCGCTTTCCGAGGTGCCCGTATATGTTCGACAAGAATTGCAGCCAGCCATTGGTCCCGATCCCGTTGATCTTTCGGAAACTCTGTCGCACAATGCCACTTTTTTTTGGATGCAGGACATGTGAGCCAGCTCTTCACGCAACATCTTGGTTGTATTCTTTTCGAAGCCGATCATGGAAATTCACCACGGGCACTCACTACTCATCTCCAACTCCTCAATGTACAAAATAACTCATCTTGGAGTACAGAACAACGAACGGAACAAACATAACTGCAAAAGAATAGCACGGCGAGCAGTTCCCGCACGCCGCATCGCACGCCGCATGTCGTGTCGTCTGCTACGGAGAGGAGAAAAAAAAAAAACGCACGGTCGGGTGTAGCACGTGACTTCCGCCACTCACTCTCTTCTCTCCACTTCTCCGACCTCCGTCGGGTTTCGGTTTCGAGCAGTTGCGTCTTTTGGCTTTATTAAAAAAATACGCTACTCTGTTGCAAAATATTAATTGGGTAGTCCTCCGACACCATAATAAAGCGCCTGGCAAAAAATAAAAAAAAAAAATTTTGGAGGGTGTCAGTGTCCCTTCAAGACTAATTAGCTTAGCTTATGTAAATATTTACCTAGCTGTTCACCGGAATGTATGAGTTGGCACACATTATTTGTAATGAATCCATGCATAAAGTTCTTGGGGGGCCTTTAGCTATTGTTGCAATGGTTTAGTATGTAATAAGATTCTAAGGAGGGGCAACAATCGCATGACGACTTCGCATTCTTGAAGTAGCTTCTTTTATGACACAGCACAAGAGAGTGACATGCTTGCCAAGTCTTGTCAAGCTGCACAGGGGTTGAAACCCAGAGCAGAGGGTAAGTTCGTCGGACATATGACCCTTTATATGACACTTCATTCTTAATGTATTGTATATATTTACAGCAAACCCGAGGCTGCCGGTTCAGAGAACTATGAAAAAGAGGTCCTCCGTAGAAGTTTAGTTGGCATTTGTGCAGCTTTTATACGTGAAACATAATATATTTTATGTGCTGCATATATTTTCAGCTAGCGAAGGTAGTCATAGACAAGCTCCTTGCGCGAGTGCTTCCATCACCGGCGAGTTGAAATTTACGCAGCTTTTTTGCATCTGAAACTGACTGATCTGAGTGCACTGTTTATAATTTCAGCAAAAGCTGCAGCTGCACAGTGTTCTGAGGCTGGTTCTGGCGCAGATGAATTGTTGGCATTTACGAAGCTTTTTGCATCCGAAACCCACCGTTCTCAGTGCACTGCATACATTTACAGCTAAACAAGCCGGGGCTGCGAGTGCCTTTCTTGCCAGTACTCGTGCAGGTAAGTTGACATTTACACAGTCTTTGCTGAGTGTACTTTATGTAGATATCCGAGGTGTGCTGCATGGAGTTCTTGGGCCAATAGTTCTATGACAATCGATTTTGCTCTGTGAATGTAGCATTTCTCCGTGAGACACGCTGACCTGCATTATCTATGTGCAGCACATGGAGGGCTGGCTGCACAAGCATCTCAAGCTCTGGGTCCTGTTACAGGTGCGCTGACTCTTGCCACTCCAAAAAAAATTACCTCCCTTTGAAACTTTAGTAATCTTGTTTGATTTTATTTCTTCCTGCTTGCATGCGTGACTTGAGAAGACAGAGTTGTGAATTGTGTCAAAGGTAAATTGCCTAAATGTTTGACTAAATTATAATTTCAGCATTGACTGGCTGATGCCCTGCAGAGTTTACCTACATGGCTGATGGTCGTGTAAGTGTCTTTCTTCTTGTCTTTTAAGGTGTAAGTGGAAACGTTAGTGCCACGAAAAGAAATAGGAAAATATCTGGCTCAACAGCTATAACATTTATGTGCAAGGTACCAAGATCAAAAAGCTTATTTTCTGCATGAGCTACATTACACCTAAGAATATAAGCTGTCTGCTTATATGTTTGTTTTCTGAAGCTATATGGCAGTGTGTGAAAGCACGACTTTTGTAGTGCCGCGCCCAGAGATGAAAAGATCAATACCTTTCTTGATTACCTTTGAATGAGGCACCCTGTAATCTGACATGCATTTCTTTGAGCGAGCCTATTCAAAAGCAATTAATCGGGGTATTGCTTTTTCGTGTCAGTGTGCAGCACTGCAAAAGTTCTGTTTTCACACATTGGCAGATGGCTTCGGAAAACAAAGTGATAGACTCCAAACAGCAGGGTATCGGCCATCTGCCTTAGATGGGACAGGCACCCTGTTGAAGAGGGGATACCGACCACAGTACAGAAAAAAAACCGTCGCAGGGTGTTTCAGATTTAAAAAAAAAAAATGTTGAAAGCCGATTTGAAGTTCCAGTGGTCTATTCAGTACCCCCCGAAAACAACTCAATTATTTGCTAGTGTCAATGCAAAGGCCAAGAGACTATCTGGAAACAAGTGCACCAAGAAGCATGTCAGACTGTTTGTTTAGTGCTGTTTGGGAGTTGTGTACAGCATTCCACTCCTGTGTGGCCGCAACTACGTTGGCCAGACGGGGCAGTGTCTGAACGACAGACTCCGAGGACACTCTTGGTTTCCTAGAGCCACAGTGTAGGATATGTTCTAATTCACTTTATGGAGTGCGATTGTGGACCTTCCTTCCACAGCACTACTATTTTAGGCAGGAACAAGGACGAGACAACGTATGAAGTGATGGAGGCCTATCGTATTAACAGCAATGGAAGTGACCGTGTGATCCATACATCAGGTATTGTCAGATGAAGAGTTGGAATTTCTAAAGTGGATAACGAAGGTTTCATGCATGCCAGTGTGAACTTGAAAATAAGTTATTATGAGACTGTGGCAGACACACTTGTAGCAGTTTAAGTATACTTTGTCTTCATTCTCTCCTAGTAAATCATATGCTTGTGAATCAGCGCCTTTCCTGTCGTGTATGTCCCTTACTGTCCTCATCATCTAGTAGCACGTACTGTTTAACATAATTGCGGCTTCACCTCCAGAGGAGAATAATTCTTACGCCAACCAAGGCAAAACGAGTGATGGCTCACACCAAGCCGTCTCTCGTCTCGAAGGAGACCGCCCAG
Source organism: Ixodes scapularis (assembly GCF_016920785.2). NCBI lineage: Eukaryota > Metazoa > Arthropoda > Arachnida > Ixodida > Ixodidae > Ixodes > Ixodes scapularis. The sequence continues at coordinate 142,951 of NW_024609896.1, read as the reverse complement.
TTTATTTGGACTGCACCTGGCTTGGCAAGACGAAGCATGTCAGGCCAGCTGCCAGACAACAAGAGGGGCTCGGGGGAACAACCCAAGCCGGCATTGACCCCAGAAAAGATCAATGTTGTTGAAGGTGGGTACGTAATCTGAGCAACATGAAACAAAAGATAATGTTTGGCCGATTCATTTGCGGCGACCTTGCACCATTGGCCAGCGGTAAAGAAGGCGGACGTCACTGCAGTGGTCTCCAACCTTGCAAATATCCTGACCGAGAAAATAAAGATTCCATTAAATCAGCGTGGCTCAAGGAGGCATGCCAAAAGATTAAATGAGCGTCTTCCTGCAGCTCTCATCTGCTGAATAAATTGCAAACAAAATGCATTTGCATCGCATTTCATTATTTTGACTAGTTTGGAGAGGATTTTCTAGTGTCAAGCGACCAGCGACATCGGACCAGCAGCTACTAAGATTAGGCTGGTCCTGGTTGCAGCTGAGATCTGACTGGTCGCAGTTAGATCCCAGTTGCAGCTGGTCCCAGTTAGATCCCAGCTGGTCCAGCTGGTCCAACTGGGAATTGTTCTTAAACCAGTTTAACTGGGACCAGTTGGATACCAGTTGAACTGGGCCAGCTGGTCCCAGATAGATCCCAGCTGGTCCAGCTGGTCCAACTGGGAGTTGTTCCTTAAACCAGTTGAACTGGGACCAGTTGGATACCAGTTGGAAAATTTTCACCTGGGCAATTTATGATTTAATCACGATTAAATTTTGAATCACGTAATCCGTTCAATTTTGACAAACGAAAAAGTAAAAATGTAACGCTTTCACCACGCAGTTGTATACGAGTACACCTGTATGAAGGCAAACTTTAGGTGAAAATTTGACCTAAAGTAAGCTTTAGGGGCGAGAAGTGTGACTCGAAAGAGATGGAGAAGGTACTATGTGCCCCCAGCCACTTTAGCGCCATGCGATTGCCCGTCTAGCGCAGCTGAGTCTATAGACCTATTACTAAATTACCCAACCATCAAGGAGAATGCCGGGAATGGTGTTCCACGTGCCGCACGTGCTGACGTCTGCAGCGGTGACTGTCCTAAAGAAAAAGCCTAAAAAAAGGCATTTTGCACGCGCGTTCATTAACGCTTTATTTTAGTTGTTTACCTCGAATCGTTTATACGCGGAAGGCGTGCGCGTGTGGCGCGTGGAACACCATTTCCTGCATTCTCCTTGAAGCTCGGGTAATTTAGCATTAAGTCTATTGTGATTAATCAAAGGAGTTTCTTATTGCTGAAAAATATTTACGAACCTGTTTGCTTCTGAGGCTGAAGTAAAAACTTGTGAGTGCGGCTGTCTTTTGACTGTTCTCAAATACACATCAAAGTAGACTTAAAATTTGAAATTGTACATTTTGCCGTTTATCACAAATTTAACAAAGGCAAACAAAAAATTTCATTTTGGCTTTTTCTTAAATATGATGCATGGCAATGCATCAAATTTAAGAAATAGACCTAATAGACCTATCGCTATATTACCTTAGCATTAAGGAGAATGCAGGGATTGGCGTTCCACGTGCCGCATTTGCTGGCCTCAGCCGTAGTAACCTTTCCAAAGCAAATACCTAAAAGAAATGGCATCTTGCACGCGCGTTCGTCAAGGCTTTATTTTGATTATTTACGTCGAATATTTTATACGGGGAAGGCATGCGCGTGTGGCCCGTGGAAAATTAATCCCTGCATTCTCCTTGATGATTGGGTAATATAGCAATAGGTCTATTGATTACTTATTATATTAAAACTGACGCTCAGTCCTAGTTATAACTTAGTCCGTGGGACATCTGTGCTTCCTATGTCGCATGCAAATCTACTCTTTGAATTCGATCCCCAGACTCAATCGAACCACGAATGTCCCGTGGACTTTGAACTTAGTGTACAACGCTCGCAGAGCTGCTCGCGCCAGCATGGGATTTAATCTCGCAGATACTTTGCACGTGTTATCGCGCAAACGAAACCATGAATGAAGCCACGTGCCCGCGCCAGTAACCGAGTATATGACTTTCCATAAAAATGTACCAGGGCGCGTTCATTGCTGTGTTTGTGTGTTATGCACGTGTACTTTCTGGCTGGCAGCAACTGCGTTCGAGCGTTGGCTGGATTGTGATTTAGCATGCGGGCTCTGTGCTTTTTGTGGACAGTGTAAACGTGCGCAGAGGGCGAGAGACGCACTGTCGTTGTAAAGTCCCTCGATGCAATTCACTCTTACAAGTACCGCCAATCATTGTAGCGGAAACGCGGAATACACGTGCCACGAGGGGGTGTTGATCCGCCGTTATTCGCTTCCAAGGGCCGCTCATTTCAGTTTGGCGTCGCCATTTGCTTCCAAGGGCCGCTCGAGGCAGATGTCTCGTGCACTGGAGAATTTGACGCAAATTGCAAGACAAACGCCAACACGCCGATCGGCTTTATATCTGTGGCCACCTCAGCATTCACTGCCAAGACTTTTGCTCTTTTCTGGAACATGCAGACTCTTCGACCTCGGCGTACTATTTCAACAATATCGGAGTGGTTATTTATAAGGTCAGATAATTGGTAATCAAATTTAATCAAGCTATCATCAAAATGAAGAGTTATATAGAGCGCCCCTCTGAACACCCGTCTAGAAAAAAAAAGTATGCTATTGCTTGTTTTATCATAGATCAAAATGCAGTCAAAGACTATAAGGTACACAAGCACAAACACGCATACTAAAAGCGCAAGGCCATGGTGCATGGTTTGCGCTTGATTTCTTTGACCGGTGTTAACAAACGCACCATAAGACGTTGAGATCCGTGACATAGTGTTTTTGACTTTACTTGATTGGCCTTATTGACCTGTTATGTCGGCTGCGCTCTTACTCACAGCGAAAATTAATTTAAAAGTTTATGTCGTGCATAAGCTCTTTAATTCACGAAATGCTGACAAGGTATGTCTTATATATGTTCTTTATCGTTTGATAACATTCTTCATTGATTCATTGACTACGTTTTTATTTCTTGAATAATTGAAACGATAGCTACTGGCTTGTGAGCTTCTAACAAAATGGCTTTGCCAAACCTGCAGCGTGGAACAAGGACAGTATCAAAGAACAAATTTTGCCCAGTTAGGCACTCTCACTCGGGTCGATGAGCTAGCTGGGCTCCGCTTCTGTGCGAACTGGGCAATGCTAGCACCACTGGCACGTTTGCTGGCGTTTGTGACACCGGGAGCACGCGCTGAGCGCTGAATGTGCATGGGCGAGCAGCAGAAAGGAGGAAATTAAGAGCAGAGGAGGAACATCACTGCCGCGAGCCTGTTTTCTGGGCACACGGATGAGTGCCGCCATCTAGTGGTTGAACTAATGGCTTATTCAAGATGGCCGCCGTGGGACCGCCACCTTAAAAGGGTACTCCGGCGATGGTTTGAGCTACCGCAACTAGCTAAATATGCGGAATCACCGATCTTGAACTTTTCAGCTAAGGTATTGAGTATCGCGAAATTCGAAATTTCTTATTGTGAAATCAACAAATGAAAATGATACGAAAACCGACACCCGCACTTATCAGTGCCGTGACGTCAGGGGAAAACAGGCTTACAGGTCGAGCTGGCAGTCTAAATATAGACATTTTCTGCTTCCAGTCGCTCTCAGTCACGTGAGTTAGGTATCTGTTATGCGGGACTAAAAAAATAAGAAAACATTTCAACTTCGAATATGCGAGAAAAGTACACGTGAGGCGAAACAAGAATGTGTCACAATCAAGTATCTTTAGTAGACACCTTCCAGCGGGGTGGAGAGATTAAAACAATTGTTTAACCGCATACTAGAATTGACGACATTCAAGATGGCTGCGCCCTTGTGGAAAAGGTGTATAGACTTCGTCGAGCATTAGTTTCGTGCTGCTGCGCGGCTGCCGGAGCGAGCTTCCAAAGCATTCATTCAACACCTTGAAACTGCTCGTAATCATTTTGGAATGAAGTCTACAGTCGAAAGGGCGAACTCCTGCTTTCCTCTGACGTCCCTTTTTCATTGTTGCCCGCAGATAGTTTTACTTTAAAAAACACGGTGACGACAAAAATTGTGAATGCAAAAACTAAAAAAAAAACTAAAAACTTTATTTTGGTCAAATATTTGGGTTAGTCTTTTAGCGATGCTTACTGGGGTGTTTAACAAATTCTTGGGAAAATCGGGAACTATGCGAAAAAAGCGCCCGAGTATCCCCTAACAATAGTCGCTGCTCTACCATCCCGAAAAACAAATGTGTCGACCGGTGAAGTGCGTCGCAGGTCACGGCAATGCCTCCTATGGACGTTTGCAGGCACAGCCGCCTCTGGGCGCCACCGTCTTGCCTCCGATGTGTGGGTATAGATCGCCTGATTGACAAGCATTGCTGAAGCGTACGGTATCCAGACTAGCACCCAAACAAAACGTTTTTTTTTTTTTCCTTCTTGTTGGTTAGATTATTTTTCGAAGCGCGGCTGCTTTCTGACGTCTATACACTCCGTGCGACGCGACCGGCGCGCCGCCGCGCGGCCATTACCGAAGGTAGGCAGTGAGAGCCCCAGCGAAACGAAACCCCGCCGCGTACATTGGTACGCATTGAAGTCGGAGCGGTGCGGTTGCGCAGGGTCGACAGCATGAACTGCTGCGTCCTTAAGTGCTCCAATAGTTATGCGTTGTATCTCGTGGGGACGAAGTTTCAGTTTCTCACCTCGCCGGTGTTTTGTGGGACAGCGACAACCATGGACCCGTGCCGTACGACGCAAGAAATTTCGTCTCCCGGTCATGTCTGCCACTGTGTCGGCACGGCTGACATATTCTACACGGCCGCTTTGCGCTCTGCGTTTGTTTTCGTACAAGTAACGCCTACATGTCTCAGCTCGAACTGAAATGCTATCCCACACTCGCAGGTATGCAGTGCGAATTTCGTTGAAGGAATGCCCTCCAAGGAAGTTTCGTCCCCATCGTATACGTGTCGATGATATTTTCGTACCAGTATGGCACGCAGTCTGTACTTCATGAAGAAAGATTCGGACGGTACAAAAAGTGACAAATATGAATCTAAGGAAAACTACAATGAAACTTGGAATCAATGGAAAATCGATGTTTGAGTATGGGACTTTATGTGGTGTGCTTTCTTTTTTGATCAGCCTCCTTTTGGATGTGGAAACGCTGACACCCCGAGTCTTGTAGACAACAATTTTTTTTTCTCGGCTTTAGAGCTACCTATCACAAAGTTGTTCGAACTGGAAGTACCGTCCACTGGTCCCTTCATACCTGTAAAGTGTGCACCTCCTGGCCATGATGAGTGGTATTCTCTTGACAGCCTGTCAAAACCGGCTCCCATTTAGTTACGCCGCCCAAAAACATTTCCACCTGGTTAAACTATGCCCCCTCTTTTAGGTATAATAAGTGTTTTGTCAAGTTGCGATTGACCAAGTACCTGTGAGCCGAAAATCAGCACCTCGCACAACCAGATTACTACACAACAGCTGACCGCAAAAGCCTTTGACGGCCAAACCGTCTGTCGGCCGGCAACTTGGTTTTCTCGGCTTTGAAGCCACCTTTCGTAAGGTTGTTTCAATTGGAAGTACAGTGCACCAGTCCCACCCTACCTGTAAAGTCTCCATCTCCCACGACGAGTGGTATTCTCTTCAAAGCCCTTTCACGGTCAAAACCGTTTCCCATTCAGTTACGCCGCCCAAACCAAATTTCCACCTGGTTCCCCTATCCCACCTATTTTTGGTATTATAACTGTTGTGTCAATTAAGTTACGGTCATGTCCAAGAACCTGTGTGTCCAAATCTGCACTTCGCACAGCCCGGTTATAACACAACATTTTGGATCCAATATTGGATATTCCTGACAGCTTTATTCCTTTATTCGTTCGAACCATAACTTCCACACCCGCTGTCTTAATAAAACTTGGCCCACTTAGTGCACAAACTTAGTGAACATCTCACTTGTCTCTTATCATCGTTCCAGCAGTCCTACGTTTACAGCGACGAGCGAAATAAATTTCCCACTGAGAGCAATTATGGTGGCGGCCGTCTTGCTTTTCGGAAAATTGCTCAAACACCTTTTTCGACCGCAACTAAAGAAATTACCCTTAATAACGGCTCAAACTCAATATATAAGAAGCGGAGAACAGCTAGATGCCCTCCTTAAATCTCTCCCAGCACCCATGCGACCGTCACCCTCAACTTATCGGCTCAAAAAGCAAAAAAGTTCCGTCCGTGCGCGCTTCTGCCGCCACAGCTTCGCACGCGAAAAAGCGCCGCAGGCTGCTGAGCGCGCCTCACTGTCGAACGCCGGCCCCTCCGCTAGCGGCGCTACGCGCGTTTTTCAAAGCGCCCCCTATAGTTCCCGCACGGAGCGTATAGACCTGCGCGCTGCCTTCTTTGTCTGCTGGGTTGTGGAACGCCTTCTCAGCATGCGCTGTTGCTCTGTTGTGCGCATATCAGACGCTGCGCATGCGTCCATAGCTCAGTCATTCTGCAATTTTTGCCGGGGTGATAAGGACTGGAAAGGTTTATAGGCCACTTGCAATGCTGTTTGGTTTGGCGCTATCCAGCTACTGCAGCAAGAAATAGTGGGTATGCCGGAGAGTGGAGGCTGCGTTGTTCAACCGTGAGCTATTACACTAGTGGCGCCGCTTAGCCTAGCGTTTCAAGCAAGAAATACTGGGTATCCCAGGAAGCCGTGATCGCAGAACATGCCAGTACGGCGGAAGCTACGGCCCTGGCGGGCCAATCGGAACGTGACTGCGTATCACCGGAGTGCACATTTACTGCAAAGATTTGTGAAGCTTTTTGCTGCGTCATGCTCTAATATGTGTGCGTTGCGATCGTATACGTAGCACATTTCGAAGCAGTCAGCACGCGATGTGGGGCTTATCGTTTAGCCTTTGGCAAATTACAATGAGACAGGGTGTAACCGTGGGCTATCACTCTGCTGTCGCCGCCTGGCTGTTGTCGGCTGGCAATACTCCATTTCAATTTAGAGTTGGACCACAGTCGACGCGCTACGATCTAAATTGCTCAATCGAGCATCACCAAAATCACACTGTCACGGCGCTCCATTGTCTTCGTGGCTTCGCTATCGCCGCGACTAAGGCAATCGCGTACAGAAAAAAAAAAAAAAAAAAAAAAAACGCAGGATCGCGGCGTATTTATTGCACGTGGCTGCTTTGTCACCGGAAACAACAAACGCGCGAATTCGAGAACCGCAGTGACGACGCACTTTTCACGCACCGCCTTTTTTGCTGCACTTAAAAGTTCCTAGATAAGGGCTTCTAACAAGTAGCGACATTTTTTGGAGCGGCGACTGCGTGATGGTGCAAATTTTAGGAAGCGAATGACGGTGTACGGCAGAGAACTGAACTGTAGGACGCCGTTTTGTTCTTGAGGAATGTGCTTTGTCATTCGTTACTTGTAAAAAGGAAGTATCAAGCGAATTTAGCTCCACGGGATGGCAGCGGCGGCTGCGGTCGGGACTTTACGTGAAACGGATTCGGACAGGCATATTTTTTATTGAAATTTTATTTATTAAAATAACCTCATTCATTCATTCATTTAATGCTTTATTTTCAAACTTGCTATCAAAATACACAAAAACTGTTTGGACCCATAGCCGTTCAGGCTAGTCCGGGGTCCAATCGTAATATAGGTTCAAAAAGCGGCAGAATACAATAGACTCATACAGTGCGCAAAAAAACAAAAGAAATCACATTCTAGAAAATAATTAGCTTAACTGCATTTCATAATCACGAAAGAATCTTTTTAAGGAGGGCAGAAAGTTGTTTTCCAACTTTATAATAATAGGTATCTCATTCCAAACTAGAGCACCACGAACTTCTATCAGCCTTTGTCCATATGCATTATGGCATGGCGGTAAATTAAACATATAATTCGCTGCAGCCCTTGTTTGTCTCCTGGGAGATCGAAATAAATTCAAAGAAAGGGGTTCATTAGACTATGATTTTACGAACTTTTTGAGCTATTTTTAATTTGTAAATACAACTGAATGGCAACACGTTTAGCGATTGGAAAAGAGGTCTACTAGGGTTAGTGTTTCTTTAAAATGTTATAAATCGTATCGCCCGTTTTTGCAAGCGAGTTACCGGATCTAAGTATGTAGCGCAAGTTTTACCCCAGGATTCAATACAATAGACCAGCTGACTGTGGACGAATGCAAAATGGAGTATGCGCAAAATAAATAAATCAAAACATTCGCGTGCCTTTAATAATGTATAACAACCATATGCAATTTTCGAACACATGTGCTTAATTTGGCTTTTCCAGTGCATATCAGAATCAAACAGAACACCTAAATATTTATAACAAGTAACGTGTTGTAATTCCGTATTATCTAATTGTATAACTATCTCGTCGTAATTAATCACCCTTTTCCTGGAATGAAACACTGCATACCAAGATTTATTTAGGTTGATTGTAAGTTGATTGCTTGTGAACCATGACAGTACCCTAATCAATTCCTCATTGATTTTATCCTGCAATTCGCATAACGTACCCCAACAAAAATCAGTGCCGTATCGTCGGCGTACATTAATGCTTCTGAATATTTTAAAATCGATGGAAAATCATTTACATAAAGAGAAAAAAGAATGGGCCCAAGAACTGAGCCCTGTGGCACACCAGTTAACACTGTTTGGGGGGTAGAGATAAAAGTATTTATTACCACGCACTGTTTACGGTTAGAGAGAGAGCTAGGAAACAGCTCCGACGTTTTCCCCCGAAACTGATGGAGTTTATAAAGCAAGATCCTATGATTAACTATGTCAAATGCTTTTTTTATATCTAAATATACAACAACGGCAATTTTACTTTCATGGAGAGCTCTGTTGAGATGTTGAGTTAGGACAAAAACAGCTGAGGACGTTGATCTATTTGGTCTAAATCCGTGCTGATTGTGGCAAAATATTGAGTATTTAGTTATAAATTCCTTTATACGTTTGCATATTATTTTTTCAAAAACTGTGTTAATTGTACTTAAAACTGAAATTGGTCTATAGCTGGACGGTGCCGAAGAATCTCCATCTTTAAAAATGGGTACTACTTTAGCTATCTTCAGCTCGTTAGGATATATTCCATTTTCTAACGTGTGATTAAACAAATGTAAAAGATGAATACCTAAAATATCAATATTATCTTTTAATAGTTTAATAGGAATTTTATCTAGTCCTTCGGCTTTACCTATTCTAAGATTCCCAACTACTGATATTATTTCCTTAACTTCAAATTCTTGCATTACAAAGCTATGTGTAATTGGTGTCAATGGCTGCTGGGGATCAGGTACGTGCGGCAACTGAGCTGCTAGGAGAGGCCCTATATTAGTAAAATAATCATTAAAAGTGTCTACCGTGTTCTGTTCAATTAAATCAGCTAATACATGCTTATTTGGACGAAGGCCAATAGCATCCTTGACTGTGTCCCAAATTATTTTAATGTTTCCGTCCGCTTGCCTAATTTTAATTGAGTAATATTCTTTCTTTCTTTTTCACAACATAGAAACTGATCTGTTCCTGAAATGTCTAAATTGGCTTAAATAGTAATTATTATTTTTATGTTGTGTCCATTTATGATACTATTTATCTTTTTCCTTTAGTACCCCTAAAATTTGGCTTGTCATCGAAGGACAAACCGGTACATTGTATTTATTAGACGTCGTTTTTACAGCACTCAACATTATCGCGTTTTTGAGACTAGTAAGGAAGTTGTAGTATTCGATGTGAACGTTTTGATTATACGTGGAGTATATATCTAGTCGTTCTAATACCCTGTGAAGCTGCGCATAATCTATTTTGGTGCGCTGTTCAGGACGACAAGATTTTCTTTTATGAATAATCTCTTTTTGTAAAACAAGAAAAATGGCCAAGTGGTCAGCTATTAAGCTTGGGTAAACACCAGCATGGGCATCCGTATCAGTATTGCAAAGAGCATGATCACTTAACGTACTGGAGGTGCTAGTAATGCGAGTAGGTTCAGTAATGAAGTTGCGCAAGTTGAAAGATTCTAAAAGCAGCGTATAGCTATTATGCGTATCACTAGTCAGATCAATGTTAATGTCGCCAACAACTACAAAGCGATCATTCTGTCCATTAGACAATGCCGTAAGTACTGCCTCGAATTTTACAAGAAAAGAGCTTACTAACGAGCCTGGAGGTCGATTGACTACACCGACTATTACGCAACAATCAAGCTTTATAAAAAGTGCTTCAATGACATAACTAATAGTGGCAGGCGATAGAACCTGGAAAACAATATTTTCTTTTACAAAAAACGCGACGCCTCCAGCTCTCGTATGCGTGCCACGTGGAAGCGATGATAAATTGTACCCATGCATAAGAATGATTTCATTGTTTTTTAACCAAGTTTCACTAACAGCGATTACATCAAAACCAGGCACATGCTGGGAAACATGCCCAACTAAAGAGTTAAAATATTTTCGTAAACTACGTACATTGCAATGGAAAATCGAAAGCTTATCTACGTTCTGTATCAGTTGTTCAACATGCTGAAAAGTGAAAGACATGATAAACGTAGTAACACAAGTCTTTGCGTCAGGTTCAGAACAGTTACACCACCCTGATAAAATCCCCCTCACACGTGATCTGCAAGACAGGCGAGTTCTCGGTCTTCCGCATAAGGACCTTGCCCTGTGACACCCAAACATATTTCCAGTTTTTCTCTCGCTTTGCCTGGCGAGCTTGGTTTAGTAATACCTTGTTTTCGACACAAAGATGTTCATTTCTATAAAGTGGCTCATTGGCCCGAAATCCAAGGTGGGTGGTGTTTAACCTCATCTTCTTAGCCGCTGATAGCAGCCTGTCACGCACCCCACGAGAGGCGAACCTTACCACAACATTGGGTTTCTTTTTGTCCCTCGACTGTACCCGATGTACAACGTTGATGTCACTCTCAGATACCTCGGTTCCAATACATGTAGCAATTTCCCTCACAGATGCTGTCAGGTCCTCGTTTGCAACAACTGGAAGCCCTTTGATTTCGACATTCATGTTCCTACTGTATTGTTTCAGTTCTACTATTTCCCTCTTTGCTTCACTGAGCTCCCTGCCAAGCTGCTGGTTTTCATGGAGTAGCCGAGAACTTCGTTTTTTTACTTCCGTTAGCTCTTGGCGAAAGCCCACAACATCCTTCTTGACTTGCTCAACATCCGCGTTCAGGAATGTGATTGATTCTCGTATACCAACGAGCTCGGCATGGATCTCAGTGTTTGAACTTCACACCTTCGCGACATCTTTTTTAGGCCTGTCGCAAATGCATCTAGCTTAACTACTAGGTCGCTTAGAACTCTGACGATTTCCTTTATGCTATTGGGTGGCTTCTCTCCCTTAGGCTTGACGACATCACTCAGGTTTCCAGGATCTGAGTCTACCATAACTCTGAGTTCAAAACACTGTAAAAATAGTTGTTTTTCGCCCCGCTACAATAGTTACACAAGGCAAAACACGGCGCACAGAGGACACTTGTGGCAGCAACAGCGACAGCAAAATACAAACTTTTAAGGACTTAAAAAGGGAAACCACCAACCTGTAAAAATGCAAAGACGGTCATCGAACGTCCTTCCGCTGTCGCTGCCGCCACCAAAGTGATCGTAACACCCGCAGACACCGCCCACTCGGAGCGAGCGATAACAAGTTCCGTAGTTACAAGTAACTTGTGTAGATGGCAGTCCTGGCGCTGCAGTGTAGATATGTGATGGAAGGCACACCGGTCGTGTCCACGAAACTTGGCTCAGGAAGCGTAGCAATGCCGCGCGGCGAACCTTGCCCGAAGACGCCTTAAGGGTCACCAGCTGTAAAAATGCAGAGACTGTTATCGAACGTCCTTCCGCTGTCGCTGCCGCCACCACCTCACAGCACCCGTGAGGGCACTGATCCCCGCGTCCCACTAGAGCGACAAACAGAATGAAACGCCAGCAACAAACCTCAAACCAGAGTCTTTGACGATTTGAAAAGCTTTGTAGAATAAAGTAGGCCATGCTCAAACACGAGCATCATGCGCGCGATGGTATCCTTTGTAGGCTTGCAATCACTCGTGCTTATGTCATGAGCACCGAACGACCTAATGCCTGCCAAAGGGACCATCGCGATCGCGAGCATGCTGTATGAGTTGGAGCATAGCCTCCTCTATACTGACAAAGCCTGGCAGATCGCCACGAGACGCGGCCGCCAAAAGTAAAAAGATAGAGCGGCAGACAAGAGGCCTATAGAGTGCCTTCATACAAACGCGCGCTTTTGCTTGAGTGATGACATCTCAGCCATTTTCTCGCCCAATCGTTTTTTTTATGCATTTTGAAGCGCGCGCAATCTGGTGTCACTCAGCTCCAGCGCGTAACTTTGGCTAATGCATAGACGCCATTTTACCACCCAAGTCACACACCAAGTGCGGGAGAGCGTCACGAGCTCGCACATTCAGGGCAACAATGGATGTCTTTACCCCAATTGCTGGATCGCGCTTGCCGCTCCCGCAAGTGAAGCCACCGGACTTCACTCGCTTGGGATACGATTTGCCGTTTTTGCTAGCCTTTGCTGCGGTTTTCCAGCGTGCTGTGGACACGTTTTCTACTCGTTCGTCGTCATTCGCCGAAGAAGTTTTTTGAAGACTCTGTGTATTGTTGAGACTTGCCGTCGTGAACACGTGGAAAATTTTACGAAAGTGCAGTGTCGCTGGAAAAAGGCACAACGCGTCGAAAGGAAGGGCTGGCGGCGTGTTCAAAGCTTCCTTGGCACGCCGAAGTGCCGTGTCTCTGTGCCTTCGCACGCTTGGATACCGACCAAGAATCGACGCCGTGTGGATGTGTTTTGCGAGTGCAATGAGCGTGAAGCCGTATCAAAAGGTACAACTCGTCGAAAACAAGTGTCGCCGGTGTCGCGGCGTGATCAAAGCTTCCTTGGCACGCCGAGTAATGCATCTTTGTGCCTTCGCATGCTTGGATACCGGTCAAGAATTGACGCCGCGCCAAAGTTCTGAACGTGTGTCGCGCGTAGAAGCCTTTAGATCATTTATATATATCGGCCACGGAGTTCTGGATCGTCCAGCTGTTCCGGTGAGTTGCTATCAATAAAAGGGGGAGATCTGTACGTGTTCTTATGTACTATATTAACCATGGCTATGTCCCAAATCTACTCTAATAGATTCCGTGGGAGCACGAATAGGGCAACGTTGTGGAGCCAGGGGGGTTTTCGAAAGCAAAAGTACAAGACGGCGAGAATGAAAATCTTTGAAGCGCGGCCGATATGGTCGTGTGCAATCTGCTGACCAATTACAATTAGGCGAGCCGCGCTCAAACGTCAAGTGCAATTAAGTAGGTTGATAATAAGCCAGCACTGATCAGTGATGAGGAGCTGTTGTGCACGGTATTGTGTAAATCGTCTAAGGACGAAAAAAAGACGTACCTTCCCCCCATCTTCCGTCGCTAGTGGACGCTGGATTAAGCTCGTTCCTAAACCGCGAGGGGAAAAGACGCTGATCCAGAGGCACGAACAGCTTCACGCACATTGCACTCGCTAGACACATACACACGGCGTCGGTTCTTGGTCGGTATCCAAGCGTGCGAAGACACGGTACTTCGGCGTGCCATGGAAGCTTTGAACACGCCGCCAGCCCTTCCTTTCGACGCGTTGTGCCTTTCTCCTGCGACACTGCACTTTCGTAAAATTTTCCACGTGTTCACAACGGCAAGTCTCAACAATACACAGTCTTCAAAAAACTTCTTCGGCGAATGACGATGAACGAGTAGAAAACGTGTCCACAGCACGCTGGAAAACCGCAGCAAAGGCTAGCAAAAACGGCAAATCGTATCCCAAGCGAGTGAAGTCCGGTGGCTTCACTTGCGCTGCAGCGAACAAGCGGGGAAGCGCGATCCAGCAATTGTCATAGAGATCAGTGCTTTACCCTCAGACAGACAGACATGTAGGCACCCTACCTGAGGCTAGGGTGCCTACATGTCTGTCTCAGGGTGAAAACATTCATTGTTGCCCTGGATGTGCCAGCGCGTGACGCTCTTGCGCACTCGGTGCGTGACTTGGGTGGTAAAATGGCGTCTATGCATTAGCCAAAGTTACGCGCTCGAGCTGAGTGACACCAGATGGCGCGCACTTCAAAATGCATAAAAAAAACGATTGGGCTGAAAATGGCTGAGATTTCAGCACTCAAGCAAAAGCGCGCGTGTGTATGAAGGCACTCTACATGAGGCATGTAACGGGCGCCCCGCTGTGGCGAGACGCCGAAACCTTTGTCCCGAGCGATGGAATGCCCGCTCGTGCTTCTCGCGTTTCCTGGGTTACGGCTTTTTTTCTTGTCGGGTTTGAAAACCATGTTTCGGATCGTCGCCACTGCAAAAGCTGTGCGCTGAATACCGCACTCCCCTAGAGTGCCTTCATACACACGCGCGCTTTTGCATGTAGGCACCCTACACTCCCCGAGAAATGCTCAGTGCTATTAGATCTTTGCGCTCTAAATCTGCAACCGGGCACTCTTTAGCTCCGTCATCGAACTGCCAGGCTTTGCGAATATAAAGGAGGCTAGGGTAGGAGGCTTGTCGCTGTCATTTGTCTCTGTATGTCGCTCTAGTGGGACTCGGGCATAATACACGCAAGTCGTGGCAATTCCCGGAAATCTTATTACCTCGTCGCGATCTCGTTGGGCGCGGAGCGCAGCCAGTGGAATTGCGGCATTAGTCGACGCGAACCGCGAAATACTAATGAATCACAGATCAAGAAGCGAGAAAATGACAAACCACGTCATGGCGGACACTAGTTTTTTCCTTTCTTTCGTAATTTGCGACGTATTTTGAGATTTGTAGTCATGCAAACACTAAAAAACTCCACAGCAGCACGTGTTTTTTTTGTTTTTTTTTTAGGAGTGCTTGATTGGTGGCGAACGTTCCAACTAGCGCTTACGTCAAGGCTCGTCCATTTGGAGCGGATATGGGGGAGCCTATACAGCGCGAACTGCCGCTATCACCTGCGCCTGGGTAACCACGGTCTGATTGAAATGGGGAGAGCATTCTTGAAACAGTAGATGACAGCGGCAGTCCGCGTTGATGGGCTCACCCCTGATCTGCTCCACATTGACGAGTCCTGGCGTCAGCGCTAGTTCGAACCTCAGCCACCAATAAAGCGCTCCTCAAAAAAAAAAAAAAAAAGAAGAAAAAAAAAAAAAAAAAAAGGGCCCGTTCGCGTGGAGTTATTTAGTATCTGCGAGACTGCACGTAGCGATTCTACCGAGACACGCTTCCGAACCGTACACATGGTTGACCGCCTCTAATCTTCGGGGATTCCGGCGGCTTAAAAATCGTCTTTCGTCGATCGAGCAAAAAACCCGTTCGCCAGGAAGCGACACCACCAAAAGACCGCGCGACTAACTCACGCAACGTAGGTAATATATAAGCGAAAGAAAGAAATGTAAAGCGTAAGGCGGAAGGAAGACGACGTCTTTATTGGTACAGGCGCCGCGCCATTACGAAAATGAGCGCGCTCGCACTCATTAGGCAAATTACCTTAATAAAGCCAACGTCGCTACGCGGGCTCGGTGTGTTTTGGATCTCCTAATTAAGCTTGTTGCACGGACACTCCGTTCCCGGATTGTCTTGTGGGCGCCGCCATTTTGCTACCTAGTGCAGATTGGTCGCAAGCTGGCGGCAGTGACCATTTAAAAACTGCCACTTCCCGTGCCTCAGACACGGTATCAAACAACTGAGGCATTTGCATTGTTTGTTGATCTGCCGCAGATTGTTTCAATATTTCTCGGGGGAAATAAAATTTCCTAGGATTAGTAAATAAAGCTTCAGATAATTGGAAATCGTGATTTTAAGCCAGCAGTTCAGAGTGTCCTTCGTTGCGTCTTTCTAGAAAACGTCACTGAACGAAGTCGAATGCAATAAGTCCAAGTCACACCGCCCCACGCATCATACAAAAAGAAAACAACTTTTAGCCTTTCCACTCTGGGGAAGAAGGAAGAGCGGCGGAGTTGCACAATAGAAAGTAACGGCTGGCCGCAAGTCGGCAAGTCAGAGTGGAAAAGCTGCCGCGATCTATGACCGACGGCGGCAACCAAATACGTGGCTTGCCGCCGCCGCACATGGATGGCGGTGGGTGTCCAGAGTTTGGTGTCTTCATCTCTTCGCGGGGGACGCAATCCTGGGGAAAGTAGTCCTTAACACCTCCGCTCTAAAACACACGGGTGTTCGCGACAGACAGGAGGACAAAATTATCCGCGCAAACGCCTTAAAAGCATAATCGAGACACGTTTGCTTGTTTGACCAATGTAACGCGACCGATGTAACGGGAACGTCTCGGATGTGCGAAAACGGTCCCCTAAAACTCTCGAGTGTCTCCAGAGTCCAGACTGTCTTTCGTGGGATGTATTAGCAGTGTCACCCTGGTTGCTTTAGAGTGAGACGGTTTGTATTCGTGCAGCTAATGGGAGTCAGACAAGCCGAGTTCGGCACAAAAAGAAGGAAGTGTAAAAAGAAGAAAGTGGTTTTCGTTATCAGTTTTTCTTGTTCTTGTCTTTCTCGTGCGCTGAAAAAAGAAGAAATATAAGAACATTTGGAAGTATAAAGTGGAGAAATACAAATGTAATTGGTGGATTGATCGATGTGCTCCGAACAATAAGGTTCTTAAAAGACTTTCGGCGCGATTGGACCCGTGTAATTCGTTGTTCTATTTTTGTTTTGTTTTTGTTTTTTGTCTATGTTTGGTTCTGAAAGTGATGTTGCGTCCTTCTTTTTCTTTTTTTGTTTCTTTTTTTATGACCAAATTGGAGCATGGTTTTGTGACGTCCTCGGTCCCTGAAGTTTAAGTGGGAGGCACACAAAGAAGTTAAACGGGATTCTGTTGATGACCAGTTAGTGCGTTTTGAATTGTACGTAGCTCGAAAAACTTGAAGTAGTGGCCCTACAACCAACATCCAAGCAACATGAGAAAAGATTTTTAAAAGAACAATAAAGGCCATTTCAAACTCACATTTCGTAATTAAAGGTCGTGGGCTTGGAAATAATATATTAGGAAAAAATGAAAGGTAGTCTTTTCTTCTTTTTTTTTTTTTGCCAAAAAAATTTTCAGAGCAGCTTTTGTTTTTGAAAAAAAAGTGTTAAATAAATATAACCAAAAACATTGTTTTGACAGATTTTTTTTCTTCGGAAATCGAGGGATCTAAAACAATCACTTCACTATGACGAGAGAGTAGAAATACGAAAATCCTCCGAAATAGATAAACGTGCTGGCTTGCGTATTCTGCTGCCAGAGAAAGATCTACCACAAACGCTTCACATTGTTCTCCTTTTCAAACTTGCGCGCCATCTGGTAGTGGTAGCGGCAGTTACACGAAGCGGCCATTGTGTGGCCACATCCTCCGAGCCATAGCCCCCACTATCCTCACCAGGCTTCCTTTCTTTTCAACACTTCTCTCTCTTTCTCTCTCTATATATATATATACTCACAAAAACCGGCAGTTCGACGACGGAGCCATAGAGTGCCCGGTCGCAGATTTGGAGCACAAGCATCTAGTAGCAGAGAGTCTTTCTCGAGGAACCTGGACGTGTGCGCACAGCTTTCGCAGAGGCGAGGAGCCGAAACATGGTTTTCAAACCCGACGAGAAAAGTAGAGGTAGCTCGAGGAACGCGAGGAGAACGAGCGGACATTCCATCGCTCGGGACAAGTGTGTGCCGGCGTCTCGACGCAGCGGGGCGCCAGTTATATGGCTCTCCTCTCATACGCTTTCTGCCCACTTTTCACTTTCGGCGACCGCGTCTCATGGCGATCTGCCAGGCTTTGTCAGTGTGGAGGAGGATATGTCCAAGCATGTATTGGATGCGAGGGTTGTGTTAGCGTTCGACGTGAGCTCGAGCCCATGACATGTTATGTGCCAATGAATGAATGGATAGATGAATGCTAACGGTTATACCCTTTATGGCGACGGTAGCTTACACCAGCTAACCTAGAAATTAGAAACCAATCCTACCGAAAAATCCGGTATAACTTTTCGCTATCCGGATTATGGAACCGGAAATTTATCTGGATTCTATCTGGATTTTATCTCGAATTTAGGTTTTCAGAAATTATTCTTTTGTCTGATATCTGGATTTCGGGTTTCCAGAAACGAATTTCCGGTTCCATAATCCAGATTGTGAAAAGCTATACCGGATTTTGCGGTAGGGACAAGTATCATTTCTTAATTTTATGAATTGGCTTCCCCTCTGCAATTTCATGACTCTCACCAGGTGGTGTGGGGTATATCCAGGATGACCTTTTAGTAGAATTGGGCAGAAAAAAACAAAAAAAAAACTAAAATCATGACGTAAATAATCCCTGGAGAAGGGCAACAAGAGGAACAAAGGACAAACACATGTCATCAAACACATCTAGACGACTTGTGCGCTACCGAAAAAATCCGCCTCGTCCGGGTATCAAAACCGGGACCTCTCCGATTCCAGTGGAGCGCTCTACCAACTGAGCTAACCAGGGGTTAGACGTCAGTAGTTCTTCCCGTTCTCCAGGTGTTAGTTACGTCATTCTTGTCCAGCTCGATTGCACCTTTGCATTTAGTCCCATTATAATCAAAACTAAAATCATCACTTTTCACCTCTTCTCCCCGGCGAGGGAGTCACCAATTTTTCTTTGGTCAAACTTAGTCGGCGATACCCCGGCACCGGGTCCACTGGGCGACAGGGTAAACATTTGGGCCAAAGCCACACGGGAGAGAGTCCCAATAAATGGCGAAAGCCAACGGTCCTTAATGAACTTTTGAAAATGGTATGTTGAATGATGGCTGTGGAATCACTCGCCAAGTGCTGAAGAGTAAAGAAGTACAAGCGTGTTTTTTGTTCGTTTTTTGATGAAATATGATGAAAATAATCCCTGGAGAAGGGGAACAAGGGAGAAAAGGACGCGCACCAGTTGCCTAGCTGTGTTTACAGACTTGTGTTTAGTGGGAGCTTCATGCCTTTGATAACACATGGACATGGCATGAGCACGCGCACCCAAAGCATGGCGGAAGGCAAGGAGCGCATGATGATGGCGGAGCTTCTATCGCGCTCACAAATTGTCTTCGATTATGGAAAGTTATGAATAAATAACCTTTCTTCATGAACGTACTGTTAATTGAAAAGAGGGTAATGACATAGCGTATGAATATTCGTATGTGTCTAATTGATTAATCCGATATCCACCTTACATTCAAAATAACAAGTCACAAAACACGCGAGAATAACCAAGATAAGTACCGCCAAGTCGGTATCTCCACTAGGTTAAGACACAGTTTGGACAATTAAACCCGAAGGAAAAATCCATCAATGTAACCCTGTTTGGCAGTCAATGTTTTCTAGTGGACCGCTGACTGTGCCTGACTGTACGTCAAGCATGTCTGATTGGCCAACAAGTTACTCTGACCGACAGTCAAACTCCCGTCAGACCCCGCTTGTCGGCTTTCTGATGGTTTCCTGGTGGCAGTCGGCCGCCGCGAAATGCCATCAGGATGTCTTGGTGGTGATTCTGACTGTACATCGATTGTCTCTGACTGTACTTCAGAAAGCTTTGACGTGCAGACAGACGTACGGTCAAAGGACGTAAAGTTCGTTCGGATACCACTATTTCGTCAAATCTATGAATACGAAAAGTAATCTATGCACGAGAAAACGATTTCAGGACGTGAGCCCATAAAACCGCTGACGTTAGAGATGTGACACGCAACCGACCGACAACCTTGATCAGAAGCCCGCCGAAGCACCGAACACGAAACTTCGCATTTCGCTTCGCCCATAGAGGCTTCGCCGAGCTTTCATGAACGATCGCTCTCGACTCGTTTTGTTTGCCCGCTTGCTCCAACGTGTCGATCCTGCCCGGGCTCTACAATCTCTTACGTATTAGTAGAATTTCTACTCGACAAGACCCAGCCTGTTGTGAGTTCCGACGATGTAAGGGACTTTAGCGGTGTAGTTGAAGACGACAAGGTGTACCAGGTCTACTGGGCCGGTGACGCGCGAACAGAAGGATCATTTCTACGACGCGAAAGTACTCTACATGGCAGGTGAGTAGAACTGAAGTACGGCGAGTGATGTACGAGTGCTTTGCATAACATGCTGACAGCTTAACTGCATTTGCAGCCGAAGCATCTCGTATAAAACGAATAGTTAAATCGAGTTTCTGTAGCGGTGGGGTAGCATAGGGGTTAAGGTGTCCGGTTTGTACGCATGTGGTCGCGGGTTCGATGCGCGGTGGTCCTGCTTTTTTTTCTTTTTTTTTTCTCGAACCTTTTGTTTTATTGAGGAATTTGGTGATATTTATGAGTGCGTATAGCTTTACTCTTATATAAATGCTGCCCTTGTTGATGAAATTCCCTTGGCGGTGGCAGTCAGACGTCATCTGATGGACCATCAGATGACGTCTGATGGTCCATCACGTTCCACCAAGGCTGCTGACTGGCAGTCAGTGTCCCAAATTACGTACCTTGATGGAATTTTCAATAGGGAACCTGTGCAATGCACTAGATAAAACGCAACATGCAAACGAACAAAAAGGTTGCAAGAAAAACACGAGCGCACGCACAATACGAGCTGCACGTAGGCAATTTTAAAATGTATTCCACGTTGCTAAGCACCCCTCGTACTTATAGCAGATAAAAACAAACATATGTTTGCTTGCCACTTGAAGCACCTTGCAATTTGCTCGCGCTGCAACATCTTTTTTTTTTTTTTTATGCGAAGGCA
Organism: Ixodes scapularis; assembly: GCF_016920785.2. Taxonomy (NCBI): domain Eukaryota; kingdom Metazoa; phylum Arthropoda; class Arachnida; order Ixodida; family Ixodidae; genus Ixodes; species Ixodes scapularis. Next base: position 122,202 of record NW_024609896.1, on the reverse strand, counting down.
GTAGTTATTTATGTAGCGGAGCCGGCGGCGTCTCTAACCGAAAAAAAAAAAACGCGCAAGGAATGTTTATTTATTTTTTTATTACAAGATCCTAGATCGGGTGCTGCCGTCATTGTGTTGCGTTCTTAAAAATAAACATCGATATGTTTTTTATCTTCTTTTTGTGTTTCTTTTATAGTCTGTTTTTGCATCAAGCATTTGAAAATCTCGCTTTGATCGGTTGCGCTTTTTAGACGAGAAACTTAGACCGCTTATAGAAAATGAACTAAATCCTAATAGCACTTTATATTGCTCCTTGTTAATAGAAACTTGGGAGCGTGTTAGATTTTGCTCAAAGACGACAGAAAAAATAATACACTTAACAAAAAGGAACGATGGACACTTCTTCTTTTTCTTTTTGAAAGAAGAAGTGTACGTCATCCTACTGCCCCTAAATAAGCTACGCTTCAGAGTAACGACACTTGGCCATACTGTGTCTTAAAATCCTGGTTGCCAGTTATCTGAGGCTTTAAAGGAAACTGCAGAAAACGCTTTTATGCCCCACAAATCTTTAAACAGTTCGCGACAGAGCAAAAAATATTACAGGAGCTTCCTAACACCGAATTTAATGCTACGGGAATCGCACTTTTGAATCTTGACGGTCGGCAGTTGCGTCTGCTCTGCACAAGCACCAAAATGGCGGCGTCCACAACAATATCGGTGAACGAAGTGCCGATACTTTAAGCGCAGCTCATTTAGTGGCTCTATGTCGTCCCTTTGTCTTAAGTACGTTATTCTTTCCGTCGCATTCATTCCAAGTTGACTAATTCCTCTTTAGTCTTGTAGATTTCTTGCTGGTAAAAAGAACCAGACATGAAGCGGGTAAAAAATTTAAAAAATAACACAAAAAAAGATGTAACACACTGGCATTTTGATAATTTGAAATGAGATTAAATGAGAAGATGAGTGTCAAAGTAACAAGATTTGGTTTAGTAACTGTGGAGTGACGGGTAGCACTATTTAGTTATTCCTGGAGAAAAGCGCGTACAAGAAACGTTACCTTATTTTGTTTTCTCCTCAGCTCGCGCCTATGGCATTCACGGCAAAAAAAAAATAAAAAAGTTCAAAACATATAAAATGCGTTAACAAGAAAAAAAAAGTTGCCCATGAAAACGTTAGAAAGCTAGGTATTTTGCTCTCCAGCTGACGGTTATGAACAGTTTGTAGCTCAGTTTAACCTTTAAAAAAGGCGGCTACACGCACTGTAAAAATTAAACATCGTAACATAGACCAGAAATGGATGTTTTCAGAAATATTGGCAGCCATCAAATAAAAATATCTTCTATGGGCACAGGCAAAACGCTCCCCCGGTAACACTATGCTACGAATGAAATTTAAGCAATACATACATAAGGTTAATGCCATGATTCGTCAGGTCAAACGCATGCACTTTATAAATAAATTTAAGGACGCTCGTTCTGATATAAAAAAAAAACTTGGTCGCTCATTAACGATCTCCATGGTACGAAGGAGTGCACTAAAAGCAATGACAGCTACCTTCTTTCGCAATTCTCTACTGATGGACAGAGTATTGCTAATGAATTTAACAATTTTGTCTCTCAAGTATAAGGTATTGCAGGGCAACACCCAGCTCCATGTACCTTAAAAAAGTGTCTTAGACTCGGCTTATCTTCCTCTTCTCTCTGAAGAAGAGCTTAGGTCAATCCTTTTTAGCCTTAAGCCCAATAAACTCCAGGTATCGACGGTATTTCAGTTAATGACTTGCGCAGAAACTTTGAAGGGATTAGGGCTGCTCTACTTTAGATTTTTGATCACATTATATCTAATGGTATCATTTCATTATTAATGAAAACAGCTTTGGTGATTTTATTATTCAAAGGAGGCGCGCGAAATAACGTAGAACATTATCGACATATTACCACTCTGTGTTGCTTTGCTAAAATCCTGGAAAAACATATCTGGATAACTATGAATGGCTTTTTAGATAAACACAGTTTACTATCTTCTTATCAGTACGGATTCACACAAGACCGAGGTACTCAAAAGCTCCTTGAGGACTTTTCTGACATGCTCAATTTATCTTTTGAACGGAATCAAGTTGCCTGCGCACTGTTCCTTTATGTCCGCAAGGCATTTGACAGTTTTAACCATCACATTTTGTTCACAAGGCTTTCAAAGTTAGGCTTTGGAGGTTCTTTTCTAAATTTACTGGAAAACTTTCTACAGGATAGGCGTCAATGTGTTTCATTTGGAGGGTATCAAAGCGGATTCATTTCAATCAAAGCGGGTGTCCTCCAGGGCTCGGTTTTAAGTCCACTGTTATATAATCTTTATGTTAATGACCTCTCCATGGTGGTACCAATTTCACTATTTCAATATGCTGACGACACCGTTATTTTATCTACAGCGTCCAATTATTCAGATGCCTTTTCGTCTTTACTAACTGTGGCAATTAAAACTATGGACTGGTTTGAAGCTAATTTAATTAAGGTTAATGCATCCAAAACGCAGCTAATATGTTACCACAACCCTTTGAAAAAAGTTAATAGGACCTCCTCTTCACGATTACACACGTCTAGATGTCTATAATGTGCATGTGAGCCTATACAGCATACACCTTCTATAAAATATCTTGGCCTATTCTTTGACAGTGACCTAACCTGCAACACCTATCTTGCTCATGTGTGTAAGAAAATTCGTGCAGTGTCTTGTTAGCTATACAACACCAGATATTTTATGCCACTATCCGTTCGAAAAATTGTTGTACATGCTCTTGCTTACAGTGTGCTCCGTTACGGTATTTCCGTGTATGGTCAATGTGCTCAGCGTTGGCAAATTAGAATTAATTCGATTCTGCGTTCATTGTTAAAGAACCTTTCCTGTGATTTATGCCTTGGTAAAGACATTGACATGTTTAAAGCACTGCATTTGCCTGATTTTAACTCGCTATTGATGGAAACTGTTGTTCATATGCATTTTTGGGATAGTCAATTTAAAGTTCCATAAGTACATTATCGTATTCTTAGACCCAAAGAGCGTTACCGGATACCCCGATGTTCGACAAGATTCGGAAAAAGAGCTCGGAGTTACTATGTACCAGCATTTATGAACAAACTACCTTCTAGTATTCTAAATTTAAGAACAAAATACAAGCTCAAGAAAGGCCTCAGAAATTTTAGATCGTAAAGTGCTCACTAGTTTGCTTTTGTTATTCTTATTTCTTTGTGTGGAGTTTATTTTACACGTTTCCTTTTGCAAAGGGCATGGTTTCACTGATTTTAAGACGCTGCCAGTCAAACCCCATGTGGCTTAGGCAGGTCAGACTTAACATACGTTTTGTTCATTTGGAATAAAATATTATTATTATTATTATATTTTTAGCACCATATATTGGCAGGCTGCTGCTGGAAAACGACACATTCAAAGTGGCGAGAAATCATATAGTTACTTTTTGAGCCACTTTTAGTTTTTTTCCAGCAACGCGTACATGTCGGTACACAGCACAATTACGTTTTTACAACATATATTTTTTGGATCGTGCTGCATTCCCAAATCAAAACGCCAAGCGGGTTTTGTTTTGTTTTTCTTCTTTTTTGAGCTTTCTGGGTACGTGATTTATTGCGGGTGCGCTAAAGCCGCTTTTTTTTTTTTTTTCTGTAGCAACAAGCTCCGGTAATTGATAGGTAATCGTTAACGAGGTAAGGTTTCTCAAGGATAGGTGGCGCAAGCTGCACTGCCCCCCCCCCCCCCCCCCTCCCCTCGATATAAGGGCTACGACCGTTATTATCCATCCATCCATTCCTGATGGTCCTGTTACAGTGGTCATGAAAAAAGTGCCTGCAGACATCGAAACTAAAGCAGGGGTGCAAAGCGAGCTTGATCAACACAAACACGGTAACCCAGGAAAAAAAAAGGGGACGGGGGGGGCGAAAAACGGTTGGAGCCTGTGTCGTTCGTCCCGTTTGTTTTCCCGCTCCTGGGCTAACTCTGCACACACGTTTCAAATCAATTACTGTATATGTAGGAAGCAAACAGACCTCGAAGAGTAGTAAGTAGTACGACGGCGACCTGACATATTGCGGCGTGCATGAACGAGAAGGAACGCTCCTCCGTACATCTATAGGAGATTCGTGTTTATTCTTAGCCCCGTGCGTAAAAGAGAAGGACGCCAGAATGACCTTGCCTAAAGTAAGTCTCATCCTAGCTGCCTCTTCGAACATTCTAGGCCCAATATTCGAGGTACCGAATGTGGTAGATAAGAAGTCGAGCGTGGGCTTTGCCGACTCTTTGAGACTCTCCCGACGACAATGCCCTCTTTCGCCAGCGCTCGACTCCGTGCTTCCGCGGACTCTGACTTTCGCGACGCTCTGTAGTGATATTCATTGAGCCCTTCTGGCTTTTTTGTTAGTTTTGTACGCAAATTCGTCTCATTAAACTATTCTTTTAGTTCATCCTTCATCGTCTCTTTGCCTTCATCCGCGACAATATTACCGTTCATCCGGAATTTCCCCCCCCCCCCCCAGGTTTTTTCTCTGCTCTTACGCGGAATTTAATTTAATATCACACAGAAACAATATACAACCTATTTTGTTGATTGTTTACAATTTTGTTTTTCACGGTATTTTCTACGGTATTTTCCTACGCCGGAAGGTGTTTATGTTTCCCGTCAGAAAAATCGGATTGCACTTTTAAATAAATGGAAGGCGTTCCTCTTACCCTCATAACATTAGTGCCTTGCATTGTGCTCCATCGACGGGAGAGAGGAGTTTGACGGAAGAAGGTGAGGAGAAAATAATACATTTGGAAACATTTAGGTGTCAATTTAGGTCAGCGTCATGTTGCTTAAGGTCTCGTAATAATTTGAGTGTTTATTCTCTGACCGAAACACGTACCACCATTTAAGTAGAGTTGTGACAATAGTTTGAAACGCTTCTATTACAACGGCTAAATCGAACTATTTAATAACTTAAAATTAATCGAAGTTCTCTAAAAAAAGGAGAACATTAGGCTTCACTTCGTTTGTTTTTAACTTATATGCACTACACGTGCATCACTGCAAAATGGCAAAAGTTTTCTTAATGAGGAAAAGAAAGAAACTGTGTCATCTTAGTCGTTTTTAGTTTCACATCAAAGGTTACGTTTTTTTACTTAATATATTCTCCTGCAGTACCTCTTTTTTTTTAAGTTTGGTCCAGCAAGCGTAGTGCAGTTTGTAAAACGTGCAACCAATATCCTTTCTTGATAATATTTTAGTGTTTTGTACAACATTTGTATTAGCGTGGTTTCGCTGCGATCCTGTATATATTTCTTTCTTTTGGTCTGGGGTTCCGAAATAGCGCATAAAATGCATAAACGCCTGCGTTAAAAAAAAATACATGATCAGCTTAGTGAGATGAAAATAACCTAATAATGATGTTCACCTCGGCAAAACCGATTTCATCTTACAGGCAGTTTCAACCATCTCTAGCCATAATGGGAGACGCCTGAGTCATCAATTTCGTCCTGAGGTCACGGGGGCTTCCGTTCGATTGCGAGACAGAAAACTTCCCTCTGTGCTAAGGCAGGTTCACACACCCAGCGAAGCGCTGATGTAGCGCTGCTGACGTGTCGTCAGCTACTCACCGTCTGCCATGAGCGTTTTAAAGGGATACTTCAACGAAATTTGAAATATTCCCGTCGTGTTCAAAAATAGGTTGAATATGATCCACAATATCCGTAAATGACAATCGCACGTTTGTATTTTGATCCTGGTGGCTGTATTTTTCGTTATAAACGGCCCACTCTGGCAAGAGCTCGGAGAAGGCCCAGCTTAGAGCACGTGACATCAAACGCAATCGTGACGTAGGTCGTCTCAAGACGAGCAAAGCTACGGCGAGGCTGACGTCGAGAGGATGGCCTAGTCGTTCCAGCCACCGAAGCGGCTGCTTTTGTACGAATTTTGAGTGACGGGTTAATCTTCTATAATCTTCTAGGGGGACAATATCGACTTCTGCCACACACAAAAGGGATTCTCGGGAACAGGGGAGTCCCTCCTTTCCCCCTTCTCTCGTCGTGGCCGGAGACGAGACAACATCCGTCACTAGCTGTCAGGGTTCCTAGACGAGCATTACAAACGAGGCGTTAGCGACATCCACCAGGTGCTCTTTGCTAATCGTTTAATTCGTTTTAAAATTCTTTTTCGAGACTTTTTTAAATAGATATTGGTATGCTCCCTGTGATAATGCTCTTTTGAACACATATAGACCAAAAAATGAGCGCCGAAATTTCGTTGTAGTTTCCCCTTAACGGTGCGATGCAAAGCTGGTGAACGCTCCCGTCAGCAGGCGCTTAGCACGAGGTCAGCACTGCGCTTGTAGCGCTCCGCTGCATGTGTAAACAGGCCTTTCACCGTGTTTTTACAGCGGAGCTGTTAAGGGCTAGTTTCCCCAGGATTGTGTCCCCCGCAAAGAAATGTCGACACAAAACCCTGGTTGCCGCCGTCGCTCATAGAAGGCGGTACCTGTCCCGAGTGTTGTGTTTGCCGATTGTCCGCTTGCCGCCGTCGCTCATAGATGGCGCAAACTTTTGAGCCTTTCCACCCTCGCTTACCGACTTGCGGCCGTCCATTACTTCATTTCCACCATAGTACAGCTTCGCTAGTCTTCCTTCTTCACCAAAGTGGAAAGGCTAAGTGTTTTTATCATTTGGTTTACTATGATTGAATTTAACTGAACCACTGATCTCAATGACAATTGCTGGATCGCGCTTGCCGCTCCCGCAAGTGAAGCCACCGGACTTCACTCACTTGGGATACGATTTGCCGTTTTTGCTAGCCTTTGCTGCGGTTTTCCAGCGTGCTGTGGACACGTTTTCTACTCGTTCGTCGTCATTCGCCGAAGACGTTTTTTGAAGATTCTGTGTATTGTTGAGACTTGCCGTCGTGAACACGTGGAAAATTTTACGAAAGTGCAGCGTCGCAGGAAAAAGGCACAACGCGTCGAAAGGAAGGGCTGGCGGCGTGTTCAAAGCTTCCCTGGCACGCCGAAGTGCCGTGTCTCTGTGCCTTCGCACGCTTGGATACCGACCAAGAATCGACGCCGTGTGGATGTGTTTTGCGAGTGCAATGTGCGTGAAGCCGTATCAAAACGTACAACTCGTCGAAAACAAGTGTCGCCGGTGTCGCGGCGTGATCAAAGCTTCCTTGGCACGCCAAGTGATGCATCTTTGTGCCTTCGCACGCTTGGATACCGGTCAAGAATTGACGCCGCGCCAGAGTTCTGAACGCGTGTCACGCGTAGAAGCCTTTAGATCATTTATATATATCGGCCACGGAGTTCTGGATCGTCCAGCTGTTCCGGTGAGTTGCTATCAATAAAAGGGAGAGATCTGTACGTGTTCTTATGTACTATATTAACCATGGCTATGTCCCAAATCTACTCTAATAGATTCCGTGGGAGCACGAATAGGGCAACGTTGTGGAGCCAGGGGTGTTTTCGAAAGCAAAAGTACAAGACGGCGAGAATGAAAATCTTTGAAGCGCGGCCGATATGGTCGTGTGCAATCTGCTGACCAATTACAATTAGGCGAGCCGCGCTCAAACGTCAAGTGCAATTAAGTAGGTTGATAATAAGCCAGCACTGATCAGTGAGGAGGAGCTGTTGTGCACGGTATTGTGTAAATCGTCTAAGGACGAAAAAAAGACGTACCTTCCCCCCATCTTCCGTCGCTAGTGGACGCTGGATTAAGCTCGTTCCTAAACCGCGAGGGGAAAAGACGCTGATCCAGAGGCACGAACAGCTTCACGCACATTGCACTCGCTAGACACATACGCAATGCGTGGGTTCTTGATCGGTATCCAAGCGTGCGAAGGCACAGAGACATGGCACTTCGGCGTGCCGAGGAAGCTTTGAACACGCCGCCAGCCCTTCCTTTCGACGCGTTGTGCCTTTTTCCTGCGACACTGCACTTTCGTAAAATTTTCCACGTGTTCACAACGGCAAGTCTCAACAATACACAGAGTCTTCAAAAAACTTCTTCGGCGAATGACGACGAACGAGTAGAAAACGTGTCCACAGCACGCTGGAAAACCGCAGCAAAGGCTAGCAGAAACGGCAAATCGTATCCCAAGCGAGTGAAGTCCGGTGGCTTCACTTGCGCTGCAGCGAACAAGCGGGGAAGCGCGATCCAGCAATTGTCATAGAGATCAGTGAACTGAACGCTGTTACTTTTTTGTGTTCTCGATAACGCTAAGATTTACTTTTTCGCAGATTGTTTTGTTGACTTCCAGCTAGCTACAAAGTTCACACTCGCACTCACTCTCCTCATACATCGTTCAAAAGAAGCTGCGTTTGCGGCAAACATGATGACAACATTATCTATCGACATGCCTGAAGTATGTTCGTAGCAGATTTGCTTCGTACATATAAGTATGCTTCTAACACGTCGACAGTTTTTGCATGACCATAGCCTCCTTTATACTGATAATGCCTGCCCCATTCCTGGCTTCCCCTTGCATCGGCGCCTTTGCGCCTGCATCACCTAATCACCGCCAGGGGCGCCACCTACGTATACAATGAAGACTGTGCTTATCAGCTGCGAACGGCTACTACACACAACACACGTAATTCCAACAATTTCGGAACGCGTATTTCATAGTGGGTTAGCAGCAACATGTATAGTTTCCTATAGCGCATAAATGCAGTGGACGGTAGGTAAGATCCAACACGAATAATAGACAAATGGCTCAACTGCCAAACTTTCACGAAGTCAAAACAACAAACTGTAAATTTTTCTTTTTGGCTGGGGGTGAGGATTAGGCGAAATGCAAGAAGTGAAAAGGAATTACAACTGCCAGAGTTTTTCTGGGATTACAACTGCTAAGACGTCCCCTAAGCAGTGTGGAAGGTGTTAGCTGTGCCGGGGCTCGCGTTTTTGTAATGGCGTGCTCTGCCTGTCGCTAGGCACTGGTCAATACCTCGAGTTGCGCGAAAGAGAGCTGTGTAGGTCATTCAGTCAAGCAGCACAAAACGAAGCCGGTGAAGTTTGCATGAGCTGATCCAGCTCTGACGACAGGGACGCCCGAACCAAGCTGGTCTTTGAGTAAAGCCTTAACAGGATGCTGAGGCTTCACTGGTATGGACATTAGAGGAACACTGGCACCCCACAAAAAATGTATTTTTATTTTTAGCCAGACAATTTTGTATGACATCAAAAGACTACCGAATCAATTGCTTTACATCACAGTAAAATATAAATTTCATATTAAAAAAAAATCTGCTGCTCAAAGTTTAATTTGAAACACGTTACGGATTAATGCCGCGACATATCGACCACAGAGGAGAGAGAAATATAGAGGAGGAGACTGTTGCCGGAAAGCACGTAACTACACTCGAGAGCGTGTTTTTTTTTTTTTGTTTTTTTTTCTATACTGTTTCGCTTCTGCGAAGCAGACGACTGTTTTAACATTGTAATGGTGAAGCACACAAAGGGGAGCTCCTCGTTCGGAGGAATGCAGCCAGTCGACTGTAGATCGGAAAGTTTCCTGCCAATTCCGTACTGCAAAGACACTCGTCAGGCTCAAACTCCGGTAGCATTACGCATTGGCTGCATTTGCGCCTAGTAAAGAAATCGTAGGCAGGCATAGTCAACATTAAGTGCGCAATTCATGCTTGCCGTTTGCGGCTGTGTAAAGCTTTTTCCAATTCGTGTTCGTAAGACGAGGGATGTTTTCAACCAAGAAAAGGGGCGACGATTCGGCGACTTTTTCGTGGGAATAAGCTTGGTGGTCGGGCGTGTCGTAGGTAAACAATCCTAATTGCTTAATCGGTAGAAAAAACAATATCTCTATATATATATATATGTATATATATATATATCTATACATGGTGTGTTTTTTAAGCTTAACAGATTTGTTTTAAAAAAGCCGTGAAAGTAACACTTATGCCGCTTGTGGAGGTGAGTTATACGACCAAGGGGACATATTATAGGAGGCCAATCGTAACAATCAGTCGACTAATTAACTAAAATGCATTAATTAACTTTTTAATAATAAAAATAGGCATATGGTTCCAATTAGAAACTTGCTCAGCGTCATCGAAAACCACTAAATCAATCATTTTCAGAAAGACTTTGAGCGCGTGAGAAGCGTAGTAGTGCACTAAAGTTACCACGTGTGGAGCAGAGGGGGAAAGGGGGGGGGGGGGGGGGGGGGGATTGGACACGGGTCGTGCGCACACCGAATCAAAACACGTTGACCTTTCGCTCCCCGTTCTCCGACCTGGTATGAAAGAAAGATGTGCGCTAGTCCACTTGGCCACCGATCTCCCTTCAGAGCATCGAGCAACATTGATGGTCGCCAAATTAGCTGACGCAGTAGTGTTCGTTTTCAATACGATCTGAACGGAGTTTACGCCGAATGGAGACACAGACCACGTGTCCGATACATGCTCAAAGCACGTGACCAAGCAATGGCGGACAGGCGTTGGCGCGGAATTTCGAAAAGAATCTTTCGCACTGAGCATAGTCTATTGCCCTGAGCTCTCTCAAGTGCTTCTCGGGAATGTAGACTCGCCCGATTTCATTGAGTTGCACCGTTTTCTGTTCATACACTCTAAAAAAAAAGGGTATCACCTTACACCCTTTTGTCCCATATAATACACCCCAAAACTTCATTTCGACGTACAGCGCCCTAGAGTCGAACAGACGGCACGAAATTTTACCAGGGGCTTGATAACGGTGCAATATAACTTATTAAATTTCTAAAGCACGTATCAAAGACCAAAGAAAGAAAACATGAAGCTTTTGCAGTGCGGCAAAGAAAACTCCGATAATCTTTTTTGTAGTCAATAATACGTACATCAGCTATCTTAATAAGTCGTACCACACGGCTATCAAGCCCCTCGTAAACTTTGGGGCCGCCTGTTCGATTATGGGGCGCTGTACGTCGAATTGAAGTTTTGGGGTGTATTATATGGGACAAGGGGTGTAATAATACACCTTTTTTTCTGAGAGTGTATGTTTTTACTAATCATTGCGCTCATGCCTCGGGGCATCTTGTTAGAGCTCTAATAACGACTGACTGATCATCCCAAACCAAAATATATTAAACAAAAAGATGACGTGACGCGTCACTTAATTCAGGCCTCCTTTGACGTAAGAATTGCTACGTGAAGTTATATATGAATAAATAATTGAAAACAACTGCTTGAGCGCGGTTCACGCTCGCAAATTGCCTTTCTAAGACGTACCCTGACCGGACAACGGTTTTATAAAGGTGTTAAGCCCGGTTTAGTACTGACACTGAGGACTTTTAGAAAACCGTGAGCTTGTTTTGCGTACGGCACAGCTTTTGGAGCATGCTTTTAGGCGCGCTCTCCGCGGTCACAGCATCACCCGTGCGCATGATGCACGCTTCAAAGGCTCCGGGAGTTCGGTACGCGGAACACGGTAACAGTTCGCTAAAAGTTCCTGTAGAATAGACTGAAGAAAAATCCGAGGAAAATACAGGACTTTTCGGAACTATTTGCTGGAGCTGTATCTAAAGACCGGAGAGTTGTTTTTTTTTAATTGATTTTTATGATGTAAGTGATAATATTAATAATAATAATAATAATAATAAATTTATTTGTACATTATGGGTGCAGTGATGAAGCAAGGCCGGTTCGTCAAAGCCTTCAAGGGCTTGTGTGACTGAACCATGGTAGCACTGGTGACGAAATATTCTCAAAAAAAAAAACGAAAAGAAAACAGTGGAGGATTTGAGCAAAATGACGTCAGTTGTCACGATAAAAAAAGAACAATCACAAAAACTGAAAGTCATAGTGGAGTCACGTGAAAGTCACACGAATGTCACATGAAAGTCACAGGAAGGTTACACCCACAAGCCGAAAGCTTTTGTCATGGACGCGTGTGTTATTAAAAAAAAAATAGAAAAATAATAATAATAATAAAATCAATCAATCAATCAATCAATGTTTTTATTGAAGTGCCCAGGAACAACCTTGCGGTCTTAGTACAGGTGCACTCAGGAAACATGGAAATCAACACTACACACAACAAACAAACAGTAAACAATAAAACACTTAAAAAAGATCACATATGTCACATAAACTCGCTAGGCTATACCACCACGATAGCGAAAGGAAAGGAAAGCGAGAGTATAAAAATTGGTTCTGAGGAACTTAATCAGGTGCAAAAAAAAAAAAAAAATGGGAAGTCAAATTTAGGTGAGGAACTTCAGCGCTCTGATGAACTCCGGTGTGTTATTGTTAAATATATCAATAGAGTCTGTAAAAGAGGAATTGTAGGTGTGCCCAATTCTCGACACGGGGTCGTGAAGATTAGTTACGGGAGCATTGTAGAAGGATGCATTTTGCCTTGTAGTTTTTACGGGAATTTTCAAACGCACATTTGATATCAATGATGTGCAGTCAGTGATGCCATGAATAAGTTTGTACAGAAATAGGATGTCGGCATGTTCTCTCCTACGCCGCAGGGTGGGCAATGCCAAGCTATGTTGGACTGGGACTGCTGGGTCATCGTTTGAGGTAGACGCATTGCGCGACGAGAAACGATGTCTGTAGATACATAAGAACTTATTCTGAACACGTTCGATTCTAGCCGAGGTTGTCGCGCAGATTCCATTCCATACAACAGAGGCATACTCGACGTGTGGTCGACATAAAGCACTGTACAGTGTGACAAAAGTACTAGGGTTATTAAACTCTTTAGTAATGCGGCACGTGATACCAAGCGTACGTAAAGCTGAGCTCACAATATGGTCAACATGACTCGAAAAGCGTAATGTACTATCAAATACAACTCCAAGGTCTTTGATTTCATTCACACGTGTCAAAAGAACTGACTGAATGTCATAAGAGAATATAATATTATGTGTCTTTCGAGTGTAGGACATGACTTTAGTTTTCGAACTATTTAGTTTTAGGGCATTCTGATTGCACCAGTTTTCGAATGCATATACATCATTTTGTAGCAGAACACAGTCGCGTTCGTACCGTACCTCTATAAACATCTTAATGTCATCTGCATATTGTAGAAAGGAAGAGTGACGGATCACAGCCGAAACATCATTCACAAAAACTGAAAACAGAAGGGGGCCAAGAACGGAACCTTGAGGTACACCCGTCGTAGCCTAATAAGCAGCAGACGAATTACCATTCGAGCTGACAAAACACAGTCTATCACGCAAGTAACTTTTGAGCAATAAAACTAACGACCTGTGGACATCAAGCCTTGACAGCTTTGCAGCAACATGTCGTGATTTACAAGATCAAACGCTTTGCTTAGATCAAAGTAGATTACATCAAGTTGGCCTCTATTAGAGACGACCTGAGCAGCAGTTGACATGAAACAAGTGAGGTTAGTCGCGGTGGAGCGACCCGCCATAAAACCATGTTGGCTAGGGATGAGAGAATGTTTGAGCTTAAACGACAATATTTTGTGTAAAGCTGTTTCGAACAGTTTTGAAAATGTACAAAGAAGAGATATAGGCCTGTAGTTTGAGACGCTTGTTCTTGAACCGGACTTATGTACGGGTACAACAAGTGCTGTTTTCCACAAGACGTGAAACACTTCGGTTTTTACGCAGTTGTTAAAGATGTGTACCAAAATAGGGATAAATATTGCACTATAGGCCTTCAATAGGACAGACGGAATGCCGTCATGGCCAGTAGACAAAGACGGCTTCATCTTCTTTACACACTCGTGTAATAGCTCCTCATCAAAAAACGCAATACAGGTTGAATTACTAGAGGCAGCTGGCGCGGCGTTAATGGGAGAGTTCGGTTGATGACTAAATACGGACGGGAAATGGTGGGCAAAAATTTCGCAAACATTGTGGTCGAGTTTCCCTGTGAGTTCAGCAATGTGATCTCCCTCCCACATTTTGTCTTTGATCGAGACCGAACGTATTTCCAGAATTCCATGGGATTCTGAGTTAAATGCAGCTCAACAAAATTAACGTACCTCTGACGATCACGCCTCATAACTTCCCTGCATGAAGACCTTAGACGCCTAAATTCTGATTTCCATCCAGGGAGACCGTTCTTTTTAAATTTTCTGTGACAATAATAATATAATATAATAATATAATATAATATAATATAATATAATATAATATAATAATAATAATAATAATAATAAAGAGTTTATTTCTACCGAACGTTGGCGGTGGCGTTGAACGAAAAAAGCAATACGGCACAGCTTGACAAGTTCTTGACCGCCCAAAGCAGATGAACAGCAACTAAAAAATAAATAATACAGATTTTGATTATTGTAATTTAACAAAGCGTATTTCAGAGATTATATATTTTACCATCGGCTATAACAGAAAGTTACGCATTTGCAGACAGAAGTTATAAGGCCCCAAAAGTTTAGTTCATACTCAGATTCATTTGCGCAGAAGACTAGTCGAATTTCCCTAAGGGACAATGTACTGAATTCCAATCCTTCATCTTTCAGTAGGTTAACTATTCTTGGGATAGTATGTTCAAGCATTTGTGTGCCATAGTTCGTTCTTGCAGTGACTACCTACCAACATTCCGCACGACGGGTAGAATATGGGTGAATATTTTAATAGAGCTGTCCAAGGTTTATCCAATGTTTGTACCCCTAATTTGTTCTAGTTTTAGACTAGTGACAAGTCCATAGCTAAATAGAGCATGTCTATTGATATCGCGAAACTTCTTAAATAAAATAGTTGTGTTGAAGTCAAATGGAACGTCTTTTATATACCTTAGCCCTTTTTTTAGGAACAAGTATATTTTTTCTAGATTCGTGGATGTTGTTGTACCCCAGACTAAATTACAATAATTTAGGTGGGAGTAAAATCACGAATTGTATATAAATACTTTCACCTTTGCTGGTAACATGCACCGTTGGTGGTTTATCACACCTACTACTTTTGACAACTTAAAAGTAAGGTAGTTTACATGACTATCCAATGACGTATTTTTGGTAAAAGGAGTGCTTCAGAGCTTCAATGAATTTGCAAACTCTATTTTGGATGAGTTCAAAACGATATCTCTTGTAATTGTTATTAGTTTATGTTCTGGGCCAAAAAACACTTTGTTTGCTTTTCGACGTTGATTTGTAGTGAATTAAAACGACTCCAAATTGCTACTGCAGATAACGCCTGATTTGCCATGTCAAAAAGCACATCGACATTTTCATTTGAAAAACGAAAACGTGTGTCGGCGGCATAGTTGAATAATCTTGCATCAGAGTTAATATTAAGAACATTATTAACGTAAATATTGAAAAGAAAAGGACCTAATATACTTCCCAGTGGAACACCACTAAGAATACGCTTGAAACTTGACAAATATTCACGAATATAAACTAACTGCATTCGATGCCCCAGATAAGACTTTACTAACTGCCAAGCATGCCCTCGAATCCCATAAGTGCAGGTGGCGACTTTGGGGCCTTTATGAGCTTTGCGAAGCTGGCTGATTTTCGGACACTGACGAGTTTTGTGAGAAGAGATCCTGATGAAGGTTCCCGATACTCTAGTCTCTTGCATGTTACGAAACCAGGAGGGGCCTCTCCCACAAAGCCCTTTTCTTTTTTAAATGCTTTCCAGTTCAGCACAGCAAACGCTTGAGAGGCGGGGAGGAGAGACTCACATCCTCTCCAGCGTTCGCACTGCTGAAGTGGAATGAGTGACGGGCTTTTCAGGAGTAGCTTTCCACGTTTCTAAATCTGCCGCATGCTATAGTGTTGTCATTGTTTCGATCATGATAAATATGTCATAATGTCAGCTTCCATAAGGTAAAGCATTTTTTCTGAACGTAATAGAACGTTGAATGACTCAGATTTAATAAAAATGCTTACAAATAGCTGATAATGCATGGTTTTTGTGTTTTCTATACATTAAACATTTCCAGCTTTCAGAAGTGTCGTCGCAGATACGCATAGACACTTATGCCACGCGCTATGGATGGAAGCAAGACCAGCCTTTCGCTATACACTATCCATAAAAATATTTTACTGACTAGAGTGCACAGAGCTCACATCAACAGTTTGATATAACCACGCTCATAGGAATAATTATAGCGGCTTTTTCGGCCCGCACTGCATAATTTTCTCCAGTCTGATACCGGAAGTAGCGTACACTTCGCTCGGACATGTGGGCTACTGAAAAAGTGAGACCGTTCCTCGTAACCGGTTAAAGTAGAAATCGAGAACGTTAGGCGTAAACTAAACTCACAAGGTACAAGTCGTGAAAGCAACGCGTTGCGTTTCTTATTGTTTTTCCTTTGTTGCGAGTATCCGGTGGCTCTCTCAATCACAGAAAAATACCAAATATGAGGTAAAAATGCAAAAGAAATTGCCTCGTGGTCGAGCGAACTGACCTCTTTTATTGCGTTTGGTTCCAGGTTTCTACACTTTAATTCACACATGGTGTTCAACGCTGTCAGCGTCACTAGCGCGAGCTTCTAGATGACTGTACGAAAGCATGTATACACCTTTTCCACAAGGGTGCCGCCGTCTTGAATGTCGTTTTTTTCTGGTATCGTTAAAATATCATTTGTATCTCTCTACGCTGTTGGAAGGTGTTCACAAAAAAATGAGTGACTGACACGCATTCTTGTTTTGCCCTCGCCTATATTCTCTCTCATACTCCAGATTGAAATGGCTTGTTATTATTTCGTCCCGCATACCAGATACGAAACCCACGTGACTGAAAACAATGGGAGATAGAAAACATCCATAGTGTGCAACTGGTACAAATAATTAGTAGGGATTAACGCTTTTCTTCTTTGATGCTTCCGGATTTCGACAGAAATACAGCATAATGTGGAATGAGCGCGATGTTCGTGTTAAATGAATTTTTAAAAAAAAGCGACCTAAATACCTTTCCTAATTTCCGGGTCATAAAGGTACTAGAATCGGTTACGTATTCTTGTTCGCAATACGTAACGAATTTGATATTTCATTACCAGTTAAAATAACGTCACGACGCAGAAGTCTGATTGGAGCCGTGGGTGGCACACCCGGCCCCATATTCCTCCCGCCCTTTGCGAAAGCCGGGAGGCACACAACTCAGTTTCCGAGGTTGCCGGGTATGACCCGACCCCAGTGCACGAAGCGACCGGCAGGAGTCGCGGGCGTCGCTTTCTCGCTCACTCTCGTCTCCCGACTGCGCCTGTTCTCAATCAGAAGCGAGACTGCAACCGCGGCGCGGTGTTGGGCGCAGTGCTGGGTTTTGTTACACTCCGTGAGGAACGTCCACGTGGTCTCGATCCTCACGCTCTCTCCGCAACAGCGACAACCCCGCAGGTGCGCTTACGGCAGCTCGAGACTGAGACCAAAAAGCTAAATGTGTTAATCACGATTCCTTTTCTTTCTTTTGCTTGCGCGTCAGGAATTTTTTTTTTCTTTGTGATTTCAGCTTATGATTGTGTTTGTGAGTGAGCGCGTGCGTGTTTTAGTTGGACGATGGGCATTTCTCTGCAATTACGAGATTCGCTCACCTCTTGCGACTTTTGTTATTTTTCTACTTGTACTCTAGCCCCCCCCCCCCAAAAAAAAAAAGAAAAAAAAAAAGAAAAAAAAAAACTGGGCGTCCGTTGGAGACATTTTAAGTGATCGTTATCGCAAGTTACTTTTGTGTTAATTGCCGCAGATCTGTCTGAATGTGGCTTCCGTAATGAAGAAAAGTTTTTAACCGATGATTCCAACGGAACATGTGGTACATTCTCTTGGGACGAAGTTTTATTCAGTCATATGTCCGGGAAAGCTTGGGAAAAGCAGGACGTTGCAAGTTCCAAACATCTAAAAAAATTACCAGTTAGTTGTTCAGGGAGCACGAGCTTAGTCTCCAGAATATGGCGACTTTGTTACCCACTCTAGATGAATAATTTAGCCATTGCAGTACGACCTCCTGGCTTGGGGGTCTTTCACGTGCAACACTGCAGTAGTGATACACTACCGCACGACGGTACGACGCTCATCCAGATCGAAACAAGCAGGGGCATTGTTTCAACCCATAATCCCTGGGTTCTGCCGGGAAAGCTTTTTTTCCACGTCCAGCCTCCCCCCCCCCCCCCCCACCCCCCCCCCCCCCCCCGATCTGCGTTGCGTATTCACATTCGGCCGCCTGCTCCACCAGACATCTCAATATCGTTCTGTAGAAGTGAGATTGCAACTTTAGCCGAAGACAACGACAAAGCACGAATTTCAAATCAAGAAGTACGAGCATGACAAGGCACGTCCTTTAAGGGGGATAAGGTTCTTGAAGTAGTGAAATATTTCGAAATCATTAATTTTGAAAGAAAAAAAGAAAAGTTTAACATCTTTAGTTCGGAGTATCTCCCCACCAAATATGATTTTTCAAATCAATTTCTATTTATCCTAAAAAGAATCTTAAGCGGTTGAATTTATAGCATAGGAGAGCATTTAGGTGATTTGCTTGTCTTTGCATTTTTTGATAAGTGTCGTTGCCTGAGAGGGTTTTCAAAAAAGCTTCCCTGAGTGGATTTCAGAAAACTTTGTATAATTAAAAAAAATAGTCAGAGTGCAGGCGAGCTGGTGTAAGTTGAACATGATTGTAAACCTGAGACTGGGGCAGAAAAGAGAACACAACAGAAGGTAGTAAAAGAGGAGACGTTGCCTCCTCTTTTACTACCTTCTGTTGTGTTCTTTTCCTGCCCCAGTCTCAGGTTTACAATCATGTTTGTATAGTTGGTTTCTGAAAAAAAAGTGAACTGCGTCTAAATTTTGCTTAGCTCTAAATTTAAGAAATACAAACTAATTAAATACAACTTATTGCAAATATTATACCATTTGTTTTCTTTTTCAACTGTGATATATTTTAATAATAACAAAGCTTTATAAACATTCGATAGGCTTTAGGATATATAGTGGACCCTTGAAAAGGAATGTATGTAGTGAGAAGTAAAGATTTTTAGGGAGAGATTTTCCAAACAACCCGTAAAAAACTATTTAATTAGGATCATACACTTTTCGATACTTTTGTGTGAGAAGATATATTTAACTTTGATTGCAAATTAAAAATCAGCATTGTTAAAGTAGATTACCACCTGTACACTAAACTACAAATTAAAATTAAGATGTAAACGTGCGAAAGATATTTTGTTTAAACCTCGAAATCAAAGGTTAAATGTTCCAGTTTTATCGTACAATAAACAATGAACATATTGTATTTGTAAACTGAATTAAAATACCAGGTGCGTAGTGTTCCGACGATATGAGCTGGAATGCTCATATAGGTCATGTTCAAGCAAAATTATCTAAAAGCGTCGGGTTAATATCAAAATTTAAAACTATATACTTCCTACTCATATTAAATTAACTATTTGTAATTCGTTAGTTTCTCTCCCTCTAAACTACTGAAACCTTGTTTGGGGGCGCCACAACCAAAATAAACTTTAAAAACTTGCACCTCTTACAAGAAAGAACAGTACCTGCTATTTCCTGTGGTCCATTTCTTTATCTTACTGCGTCGTTATTTGAAATTCCTAAGCATAAAAGCAATTCAACAAACATAGGCTTTAAAACTTTTAATAATGTAGCTAGCGTGGGGCTCTACAGCATAGCAATGTTTAATTTATTCAATTAGCTAACCTAAAACATAATGTGATCCTGTGCAACCTAAGACATAATCAGCCATGGATGATTCGTCCATCACGTACTAACCACGTTGATCAGGCGCTTCATTTCAATTTGTCCACCACGCTAAGTAGTTTGTATATAGCGTGAATAAGCGTAGAAACACAGTCACACAAAGTATTTATAAGTTTGATTTTTTCCCTTTGACATTTGAATACTGCTGATGTTTTTGTTGGGTGATTTTGGTGTGTTATTTGATATGCTATTTTTCGTGCATTCAGTTGTCTCGTGTTTTCGGGTACGTTTGTGCTTAAATTATTCCTTATATCTGATATTTGTGTGTTAGAATATTTTCATTGTATTATTTGTAACTTCTTTCCATCATCTGTCACGAACTGCGCGGGGACTGGGATCCATTCGTTAATCTGCTACTCAAGCAAAGTTTTGTCCGAGTCCCCTGTTGCCATGTAAGATTGTGTCACGACCAATAAATTTGATTTGATTAGGTTAAGAAAAACAACCTGAACACTGTATTTAAGCGAGATTTGTTAATAAAAAAGAAGAAATGTTTAATAGCCTTCATCCCCCCTTCAGCTTTGCAGTTGCCACTTCAAGGAAGGTTCATGTTTTTGCTCCTTCATTTTTTATTTTGTCTGCGAATACAAGTCTGCAGTTTGGTTAGGTATGCTGTCGTGTCGCTTATGTGCCACGCAGAGCGAGCGCCTCTGGGTTGGCGTTTCTGGGATAGTGCGTTTCACTGGCACACTTTTTTGTTTAACAATGTGACAGCCTCGCGTTGCTACGCGAACCGCCTGTCTGCTTATTGGTTGTTGCAAAGATTGGAATAACCCAGTTTTCAAATATTTATAAATCACTGAGGTAAAGTGGCTATGCTGCACAGTTTGTTGCTACGTGCACACCCAGAAAGTGAAATGGGAGCAGATCTATCGCTACCACGACAGCATCTGCTGGTCTTGTGGTTAAATGAGAAAGTTTAAACAATGGTCTTGATGTGTTGTCCTCGTGTATGTATTGAGTAAACAAAAAATAAGTGTGCAACATTGTCTACAGGTGATAAACTAAAAATGAAGAAGAAAAAACGAAATCAGGTGTGGCCGATTTTGTGTTTTCTCTTCAGGACCTACAGTCACACACAGCTGTAGCCTGAAGTGGGGTGACATCAATGACGAGGCTTCCTCAGAAATCGGTTGCTGCACGTATTAATCTTAGATATTTATTAAACATGTATTTTAGTGGTGAATTTTACCTTGTGAAATTTCAAAGTGGTGCTTTTTTCAGTAAAAATCAAGACCCACAAACTCGCCGGGGTCAGCGGCTCTCGCAAACGATATTTAGTATAGTCTCTGAACAAGTCCGCCGTTGACCGGGCCAAGTTTGTTGGTCTCATTTTATAATAGAAATGGAGCTACGCGTTGAAATTTCACAAGGTGAATCCATCACTAAAATACACCTTTGATGAGAATTACATTGGTACGTTCAGGCGCCGGCGTTTTTTGGACAGTTTAGAGTAAGCTTTCACATTTATAAGAATACATCTTGCCAATTAAAATTTCTGAGCAAATTAAATAATTAGCTTGCAATTTAAAAAAAAGCCTTTCCTTAACTGTAACTTGATCTCGAATATTTTCTGAATTTACTACCGGTACTGCATGTGACATGAATTCTAGTTTAATGTAACCGTTTGTACTTTCTCATAGGTCGAGGAGAGCTTCAACGGTGTCGTCAGTTACAACGGGCGCCACGGCGAAGTCAGTCGTCCATTCATTCGGAAAAAAAAAGTACAAACGGACGTAGTCGTCCGTAGTTAACGCATTAATTGAAAACAAACCTGCTCGTTGATTGTGTGGGATAGAGGAAAAACAAACGCTGAGCATTGAGCGCATTTCCCGACCGCGTTCAGACAGCCAACATAGCTTGGAGAGGGCAGAATCGGAAGCAAGGCAGGCCATCAAAAACGCTTCTCTTGCTTGCCGATAGATGGCGCCCAACATTTTCAGAAAAGTCCCATTCCCCATCATCTTCCTAACCCTAATGCCTTCAGAAGTGAAAAAAAAAAAATGTGTTCGAAGATTTTTTTTTCCCGGGGGGGGGGGGGGGGGGGGTAGAGAGAGAGAGAGTCACTCTCAAGAAATGTAACGATATACGTTTCATCCTGATAGTATCGCGATACAAAGAAACGTTCGGAATGCATTTCGATATAGGAATACAGGTACTTGTGAGAAAAATGTATCGCGATACAGAAATACAGATACGAAATGTATTTCTGAAATACTGTCGCGATACATTTGTATCGCGATACTGCCCAACCGTGGGTGTAAATTTAAATAGTCGCTTGTGAGGATGTCTGCTTTAGAGAGCACTACTCTAGATAGCATCGCCTGCTCTAGACAGCAGGAAAAGGAATCTAGATAATCACAGTGTACCGTTCAGTGAGCGTGAGAACATGTTTTGCGAAGTGGCTGAATTAATTCACATAACCAAGATCACGGATCAGGATGTCCGAAGTCGCCACAGGCTCCCATCGAAACCAGAAAGGGTACCAGCTAGGATGGTGCGATCCGGAAGCCAAACAATAAGGGATAAGTGGTTGAAAAAGAGGACCCTGCTAAAAGTTTGTTACTAACATATGTGAAAACCTAACGCGCGGGACAAGGTCTCTCCTCTGGACCGCGAAAGAATAGGCTCGGAAGAACGGCTATTGCTTTGTCTGGCATTCGAACGGTAGGGTCCTCATCCGCACAAATCAAGATGACCACGCACACGCTATCAGTTACACACATGACCTAGTGAAGTTTGTGGCAGGCTGATACTCGTCTCCTGCGAGTGATAGTGTGCAATATTATTTGTCATGGCCACTTATGACCGGTATCTGTTACCTCATGAAATATGCAGTACTGAAATGTTTTTACCTAGACGTGCAGTCTCAAAACAATAAAATCGATGAGCCTCAGATTCTAATTGATAGTTTCGGCGTCCTTTTTAATGTCCTTATCATATCTGAATTATGGCTAAGGTATAGTGATTGTTTTCAGTTACCATGCTTTTCCACATTTGCTGTGTACCGTCATGGGTGTCGCCGTGAAGGTGTGTGTATCCGTGTTCATAAGAAACTTAATTGCGAGCTCTCGCCAGAGCTTTGTCACAGATCAGCTGACATTGAAGTTGTTTCAGCAATGAATAACAAAACGGTAATATCAGTGTTCTATAGACCGCTGTTTGTTGACATTTGTTCCGTAAAACCCTTGAATTCTGTCTCACTTTTATATCCGGCGAAAAATATGATGTAATAATAACTGGAGATGTTGTCATAGGCATTCCGTCCTTACCACATCAAACAGTTTGCATTTTAAAGCGTTATTGCGATGTTTCATTTTACTACAGTACCCACTCGCGTAACTTCACCTTCAAAAACACTATTAGGGTTATTAATAATCTGTCATAGTCAGGAGCAACGTGTTACGATTTAAGTGATCGCATGGACATTTACTTTTTTTTCTCTCAAACAGTGCCATCGAAGCACAAAACTCGTAGTACGCCCCTCATTCAGTGTGTAACAGCTGCTGCCGTAGAAAGGTTTACGCAGAAATGTCCGATGCAAAGTGGGACGACGTATACAATGAGAGAAACGTAGACAACGCATGCAAAAAAATGCTTAGAGAAACATTTAGTTTTAATGTAACAAGTAGTTTCCCTTTAAAAGAAGACCACTCCAAAACCGGTAAGAAAACCGAGGATATCGCGCGAGCTCTCCACATGTATCCAGGAAAAAATTTTTATAATTACCTAATAACATCAAAAGATATCATTTTAAAACATTTCAAGAACTATAGGTAAATTGGTTAAATAACGATATAAGGAATTCGAAAGAGGCGTTATTATGAGACCTATTTTGAGTCGTTGTTGTATAGTCCGATATTCTTTGGAAGAAAATTTGGTCGCTGAATACAAAATCAATTGATAGCAAACTTATTCTTGCTCTAAACTTACTCACAATGCACAAGAATATACAGGTAATGATCTGACTGGGGCGTTTAATAGGCATTGTACTCGAATTCCTAACCCACTTTCTGACCAGGCGGATATTTATTGCACGAGATTTCTGTTCGCACCGTTTCTTGATCCAGTTAATGTAAAAAATATTATATCCATATACTCGGAATTATCGAACAGCCCGTCCTTTGACGTCAACAGCGCTCAGATTCACCCCTAGAAACATGTCATACAAATTATTTCTGCTCCTCTTACATATTTATTTAACTTATGCGTAGAAACTACTACTTTTCCTTCACACATGCAGATGGCAAAACTTTTACTTTTGCAATCTGCACTCTGCAACTACAGGCCTATCCTCATCCTTCCGGTATCCTCAAAAGGCTTTGAAAAAAATTATACACACCCGTGTGTCCTTGTTTATTGATAAGCACTAAATTATTACTAATAGTCAATTCCGCTTCAGGAAGTAGCAATTTACATAACTCTCACTGCTTGAACAAAAATAAATAATTCTACTGAGTTTTGAGAGAAAGAAATTGGTTCTTCGAATTGTGTCGATTTTACAAAGGCGATTGATTATCTATGTCACATTTTACTACTAGAAAATCTCTATATTTATGAAATGAGATGTAAGGCACTTTAGTTACTTTGGTCATACTTAGATCAGCCTAAACAATTTGTCAATCTTAATGGTTTTGCATTTTCAACATAGGCAATTGCCTCCAATTTGCCACAAGGAAGCATTTAGGGCCATTTCTGTTTAATATATACAATAATGATATTGTCAACATAAATGCGGTTGTCGAATTTGTAGTATAAGCGGATGACGCAAGCCTCTACTTTTCTGGCAACTCTTGTGAAGACCTTATTAAGTGCGGAAATGTCACCTTAACTGCATTACGAAAATTGACTTCAGATAATGCGCTGAAATCAATACGAGTAAGACTAAGGAAATACCTTTCGGCCTAAAAACAAAAATATTTATACAACAAAGAGCCTTGTTTTAAATGCAAATGATATAGAGGTAGCAGATAATTTTTATAACCTAGGTGTTATTTTAGAGCGCAGCTCTTAGGCGCCCATTTCCGGCTTGAGCGGCGGCGCCGTCGTCGTAACCGCGCGGTGCCCTATGGGACACGTGGCGTCACTGGTGACGATGACGTCATTAGTGATGATGACGTCATCGTTATTGTGATGATGTCATTAGTGACGTCACGTGTGGCGTCATCAGTGACTTCACGTGACGTCATCGTGATGACGTCATCGTCACTGATGGCGTCGTCATTGACGTCACTGAACACGTCTTCATCCCTGATGACGTCATCGTCATCAGTCCCATGGGCCCACGGGGCTAACGTGACCCTCGTGAGGTCAAGTGACTCCGGTGACGTCACGTGACCCTCGTGAGGCGACCGCGTCATTGCTCGGAGGGAGGAGTAGCAGACAGGATGGAGAGGTGAGGAGGAGGGAGAAGGGGTATACCCTCCCCCAGTACCCTTCCTCCTCCTCAAAAGCTGCGCTCTATTTCGACGTTACAGGGAGTTGTAAACGGCTTTCATTTTTTCATTAGTACTTTTCTTGAGACAAACATGTAAGAGACTTACGTACTAAATTATCAAGGGTAATTGAACTAGTCTTTTGCAACCGTTTTGCGCCTGAATTACTGCCATCTAGTATGCGGCACAACCACGCCCTGAAATGTTTAAAAAAAGTCTCTTATTGAAAAAAAAAAGTGAAAGCCGTTTACAACTCCCTGTAACGCAGAATTGGAGCGCAGCTCTTGAGGAGGAGGAGGGGAGGGTGCTGAGGGGAGGGTAGACCCCTCCTCCTCCCCTCATTCTTTAATATGCTCCGGGGGGTCACCTGACCTCGGGGGAGGGGGTCACGTGACCTCGGGGGGGGGGGGGGGCTGTCGCGTGACTTCGGGTGGGAGGGGGGTCATGTGACCTCGGGGAGGGGGGCCACGTGACCTCGGGGGGTCACGTGACTTTGGGGGGTCACGTGACCTCGGGGGTCACGTGGGGGTCACGTGGGGGTCACCTTGGGGGTCACGTGGGGGTCACCTTGGGGGTCACGTGACCTTGAGGTGACCTTGGGAGGGGTTACGTGATTTTGGGGGGTCACGTGACCTCGGGGTGACCTTTGGAGGGGTCACGTGACCTTGGGGGGGTCATGTGACCTTGGGGTGACCTTGGTTACGCCGACGGCGACGCCGCTCAAGCCGGAAACGGGCGCCTAAGAGCTGCGCTCTAAAAAAAGTCTGCGCCTCGTTGAGAATGTCTCCCACGACTCGAGCACCCAGGTTGTGTTTATAAAATATAATAATATACTTTCTGTTTAGAAAATATACAAGTATAGACTTGCATTCAGTTTTATGTTAGAAAATTTAAAAAAATGAGGATAGCTTAGTAAACCTTGCAGAGGTAAAGGAACACGTTACTTCCTACCGAACTCGATCGGCGGAACACTGGACTGTTTCACTCTGTCAAAATAAATATTCTATGAAATCACTCAAATTCACACTCCTAACTGTATTCAACTTGTTAAGAAAAAAAACAACATTGATATTATTTCTCTTGCATGTCGGAAATTGCGAAATGAACTATAATGAATCGAAAACGAACAAATCAATTTATGAGACATGTTTAATTTTGTATCTAACTTTGTTATGTTGTTTTTCTCTTAGTTTTTCTATACGCTGTTTGGTTTTAATTTCTGTATGAGACTACAGGGGAGCATGGGGCTCGGTCAAGGTGTTTATACAGCTTTTTCTCCTTGTTTCCTTTATTATGTGTTGAAAGAGGAAATAAAGTTTTTAATATAATTTCAAGAATTATGACTTACTTTTAAAAAGCAGGAAATAAAAAGACTGTAACTAAAGGCCAATTAGCATCCTTTCAGTTTTTTTCAGAAGGGTTGGAGAGAATCATTCTTGAACGATCGGGCAGGTTCTTATATGCCAATGATACATTTTCTGATTCCCAGTATGGGTTCACGAAAAACAGGTCGACAGAGCTTGTTCTTCTTCTCCTAAAAGAGTATATATTAGATAACGTTGAACGTAAATATTTAGTACTAGGAATATTTGTGAATTTCACGAAAGTTTTCGACCGAATAAATTACAAATAAATTACAATATTCTCATTAATAAAGTTTGGTTTATACAAAATAAGAGGACAGGCCTTACACTTGATCCACTCATACCTATCATCTCGAAAGCCTAGTACGTTCATATAAATACCACGAAGTCCACAATACGCTATGTTAACTCTGGCGTTCCTCAGGGATGCATCCTCGGCCCCCTGCTATTTAAGCAGTTCATTAAGGATATCCTTAGCATTGACCCTAACGCCCGTTTTAGTATATATGCGGACGATACCAGCATATTTCTGGTGGTGAGATTTAAAATAATCTAATTATTAATGCAAATAACATGTACCGCGGAATTCGGAAACATGATAGGACGAAAATTCGCTGTCAGTTAATATAGTAAAATATTAAACTGTAGTTGTTCGCCCCATAAATAAGACATACAGCGCGGTAATAAACCTTTCGTATAACTCACGAACTGTTGAAATAGTAGTTCTTTAAATCACTTGGTTTCTATTTTTCCGAAAACATTCTTTGGGATGGTCATGCTACATGCCATTCTAAAATCATCAAAAGTTGTAGGCTTTATGTTATGCCATAGACATACTCTCCCGCAACGGGCTAAGCACGTATTTACCGCGCTTTACTTTTCTCTAATTTAAAATAATGTACGCTAGTTTAAGCCACCACGACACATTCAAACTCACATAAAATATCCTTTGTTCAGAAAAGAATAACCCCTATAATTATGGTTTTCTGAACGGCCACACCACTCGTTATTTATTTGTTAACATCGAAATTAAAGATATATTTAATCTGTACACTTAGAGGTTACTACGATGCTACTAAACCGAGCAAGTAAGACCCATTATCCGCACCGCCATAACCCTTGCTGGATACTACCTCTCGTAAGGACAAACTACGGTCGCCAGAGGGTTAACCATCAATTCCCGGTAGTTTTAAACAAACTTACTGAAGTAAACAAAGTTCCCCAATGTCTCCGATTCTATTCTGCGTAATTGACTCATGTAAAACGGTAATTCCTTAAACTTATTTCGTCACTTCAGGATTTGTCATTGCTGTTTAATGCATCGTTTTTCAGCACATGTCACCGTATGTTTTCGAGTGGAACATATTAAGATCTTTTTGCCTTAGTTTACGCGAGAGCTGAGAATGTATGCGTGAACAGAGTGTTAGAGTGAAAACGAGCTGGTGATGATTAAACCTTATGAACTATATTCCCTGAGACCAGGAAGAAATTGTATTTTCTTTTGTTTGTACTGCTAAATCTTTTGTAGTCCCGTCGCTTAGTGCTGCAAAAGAAGCATGAACTTTGTAAAGCGAATTGTCACATCTTTTCACCTCCTCCATCACTTTGTAATGATGGGAAATAAACATTATTATTATTATAGCCATCAGCCAAAAAGCACAATAATTCGCAAAACAAGCAAAGACGTGCGCTTTAGAAAAATAAATGTGCAGGGAGGCAGGTCTCCGTGTATAGCGGACAGACTACATTAAATGATCGCTAGATGATGAAGGGGCTGCGCACAGACGACTTCTGAATAAAAACAAGCATACAGTAAGACCAAATCTCATAAACTTTGTGCAAGCGGAGAAGGGCCAAAATATGGTGAGATTAATGAAACCGGAAGTGTCAAGCGACGGCGCAGCTAACCAAACTCCGACAAAAGAAAAAGCGAAGATCTACTGTCTTGAAAAATTGAGGTCATGAATCGCTGTGACTTGCGTAGGCGTGGATTTGAAAATGCAACGCTCGTAGAGTCGAAAGCCTCGTTTGACGGCAAAAGTCAAGCAAAACGGCGTAGAAAAATAAACGCACCATGAGTGGAAAATCGACATCCTGGGTGAGGAACGGGTAGAGGTATTAGGTTCTCGAGGAGCTAAAAAAATAACGATTAAATATTCCGACGTAAAAAAAAAGATATAAACGAGGAAGATTGCGAGACTTTAACGTTCAGCAGAATTAAATAGATATTTCCGGAAAATCTCCGCGCTCCGTGTTGTCGTTACCTTCTTCACTTCGTCCCTGTCCTTCGGCGCTTCTATCCAATCACAGAAGGCCTTACGACGGCCTTAAAAAAGCATTGATTTGAACAAAAAAAAAAGGCTGATAGAAAAAAGAAGCTAGAAGTCGACACTATACGCGAGAGATAGAGGGAGAGGAGAGGATGAGTGTGCACGGGGATGTCTAAACATTGAGCTGTGGTTGGAATGGTTAGTGAACTCTGTTCAAAACCGTGTTACGCGTTTTATTCAGTCCGATTACTCCAGTTTTTTTTTCATTTTCTCCCTCATCAAATCAAATCTCTCTCTCCCATTGCTCTACACCCGTCGAAAAATGTTTCGTCTCTGCGTTCTGCATAACATTTTTTTTCTATTTGCCACTTCTCAATCAGTCTGTTCTTCCCCCACCGGCTTACCTTTCCTCCAGACTCGATAATTGCAATAAAATGACCCGGCCACAGTGTTTTTCCATGGCACATCAGCACGCCCCTTTTCCTGATGCAATTGTGGACTGGAATGACCTTCCCGAAGACATCGCCAGCATCCAGGACCCCATCAGATTCAGCGGAGCAGTATCAAACATTGGATTTAACACCCCCCCCCCCTCTCTAACGCCTTATGGCCCTGGGGGTATTGCAAATAAATAAATAAATCAATAAATAAATCAATAAGCTCCGATCCATCAATCTCTTCGCCGAAAATCAAAACAGGATTATGGAGGAAGACTGTTCGGATTACACAGAAAGAATAAAATACTTAAAGGACGAAAACAGTCACAGGTTTCTTTCAATGAGCAACGAACTTCTATGAGATGCCCATGACGCTACGACCTTGAACTCTAAGGAATTGAAAGAAAGAAAACAAAAATACTCAAATTTAAAACGAAACCAAATTACTCGCAAATTAGAAAAATACCAAATTAGAATGATATAAAAATTATAGAAATTAATCCTTGAAAAAAGGGGGAAAGGAAAAAGAAAAGAAAGGAAGGAAATTAACCCCTGTAAAGAGAAGAAGGAAATTATCTTCCTTTTCCTCTTTTTGAGGGGTTAATTTCCATAATTTCGCTATCAATCTAATTTAGTATTTTTTTTTTAATTTGTGAGTAATTCGGTTTCAATTTAAATTTGAGTTTTTTCTTTTGTTTTCTTTCTTTCAATTCTGTGGAGTTCAAGGGTGTAGGGTCATGGGCATCTCATAAATGTTCGCTGATCATTGAAAGAACTGTGTGTGTTTGTGTTTGCCTTTTACGTGTTTTGTTCTGTCTATGTTTCCTGTGGTTCATGGTTGAAAAAACCCTGAGACTGCGGGTAAACGACACAACACTAAAAAGTCTCTAAAATGCTTCCTGTAGTTCTTCAAAGCGCTCTGCTACGTGTACAGATTGTTCGGGCTGCGAGTTTTTCTCTCATTTTTTTTTCTGAGACTGCCATTGCAGGAGAAAGACAAAAATAAAAACATACGCGCGTTTCTTCAGTTATTAATGAAAATATTTAATTTTTGAGTGTCATTCGCTGAAAGTACACCCCCTTGCGATATGAAGGTGAACGCCGGACCGTCAACCGGTCCGTGCTATCAGCGCCATGACGCGGCTGTCGTGGCGGTTGGCTTTCTTATCGCGCTCTTCGCAGAGATTAGGCGCTTGGATCGAGCACGTATCAGTTTTCGCAGCTATTATTTTTTTATAGTGTTCACTCATGAATGAAAAAGGCGGTTGAGTCACTGATAAACCATGCCGAAGAACGCCCGCTCTAGTTCACGTGCAATGTGCAAATCATTTGCCGGCAATGACAGGGGCACGGCGCCCAGAAAAAAACGATGCCGAAATCGAAACCCACTTCCACGCTTTCTGCGGGGAGTAGCATCAGAGCTGAGAACAGCGCTCAATCTCAGCGCTTAATTTCGGCGAAGCGAGCGATAAGAAAGCGAGCCGCCACGGCAGCCGCGTCATGGCGCTGATGGTACGCACCGGTCGACGGTCCGCCGTTCACCTTCCTATCGCCTGCGGGTGTACAAACCTCTTTGCAGCACCCCTTTAAAGATCCGCCACCAAAGCTCCATCACTCGTGGCAACCTTCGATAACACCGGGTGTTAGAGGTATCGAGGGCTAACGACGTGCAGGAACGACTCTAATGACCTCCTTGGAGCTCTCCTTGTGCAAGCGCTCCGATTTAATATCGATCCGGAGTTCGAGCTCAACAAAGGAAGAGGCTACAGCCGAGTCGTCCTAACGACCTGCTGCGCCTCTTAATTAATGCCTAAGCCGCGTTGTCCCGGTCCACATTCCCGCAACGTATTCGACTCGCACATGTCCTCAACTGAGTGTCACAACGCCCCTAGCCATTCGCGATGAAACTTGCTGTCTGAAACACATAAACTATCAGCTTTTATGGGGATTCAACCGCTCGTCGCCCAAAAGGCGAATTTCGCTGCACACACCTGCGTTTAAGAAATGCACCAGAGTATGGATCATTTTTTTAGGCTCATTATAAAGATGTAGAGAAGGTCGTACGACCCTTAGATCTTTCCCTTGAGACGCTGTAAAAGTTTAATGAAATTCAGAAACATGACCCTTTTGACTGTTTTGAGCGCATCATAAGACAATTTTGATATTCAAGTAACTTAGATGACAAAGGTAACAAAACGAATGGCAGTACGTACTAGAGGTGTCTCCTATCTTAACTTTAAAACTCTTATGGGAAGCCTACATGTCTCAGAATTTGCGTATATCTGTAAATAATTTTGACAGGACCGTTTTCGCTATATTTATTTAGAATGGGTTCAACGAGATGGTGACACCAGTACCAAATGCCCCAAACAATAACATGGGTTGTTGTTGTTGATGCGGTTTTCACGAGCTTGAACGTACGGCGACTCGCACTGCGAGTCCTCTGCTTGACACAGCCGAGATCAGTTTTGCCGTTTTGCCGCAAAACGCTCTGTGTAAGATTTCTGTCTGCTGCACCACACATAAAATAAAACCAATAAGCGGCGACGCATGTAGGACGTAGTGTGGGCGTAGTCTAGACTAACCACCGAATTCAGAAACCTCACTCAAACTACACTCAAACTGAAGGGCCCCTCCACTTCCTCGAGGAAGGCGCGAGGGCCGGCGCTGGCCAATCGCGAGGACGGATCCGCCGTCACGATTGGCCAGCGCCGGCACTCGCGCCTTCCTCGAGGAAGTGGAGGGGCCCTTGAGTTTGAGTGTAGTTTGAGTGAGGTTTCTGAATTCGGCGGTAACGTTATTGGAATCAACTCAGTTCTGGAACTCCGCTCAGGAGGGGGGTCCCTTTACGTGGCGCCTGTCAGAGGGCGCGCGCTCCGCATTAATACTCGCTATCATCATCATTGACGGCGCGCTTTTGGCCGTTGCATCTGGCCTACTGAGCTTACGGATGTTCGTGGCGCTTTTTCTGACAGTAGCAGACGACTTTCAAATTGTTTCTGCTGCAGTTGGTAGTCATCGGCACATCTACTATTACAGTATGTACAAACTTGCCCTAATTGTAGCCACTGGATTGTGGTGCCGACGAATTTAGGTTGTTCGAAGCGCTTCGCGCTGTCAGCACAGCTAAGGCAGCAGCATTTTACAATAATGCAAAGCGTATGCCAAAACGGTCGTTGCGCTTTTCATGCTCAAATTGTCATTTTTATTGGCGAAAGGGCAAAAATTAACCAAAAACCACGCTGAACCTTGAGAGGAGTCGGGACTCGCAAGCAGCCGCGCAGCAGTAGCAGACGAAAACGCGTGGAATAATGCGCCGGCAGCGCCACCTAGCTGCAAAAAAATCGGACACGGTTTCGGACCCCCTCCAATGTACTCCGTCTATGGGAAGTTCCATAACTGAGTTGATCTAGTAACGGTGGTCTAGACGGCAATTAAATCTCGCAGTTATCCATCAAAGCTGTTGTGAAAAGCCGTTCTCGGCCGCATCCACTGTCACGAAAAAGGCACGTGCGCACGTTTGCCACCAATTTCAGTGGCTATGAAGCCAATGCATTGTTCGATATAATAAGAGGCTATGGCCATAGCTTTTGGCGTATATTTATTTATTTATTTAAATACCCTCAGGGCCCATAGGGCATTACAGAGGGGGGGGGGGGGGAGATAAGAATTCACTCAAAAGAAAATACAAACGTAAAAGGCAGTGATTAAAACAGCATCAATTCGACAAAATATTAACAAAAGCGATTAGTAAGTGCTTCTTCAAATAAATCAAGTGATGGGATAGCTGCTAATGATGCTTGAAGGTGGTTCCACTCAGAAGACGTTCTTGGTATGAAGGAGTCGTTGTATGCTGATGTCTCACAGTGAGGAATGCCGAACTGGAAACGATGATCAATGCGTGAAGAGATATACGCACTCGAGCCGCTGGAGCGCGGCTCACGTTTCTACACGTGCACTCTTCGCTTTTCTGAAATGACATGAGATGCGTCTACATGGATGCGACTAGTGCACGGTGGAAGAAATACATTTAGGTGATGACCCTGACCGCTCTTCCCGCGGGGAGCAGGCGACCAGATCATGTTCAGAGCTAGCCTCGAACCAGGAGTAGTTAGTTCCAGGCCGCCGCAGAGGGCGCTGAGGTATGAGGTTCCTTCTCGGCGGCCAAGGTTTCGGTGGCGTAGCGTGCCCGCCTTTTTCGCGGTGTGGTGGTGCGGTGGTGGTGTGCGGCCAGTGGCTGGTATCGTGTTTTGCTTTGGTGCTGTGTTGATCACAGGAGCCACCATTGTGACCGAAGGTGAGCCTTAACCCGAAGAAGAAGGAAGAGAACACATATTTATGGTCTTTCTGACTTGGTGACTTGGTGGCGGCGTGGGGGCGATGAGGTACAACAAGAAGCGCTGAGCGCGGGAATGTGGGACCACCGCTGGGAGCAACAACCGGAGCGGTCGGTTCGGGAGGGACCCGATACTTGGGCGCCATCTATCCCCGTGCGGGTGAAGCGCTCGGTGCGTCGAACATAATGTGGCCGCCGCGTCGGACAAGGAGTCATCCTCTAAATATGCTTCTTCCACCATGGGTGCAACAACAGGTGGTGGGCGAGGGAATGCGGGACCACCGCTGGGAGAAACAACCGGAGGGTTGATTTGGGAGGGACCCGATACCTGGGCCAAATTTATCCCCGTGCGGGTGAAGCGTTCGGCGCGCCAAACATAATGTGGCCGCCGCGTAGGGCAGAGAGTCATCACCTAAATGTTTCTTCACCAATGGACTAGTGTTTCTTAGTGCCACTAAATAAGGTACGCTCCAGAGTAATGACGCTTGGCCATATTGTGCCTAAAGTCATGGTTGCCAGTTATCTGAAGCTTTATCTGAAATCACAGGAAACACTTTTCCGCCCTCCACAAATGTTTAAAGAGTCCGCGACTGAGTAAGACAATATTGCATGACCCTTCTTAACACCGAATTTAATGCTGAAGAAGTCGCACTTTTAATTTATGATGATCGGCAGTCGGCTCTACATACGCACCAAAATGGCGGCGTTCACAACAATATCAATCAATCAATCAATCAATCAATCCTTTATTTCACATCAGAAACTGATGTAGGCTGCAAGGGCAAAAAGTCAAAAGTTTGAGTTGACAAGGCCTCTGCAGCCTTACAATTGGCACACGGCGACATACTACACATGAAGTAATAACATTAAGGTTTTAGCTTTTAACATTAAGCAAATAAATAAATGAATAAAAAAGAACCAGAAGAACAGCATAAGTTAAACACGCAGTCAAAGATAACAAAAAAATCATATATATATATATATGTATATATATATATATATATATATATATATATATATATATATATATATATATATATATATATACATATATACATACGCATATACATGCATATATATACACGCATACATACATATACATACATACGCATACATACATACGCACATATACACACATATATATAAGGCACATAGCATATTTAGGTACATGACAGGACTAAAAATAATCGTACTACCTCAAGGATAACTGAAACATACATAACACACGACCCCACAATACAGGCGAAATTTTAATGCAGGAAAAAATTTCTAATTGTACTAAGATTCAGTCTCTCGATATTTGTTGAATTATGCTTCTGAAGTTTATTTAGAATAAATGGAAGA
Organism: Ixodes scapularis; assembly: GCF_016920785.2. Taxonomy (NCBI): domain Eukaryota; kingdom Metazoa; phylum Arthropoda; class Arachnida; order Ixodida; family Ixodidae; genus Ixodes; species Ixodes scapularis. Next base: position 87,369 of record NW_024609896.1, on the reverse strand, counting down.
TTATACCTTAGCATTTGGAAACCGTAATTTGTACGATTTGTTGGAATTTTCCAATGCTCCCCCTCACAAACGTCATATACCTGGATATTTGGTGTTAGGTTTGAAATATGTCCAAGGAAAGGCTCGTTAGAACGGAGGGCTGATCTATACCGTGTTAGTAAAGTATACTCATATAGGTTAGGGACAGTTATTAGACGTAGTTCTTTAAATAATGGGGGTGTATGTGTATGGAAAGGAACATTGAGTATTGTGCGAACAGCCTTTTTTTCAAGAAGGTGTAATTTGTTGGCATTTGACAGAGATGTGGTACACCACACTAAATTACAGTAGGTCAGATGGGGTAAAAAAAGGGCCCTGTATATAAGCATTTTAATGTGACGAGGCAATAAATTTCTGAATTGACATAATTTCCCAAGCACTCTTGATAGTTTTTAACAACATTATTAACGTGATAATTCCAAGACATCTGTTCACTAAAATACACTCCGAGCGTTTTGACGTTCGGTGCCATTTCTATGACAGAGGGGCCCAAGATGGTATTAAAAGGAAAAGAAACATGTCTATTCTTGGGTTTAAAAAGGACAGCCTTGCTTTCGCTTGTGTTAATTATTAGTGAGTTAACTTCACTCCAATCATACAGCTTCTCTAGTGAGGCATTTGTTTCTTTAACAAGGTCTTCTATCTCTGTACCCGAAAAAAATAGACTGGTATCATCCGCATAAATGATGAAGGATCGGAGAACAGAGCGCCGATACTCTAAACGCAGCTCATTTAGTTGCTCTAGGACTGAGGTTTCATATCGACCGCCTGGGGATCTTTTGAGCGAGCAACCTGCCAAACCTGATAACAAAATTTGAAACCAGGAGAGGAAACGAAAAACGAGAGGAAATCATTGCTGGAATCCGCTGCAAGCCTCATCTGGCCAGCAAAGCAGTTGTTGAGCTACTACATAGGCAGTTTTACAGTTTTATCGTATCCTCTTAACGTCCTGTCTATAACATCTTGTATGCAGTTGTGAATAAATCGACGAAGTGCTGCTGCGTTTATACGACGGTCTTTTTAAATGTTCAAAAAACTATAAAAAATACCCGCGGCTTAATCTGGTGACAGAACCATGCGGCTATGCTATAAGCGGTAAAGTTTGCCACTGCAATGGGAACACGGCAGAGACCACCCTCGTCGATTGAATTATAGGTCTGCTTGAATATTTAGAGAGTGAGTGTGACGATTCTTAAAATTAGATATTTGACCCCTGCGGTATGACTGCAACCCTGGAGCTTTAATGTGAACCACGAAGTAATGATTAGACGAGTGCAGCTAGATTGAACTGTAAATAATGTCGTAAATGATTTATGGTGACTATCCAAAGCACCACGTGCCTACCTGAAAAACCTGTCAAGAACACCAACGGCGCGCTATGCGTACGGGTATCATGCCATCTACTATGCAAGGCTCCGAAATGAAGGCACGAATATGGATTATATTGAGCATCACGGAGCGGACCTTGGGGGTTTTGGTTCTCTGGAAAGCAACGCTACCAGAACAACTCAGTTGGGAAACATTTATAGAGCATGCCTTGAAAAAGTGGCTCCGATCTGTACTCGAGAACGGAATTATAGGCGATCACTACGCCGCCATTTCTCCCGCAGCGGCCACCCCGGTAACTGCACGGCTGCACGTATTTTTTAGGTTGAGCAGCGCAAGTGCTGGTGGTGCCATCTCTTAGTGCCTTTTCGCAGTAGTTATATAAATGAACTTTCACGTTTTGACTCATCACTAAAGGGTGGCGCTCTTATCGTATTTAGTTTGGTCTCGTTGCGCGCGAGCGGTCTGGGTTTGAATGAAGAGTTTCCCAACTGTGTGTTTTAATTGCGTTGCTGGAAAGCTCTTCAGCGAATCTGGGATAAACCTAAAGTTAGCTGCTTTGTCTCCACTGCACTTAACGAACGCGTTCGAATTCGAAAGTCGAACACATTGCGCCAGCGTTCTGCGTTCTGACGGGACCCCAAAGTACAGTGGAGACAAAGGCTGGCTTTGTCTCCACTGCCATAGCCTCCCATATACTGACAAAACCTGGCAGATTACCTCGAGAAGCGGCCGCCGAAATGGAAAAGGGTGGATCGGCAGACTACAGATGAAAGGGCAGCCACGTGACTGGCGCCCCGCTGCGGCGAGACGTCGAAACACACTTCTCCCGAGCGAACAAGTGTGTTTCGGATCCTTGCCACTGCAAAAGCTGTCCAGGTGCCCCTAGAAATGGCTCTTTGATGCTTGTTGCTACCAGATCCTCGCGCTCGAAATCTGAGACCGGGCAGTCTATGGCTCCGTCGTCGAACTGCCAGGCTTCATGATTATAAAGGAGGTTATGCCACTGTACTTATCGAACGCGCTAGAATACGAAAGCCAAACACCGGACGCCGGCGTTCCGAGTTCTTATGCGTTCCACGAGTGCAGTGGAAACAAAGACAGCTAGTTTAAGTATATAACTATTAATGGAGTCTAGCCGGAGCTAGGCGTTCTGACATCTCCTGGGTCTGCCTCAATTTCTGGGCGCATAGTCACTGAGAAGGTGAAAACGGCAGGGAGGAGCTAGAGCACCTCTAGTGCGAACTTTCTGCCTTCGACAGCGCTTAGACACCTTGTGCACCTCAACTACGTGCGTGCACGCACACAAAGCACGACGGGGGGCATGGAGCGCATGCAGGAAGCCGGGTGTTCGAAAGACGCGCCGTGCTATTCTCCCTCTGCGAGTTCCTGGACTCGAGTCCTTTTTAAAGCGTCACGGCGTCCCCTCATCTTACACTTCTAGCAGCTTATTCTCCTTTATTTTATGATTTTTCATGTCTTCGAAAGCTTTGGGTATTTCGGAGACGCTGTAGTACCTTCGACTATGCATCTCTACGCCCCCTTTGAACGTATCTCTGACGAGGTCGGATGACGCACCACAATCTCTTTGATTATTTGTAATGACAAAGGCTGACAAGCAATAATAAGTTTCTCCTATTTCCAAGTCTTTGAAAGAATATATTTTACAAAAAGATGTAGAGTAAGCCGGCCATCCTGTTTCACTGGCGCCCGAAGGTGCTGGGCTTCTTGACAATACGTGGAATTAAAGATGTATTCACACGACGGACTCGTCCCCGTACATATTTCTAAAAAAAACTGCGACGTAACCTTCCTTGGTATTCAAAGTCCACCATGTTCCAGGCGAAAAGTGCATGCAAAAGTCAAAAGCTGATCCGCGGACCCCCAGGAACGTATCGGGGGCACGTCCGAGGACCTGTGGAGTGTTGTGTATCACCTAGACAACGCCATGAAGTAGGTCTGCGGACCTGTCGTAATAGTGGTGTCATGATCTCAACCCGTTCTATTGGGGCTTTTTCCTGGTCCGGCGAGGTTCGTGTCAGATCCGCGGACTAACCTAAACCGGGAGAAACCAGTCACGCCAAACTGCTTCCAGCGTCCGGCCCCTCTGCCAGTTAAGGACAGAAAGATCATGGGCCCAAGCAACGAAACGGCGTTCTTTCCCATGTTACCCATAGCAGAATTCCTACAACTGTAGTGCCACTACGATGAGTAGCGAGAAAACCAAAGAAAATGCCACCTCTGTCCTCAGTGAAAAAAAAATGCAGCTGCGCTTTTTCCGGTGTTGGCCTTACATGGCAGATGAGATAATATAACACTGACTGATTCACGTGAAACGCGCAGTTCTTTTTGCCCGCTGATATTTGTCTTATGTAAAAATAAGGTGAAATGGCTTTTGAAAGAAAAATGACGAATTGTTTAGGCCAGAAAATTAAAGACAAAGAAAAAGTGTCCTCATTGCTGGGGATGAGTAACGTATGCGGAGGCTCTACCGCAGCCTCCAGTTCGTAGGGCGCAACGAGCCTATGCTCTCAAGGGAATGCAGATAGAGTATACTAGAACGTACGAGTGGGACGAGCTACAGGCTCCGCTCATGCTTTCAGTTGCACCTCAAAATGTGGAAAGCGATCAGGTGGAACCAAGCCACTTCGATCGCAGCACCAACTTCGCTGCGATCGAGCGAGCGAAAATACAATATATTGTATTTTTTATGATTTTGACGTAGGGCGTAACTCCAAAGTACCACGACACGACGACGTGACGTTACGACGATGCCACGACGTCTTCGTCGACTATGATGTTACGCGACGCCAAGATGCTGTCGTAATGCCATCGTGACATTCCGTCGCGTCGGGGATGACGCCGTTTCGCGACGTCAAGTCGCCGTTGTAACGCCGTCGTGACATCGCGTTGAGGACAACGCCGTTACGCGACATCAAGTTGCAGTTGTGACACGGTCGTGACATCGCGTCACTTTGAGGACGACGCCGTTACGCGACATCAAGCCGCCATTGCAACGCGGTCATGACGTCGCACGCCGCGTCGAGGGAGTCGTGGACGTGGTCGTTGATACCGACGCTGAAGTCAACGCCCCACAACGTCAAACGTCGCTATGACGTCGCGTTAATGTCGTCCTGACGTCATCGTTAACGTCAACGTCACAACGAAGCCCTGACGGCGTGTAACGTCGTCGACTTGGTCAGCATCAAAGTTGACGCGCTGTCACGACGAAGTCTTGACGTAGTGTAACGTCGTCGACGATGACGTCAACGTCGACGTCCTGTAGTTGTCGGGACGTCTTCGTTACGTCGAGTTGCGTCATGTCGACAACGACGTCGACGAACTGACGCCAAGCGTAATTATGACGTCGCATTGACAAGGACGCCGTCATGTTCACGTCCCGTGACGTTGTCGTCGTCGTCATCAGCGTCAACGTTGGCATCGTCGTCGTTGTCAACGCAATATGACGTCTGAACGCTGTCTTGATGTCGTGTAATGCACGTTGTCAACGTCGATGACGACGCTGACGTCAAGCCGTCGTCCTGATGTCGCATGGCGTTGTGACAACAAGTCAGGTCGCGGTGACTTTATTTACGTGACGACTGACGTCTAGGTTGTATAAAAATATTGTCTGGCGTTCTACTGTCGCTATGACCCTGTCCAGTGCGCCGGTCGAGCTTTGGTTTGGAACGAAACGGGTTTTTCATTAAAAAAAACCGGGTAATCCGAACCCCTTCGCTCGAAGCGACCGAGAGGGCGCTACGTGCGAAGTTGCTTGGATTAGCCGGTTTTTCCCCATGCGGTGAAACCTAAATAGCCCTCCGGTGGCCTCAGTCGTCCCTTCTGTACTCTGTTTCACCTTATTTCGTACCGTAGCGAGGGCTAGGAGCGCGAGCTCATAGCGTTGACAGCTGTCCTTAATGCACGAGGGCTTGTGCCGCCGTGATCTGCCCCAGAGCAAGGAACTCGCGCTTGTAGCCTTTACTGAGGTACATCATAAGGTGAAATAGGGTATAGTACACTCTAATGCAGATAACTCTACCGAGAAGATGATGATCCTTACGACGTGTGTAACACAAGGGCAATTTGCTGGCTCCTTGTTTTACGTTGGCGAGTGTCCACGCTCTGTTTCAATTGAAGAAACACCTTGATTCATGCGCGAAACAAGGCTGGCGATGGCTGGCATAGTTTTAGAGTTGCGAGGCAAAACTGTATATTTTGGCATTTTTTCGCTCGGTTAGGTCACGTTTGAGTGAAATGCGACGTAGACGCCGAGTGAAGCTGATAACGTTACTAAAAGAGCCATCTCACCAGCCAGCTACGCCACCGCTGCTGCTACGCATTGAGGAAACTTAATCAGTCATTCTTCATGCGCGACAACCTCGTTGGAGCTCTGTGCACGCAGTGCACGAGAAGGCACGAGACACCACGGGCACTGCCACCTAGGCCCTGTGAACTAAAGTTACGGTGGCATCACGCCTGCGCCGAACACCCGATGAGACCGATCTATGCAAAGAGCAAGCCGTCTGCTTCCTGCGCAGGGGTTGGGGTACTGTCAGAATGACGCCGATTTTGGATTGGTTTTGATTGGAAAGAGAGTGGGTATATCTTAGGGCTGGATGCCTTGAGCTCTACCCACTATTTTGTTTTTCAATCAGCCAATACGAGTTAGGCGTTCTGACATCATCGTAACCTTTGTGCATGAAGCAGACGAACTCGCTCTCGGCAATGGAGTTTTAGTAGATTGCTCGCTGCGGACAAAGGGCCAACTTGCTCACTTCACGCTTCGAAGTGACGGCACGAGCTCCCGATAGCGAAGCGGAGCTCTAGCGTACGATCTACTAAAGACCCTGACGCACAGTTGCGTTAGAGTGCATTTGACTCCGTTGCGCCGAGACATCTCACCGGCAAACCTGTGCTTCGTATGAAGCGTGGAATCCAATTCAAGGAATAATCCTGGCACGCGATATAAGCAGCAGGGATGTCCTGGGGTGCTATGTTGCGCTTTTTGCACTCCCAGGAGACTTGGAAGAGGGAAGTGACGTCAACGACACAGCAAATGCAGATTGGATGTTGACAGAAGAAAACGAAATCAACACCCAATCTGCGTTTGCTGTTTCGTTGACGTCACTTCCCTCTCCCTAGTCTCCTGGGAGTGCAAAAAGCGCAACATAGCCCCCCAGGTCTCTCGTTGCCGCAACGCAGTCAAACGCGCTCAAACGCTCCCAAACTCCACTCTGCGTAAGGGCCTCTAAGGTCCCCAGTGTGAGCCACGTTTTGCACAGGAGCCACGCTCCATCGAGGGGACAAAGTGAGGAAGAGTTTGTGCCCTCATAAACGTCGCCTAGGAGAAAAGAAAGCCTTAATTGGTGGAGTTGGGAACGCATCTAGAAGCTCGTTTGGGGGAATCACTGATCGAAAGGGGCACATTATAGTTGAAAAACACGAAACTAACTCATTTAATTTTTGTTTTACTTTACAACTAGACAACTAAACAGAGTTGAAATTAAAGGTGGCCAATACGAAGGCATGCCACCTTGACACGCCTTTAGCACACACATCGTAACCAGCAATAGTCTCGAGTGTGCGTTTTAAAGAACAGTATCTGGTCTTAAAAGCGCCATGAAACGATATCGCGTTGGAATGGTCATTACTTTGCAGAGGAGTACTTGTCCTTGTCTGGTCCAGTATACTCCCACAGATCGCCACTGATTGAGAAGCTTCTTTGCCGAGGTGAAATTGCGAAAATTAAAGTGCACCATTTCTTTCAGCCTTGTCTTGGCAACTCTTGATCACGTGGGATCGAAACCAAACCGCACGCGACAATACAGCACGGTCAAAACAGCTCGCGTCAAATGAGCACAGTGTCAAAACAGCACGGCGACAATACAGCACACGTCAAAATAGCACCACACCACAAAACGGCACAGCGTTAAAACGGCACAGCGACAGAAGTGCACGTGCCAAAAGAGTAGGGCGTCAAAAGAGCACAGCGTTAAAACAGCGCAGCGTCAAAACAGCAGAGCGCCAAAAGAGCACAGCGTAAAAAGGGCACAACGACCGAAGAGAAAGCCGTCAAAACAGCACCACGCCAAAACAGCTAGCTTTATAACAGGAGATTGACAATATAGCTAGTGTCTGGCGTTTTCGGTCTTTTTAATTTTGAAATTGGGCGTACTTTTCTTCGGTCTTTATTCCAAACAGAAGTTTTCGGTTTATTGCGGTGAATATTTGTAGAGTCATAAACTTCTGGGTACTTTTTCATTTATTGACAAAAATCAGTATACTGATGAAAATGCAACATTCAAAAGCTTTGTTTAAAGTGTATAGTAAGTAATCCAGGTATCTGTTCTTTTTTTATTTGTTGCTGTCTGTGGCAGGCCTACGCGACCTGTTCTGCAAGACGCACTGGGGCCCTATCGTGATCTGACATTATCGTTGTGTGCTCGGATTTTTACACAAGACGAACATGAGCTTCACTAACATTTCAGAGAAAAAGAAAATATCAAAAGACAGAAATTTGCAAGCATTGGACTCAGTGCGTTCTTTCCCCATTTTCATGACTGTAAGATGTGGTAAATTCGCGCCGACCACAGAAGCGACAATAAAACAATCGTATTTATGCTCTCCTCTAGTAGACAGAAGCTATGGGTGTGAAAAATGTGCGACATTTACTGATGCCCTTGATTTTTACTCATCAATATACGATTAAACTATCTTCTTTCAATAAGATAATTGGGCACACAAATCCCACTCAGGTGAAAAACCCAGATTCCGTTCTTAAAGGAGCTGTGCAACAATTTCAGTACTCTGCTTGAATACTTTGAAAGTTGGTGTCTCCACCTTTCTGAAGTAAAGAACGAAAAACGTTTGTGCCTGCATATCCTAGTTTTTATTTTAAAAACCGACAAAGATTGAGGTTTTCGGCACCTCTCAACTCCTTCAGCATCTCCCGAGTCACGTGCGCTGGGACGTGAATGGGGGACGCGCGGGGTTCGGGTGATATTCTAGATCTAGAGACATCAGTGAGCAGCGATCACTCACCCGCTTGTGACCACGTGCTTGGGCAGCGCGATCAACATGGCGAAAGGAGGAAAGTGTCATCCGGGTCCGGCCTTCCCTGTCTTGCTCTGCCCCGTCCCCCTCCGGCTTCCGGCGGCTGTTCGCGGTAGCAGATAAAGCTGACGGTTTTGTTGCCCTCGGATAGATGGCGCCACTAAAACTCTCGTATAAAAAGTTTTGTCAATGATACCAGGTTTTCGACGTATTTATAGTAACATTGGAACGTCAAAATCTATTTAAAAATTACCTTTTATCGAGCCAGGTATGTGCTCAACTTCCTACCTTTTTACAAGTCCCCCATTGACGTCATGCCACGTGGTTCTCATGGCCGCCGCTCGCGGCTGCAGGTCGGGAAATATTCAAACTTTTGCTTCCTGATTTCGCGGCAGAGTCACCGGATTTCGAAGGAAGGAGATGTGTTTTCTATCCTTTGTGACAAGATAAACAATGTCCAAAATGGATGTCAATTCTTTCAACGCTAAAATCGTTGCACAGCCCCCTTAAGACCCCGGCGCCCTCAGAGCAATCGTTAGAAGTTGAACCGATCTTGGAGACAAGCTGAAAACTGCAAACCTAAGTGGTCATACACTCAGTAATGAGTCCCATCCCGCCTCCTCCCCCCCCCCCCCCCACCTAACCCCCCCCCCCCCCCCCCCCCATCCCTCCAAACGCCCTAGAAAACGCTTTTTCAGTTAAGAACGAATTTGGAAAAATTAATTCAGCGTACTTTTACCGGTTTTATACGGTTTAAGCCGCAAACGCTTAACCTTAAATATAGCGTATGGAGTTAAAAAATGCACGTCCCAAAGCAGGCAATGTAAAGGAATGGAATGTCTAGGCCAAATCGTCGAAAGCCAATTCGTCGACGGCCAATTTATCGAATCCGTTCTCTTGGGAGCAAGTTCGGAGTGGGGAGTAGACTCGGTGCGCACATCATGGCTCCCTAAGGATTACCGAAGCCCCCTGGTGCTTATTCCGGCTATTTCTCGAGCAGCTCTGCTCATTTTCGCTCGCAAGTTTGCTGGTGATGTCGTCTACAATATATGAATCTAAGGTGCCTTTATGTGCGCTTTGCTTAGGGTGGTGATAGGGTGCCTTCATGTGCGCTTTGCTTAGGGTGGTGGCATCTCGCCATTTTGTCCCACACTTTTATTTTTATTTTTTGTTCAGAAGCGCGTGAAAGAGCGTGGCCCTGCACGCGTTTGTGGCGTTGACTGTATTATGGCGACATTTTGTTTTCGCTGATTTCTTTGTATTTTCCCCGTGAGCGCGTGCTGTCGGCATCGGGTACTACAAAGGGTGGCATCACCCTAAACAGAAGGACATTGAGGCACCCTAGGTGGTGGCATCTCGCCATTTTGTCCCACACGTTTATTTTTATTTTTTGTTCAGAAGGGCGTGAAAGAGCGTGACACTGCACGCGCTTGTGGCGCTGACTGTGCTGTGGCGACATTTTGTTTTCGTCGATTTCTTTTTATTTTCCCCATGAGCGCGTGCTGTCGGCATCGGGTACTACAAAGGGTGGCATCACCCTAAACAGAAGGACATTGAGGAACCCTATATGAATCAATCGTAGGTTAGCAGCGTAGGATTCATCTTTATCCTTAAGTAGCTCTCAGAAATATGTCTTCAATCACTTCGCAACTTCCACTATAAATGTGATCGTTCATAAGATTCACAGTGAATACCGGCTGTAAAACTATGCGGTTGTCCGATAAAATACACTCATCCCTGCTAAATTTGAATGAAGATACCAAACTTGATCGAAACTCATCCTTGCTGACATGTCTGGACAGCGAAACTGCTGAACACCGTGGAAAATGATGTTATAAGTACATTCGATCTTTGACCTTTGTTCTTTTTTTTTGGTGTTACTTGACCTTTGTTCTGCTGACTATTAACCACACGAATAAATCTCACAAAGGTACCAACAACGGCTTCGCTCTAAAAGGAGGTTTGAACAATTGCATCTAAGTGTTTAAAGCTTTCCGCTTGTCACCTTACAAGAATGCTTCACGCAGGATGCCGATCTGTAACTCCTGTTGTACTAGAAATTGTGGTTCACTACCAACTTCCGTGCCTTCCAAACCGTGGGTCCGACAGATCCAGCGGGGGGTCGCAAATCAATTGCTGCCATCACTTTTTTCTTTTTTAGATTTCAGTTTAGCTAGATTAGCTCTACTGAAAAGCGCAAGGGGGGTCGTGACGTCATATTTAATATTTTGGGGGAGTCTCCGGGTTTCGGAGTTTCGTAAACACTGAAATAGGCGTGAAATTCCTTTATAACCTAGCGACAATAAATGAAACGGATGGAGGTTCGAAATTATCCGCGCAGAGAGATGTGAAGAGCGTGCTCGAAGTTGTTACATCTGTGCTGTTTTCTCGCTGTGCTGTTTTGACTCCATGCTCTTTTGGCGCGTGCTCTTCCGTTGCTGTGCCGTTTCGACGCTGTACTGCTTTGTCGCGTGCTATTTTAAAGCGTGCTGTTTTGTCGCCCTGCTGTTTTGACGCTGTGCTCTTTTGACGCGTGCTGTTTTGACCGTGCTGTTTTGTCATGTGCTGTTCTGTCGCGTTCCCGTCAGGACCACCCGCCTAACGACAGTCGAGCGCGGCTCCTGAATTGGACGCGAGAATTACGTAAGCAATCGACTTTGCTCGTAACAATCAGTGCCTCGGCGGACACTCGGGTAGTGGCTCGTGTCCAACCACTGCGTTGATGAGAATCGCCTAACTCCTACAATGCCTGGAGCTCAGCACGCGTTTTCTATTTTGCGACCCTCAGCGCATGGCTGTGATTAACGTTGGCGGCATGGAATAGGCACCAGACCAAGTGGCCGCTTATTTTGGCTTCGAGTTGAGGGTATAAAAAATGTTCATATTCCTCGAATTGTTTTGGCGACTGCCATTCTTTTGAAAGACGAACCAAGGAAAGTTTAGTGAGTTCTTAACATAGGGGGTGATTCTAAGAGGTACATAGCGAAAGAGGAAAAATCCTTTCGTGACCCATTTAAAAAAACTCTGGGGTTTATCGGCTTGTCCATATTTTGCGCACTAAAAAGTTATTTTAAGCACCCCCAAAAAATGTCGTCGTGAAAAAACTGTCATTTTTTTAAGCTCCTTATTTTGTGTTAAATAGTTATTCTTTGCTCACTTGCCCTTCTAGTGCGCCACGAAACGTAATCACGTTTCACAAAACCCTTTGGCCTACCACTCAACGGGACGTGGCAAACTGCAAATACTGTCATTCTTTTTCGTCAACCGCAATTGACGAGGTGCTCGAGCAATCTTCTCCTGTTTCTTTAGTGGCCAAGGGGAGATCGGTGTCCGAGTGGGCTAGCGCACACCAGCTTGGAGCACGTGGAGCGAAAGCTTGCGCTGCAGAATCGAGGGATCCTGGATTCAATCCCCACCCCTACCCGTTTCTATCTGCATGAGCATCGTACCAATTAACGTGCGGCCGAGTATCACTACTGTAAGATACATGTTAAAGACCCCAGGTTGGCGGTTGTACTGCATTGGCTAAATTTCGCATCTACAGCGAGTGACTCGTCGCCCGTTGAGGCAGACCAAGTTCTAGGCTGTGTAAATATACACACACCCCTATTCTGCTTCCAATGGCAAGGCCTGCAGCACTTCACGCGCGAAGGAGTTCTTGTTTCTATGAAGGACGGTTGCACGAGTGAGCTCTGCATGTCATCCGCAGCTCTGGCAATGAGCTGAAAAAAAAATTGGGTTGTGTGTATGTTTATACAGCCTAGAACTTGGTCTGCCTCACAGGGGCGACGAGTCTCCCAGCTGTAAAAAAAAAATTGGGTTGTGTGTGTCTGTTTATACAGCCTAGAACTTGGTCTGCCTCACAGGGGCGACGAGTCTCCCAGCTGTAGAAGAGAAATTTAGCCAGTGCGGTACAGCCGCTAACCTGGGGTCTTTAACGTGCATCACGCAGTAGTGGTACACGACCGCACGCCGGTACGATTCTCATCCAGATCGAAACGGGCAGGGGTGGGGCTCGAACCCAGGATCCCTGGGCTCTGCAGCGCGAGCTTTCGCTCCACGTGCTCCGAGCTGGTGTGCGCTAGACCACTCGGCCACCGATCCCCCCCAATGAGCTGACAAATGTCCCGCTGATGTACCTTTTACCGACGCTGCTTGCTCTCTTCCTTTATTGTTTAGGGGGATCGATGGCCGACTGGGCTAAAGCACACCAGCTCGGAGCACGTGGAGCGAAAGCTCGCGCTGGAGAACCCAAGATCATGGGTTCAATCGCCACACCTGCCCGTTTTAAACTGGATGAGCATTGAACCGGCGTGGGGTCGTGTATTACTACTGCGTAATGCACGTTAAAGGAGCGATGCAACGATTTTTGTACTTTGCGCAAATACCGCTTAAAACAGATCCCTAACGTTAATGACCTATGAAACACGCGTTCGTTTTTCACCCCACGCAATAAAAGTCCCAGAAACAAATTAAAGAAAAACGAGCAGCGTCCACCCCCTCAACTCGCAGCCAGAACAAGCGGCCACGTGATCTGGAGCCGATTATATGCCGCCAATATTGATCATAGCCACGCGCTGGGGTTGGCAAAACACAGGACACGCGCTGAGTTCCAGACATTGTTATGGCTCGGCTGTTGTCGTCGTTGCAGCGATTGGACACGGGTCACTAGCCGAATGCTTCTCGAGCTAGCAATTATCACGAGCCTAAGTCGAGTGCCCAGGCAATGCTCGGGTCCAATCTATGAACCGCATTCAAATATCGTCACTTGGGTGTACTGCGATCCCCACGTTACGTCATCAAATTTTGCAAAGTAGAGATTGATTGAAAATGATCGCTTTTGTCCTTGAAATTACAGAGCAACAAAGGAGTTTCTTGGCCAGTGGCGTTGCGTATGAGTATCCTTGAGTCCCAGGTGTGCCAGTAAGCTCGTGTCAAGTGAAAAACATTCCAATTGAATATCGTTGCACAGCTCCTATAAAGACCCCAGTTTAGCGGTTGTACTGAAAGGGATAAATTGTTTCATCTACAACTGTTAGACTCGTCGCCCGTTGAGGCAGGCCAAGTTCAGGCTGTACAAGCATACACACACCGCAATATATTTTCTATAATTTTTTTATACCTCGGCCAGTTTAGTTAATGTAGCTCTTCCCGCAAGAGAGGGGTGATAGGAGACCCCCGTTTCGCATGGGACATAGTGGGTTCTATAAGCTGTGTCACATATCCGTTGTTGTTCACGTCCTGTGTTGACTTTGCGGCACATGGCGTAGGCTTTGTTCGGTGCCGAACAAAAAACCTGAAAATCGTGTCCTCGTTTCTTTCTGTGTTCAGCTGACCCGATTGCCAAGTGAAAGGGTACTGGGGCAACAAAATATCTTTCAAGGACATATATTATTTTAGATTAGAGTTTGGAATTATCACGCTCGCTTGGGAAGTGCACAAAACGAGACAATAGAAAGAAAAGAGGTGAAATATACTCAGTCCCTCGATGGAAATTTCGCCCAGATGCGTTCAATGATGTTTAAAAACTCTTCGCGGAAAAGAGTTTTGATAATGTGGTGGGTGATTTTGCAAAGAATAGTGCGAACCACGTCCGAAATGTGAGCGAAAGACGTTTTAATTGGTGTCTCATGCAAGTGTGGAACTAAATGAACGTCATAGAGCAAAAACCGGGTTGCTGAAATACAAGAATCAAAAGAAATGTTCTTGTATTTCAAAGAAAACGTTTGTATTTCAAAGAAAATTGTTTGAATTTCAAAGAAACTTCTTGTATTTTGTAGAAAATTCTTGTATTATATATAAAATAAAATCTTAATTCATCGTCACCCAGGCCATCCGAGAGTAAATGGCTATGTATCCTATTCCGCATAAATATTAAGACTCTGCAAGAAATAAAGATGTTTAGGAGATACATTATTGATCTGCAAAGTCCGTCAGATTTCACAGCATTTTATTTTTGGACATATTGAACATTTCCTTAGTTAGCGTTCGCCTGTTTAATTGATATTTGAGTTACATCAAAGTAAAGATAATTTCAAGAATTCAAGATAAATACTCCTCAGACAAATCGAAATAGCAAAAAAATCTAAGCGGCTTCGCTATTTTTCTGAATTAAAACGTATATTTCACAATTGAATACAACCTTTGATAGCCAAAAATTATCGCACGATTTCGCGTTGCGGTAATGACGCTCATTGCTAGATCTGGCTATTTGCTTGCATACATACGTTATATGAAACCGTTTGTGGATTCTAGAAAACTACCTTAGCCATCTGTGTTTAATACATTTTGACTTCCTGTTTGTTTTCTATGAAGTGGGTTCTCGTATTTGAAGGTTGAGAACTAATCTTGAATTTAAAAATAAAAAGGCGATAAAATATCATCGATTTTTAAAGTTTCTTTACATGCGGCCGGAACGATGACACTTATTTAAAAAAAAATAACATATCAACACATTTCGTTTAACTAAGTGTAAACCACTGTCGATATTAATTAAATAATCTCCCTCAAAACACGGGAATATTTCAAGTAGAGGATAGCACACACATGAGCACACACTCTAGAGGCATTAGTCCAAAGGCAGAACTACAATTTACTACACTTCATTTCACCTTATGTTGTACCGCAGCGAAGGCTAGAAGCGCGAGCTCATAGCGTTGGCAGCTGCTCTTAATTCACGAGAGCGTGTGCCGCCGAGATTTGCGCCAGAGCAAAGAGCTCGCGCACATCTCATTTCCTGCGGTACATTATAAGGTGAAACGGAGTATACAGAACAACATTAGCAGTTGTTTTGCACAGCGAAAAGCTCCAGTCAAACCACAGTAGTAAGCGCCGAACAGCGCTGATGATGGAGCTGACGTGGGCGCGCTCCTAGGGCACAGAACAGCAGCGCCATGGTTAACGAGAAAAGAGTCAAAGTACAGGCTAGCTGGTGGAAGTCAACCATTTCGTCGTTTACCCTGAGACTGGGTTTTTTTTTGAAGAGCAGAAGTAACAGAAAAAACAGACAGGTCTCAAACTCAGCTACACGTTTATTTCAACAACCTCCTCTTATATAGTTCGTTCTCGTCGTCATGGTGTCGTCTCCCAGACAACACTTGGACATCCCCAGGATGTCCTTAGGACAACCTTTTGAGGACATTATGATGTCCTGAGGATGTCCTCAAATGATCCTGAAAACATTCTAAAAACGTCCTATTGTCCGGCCTCAGGACATCCTCAGAACGTCCTCAGGAGGGCAGCCAAGGATTTTTCTAGTACATTTTTAGGACAATCCACTGCAGGTGCGGCTGTTCACTGAGCTGTTAGGATGCTTTCATTTCTATTGTTTCTAGGTTTTGTGCAACTGGATTTTGAACCTGAAGATGCCTGCAAGAGCTGCCTGCAGAAAAAAAAAGCATTGTTGTGCACTATTTTAAAGTGAAATTCACACACTAATTCTAGATTACTAGTCAGTGAAAGGCTAAGAACATAGGGCAAGGGAAAGGAAGAAGAAAACTGGCGGAATGCTGAAGAGGAGAGAAGGAAACCTCTCCCCTCCAGCATACTGTCGGCTTTCTCCTCTGCGTATTTCCTTGCGCTATGTTCTTAGACTGTAACTATGAGCTTGATCGTGCCATTCATTATTGCAAACAAACGTTCAAAAAATACTTTATTGGAGAGCAAATGTTATACATGACTTTTTTCAATGTCTGCACCAGACGTGCAGTCTGGCTTCGCATCTTGGCCAGCAGTAGTCCGGATAGTCAGCGGGATCTACAATAAAAAATAAATTCCATAAGCATTAATAATAAAAACAGGTAGTGTGAGAAGCTTACCATTATGTCGAACACCTCCGGCCCTTGACTGCAGCTTTTTCAGTTTCTCTCCAGCGTGGCGCAGCCATACTTTGATGATGGTCTCCACGTCAGCTTTGTTTGCGCACTCAACATTTGATTTCATTGCTCCTAAGACATTGATTTGTGATGACAGTCACAGCAGAAAGCTAAGATGGTCTAGAAAAAAATCACAATTAATGTTCGTGCGAGGAAGATACCCTTGCGACCGAGTCTACTTTCGCACAGTTGGAAAGCTCGAAGCATTCGTTTACGCGCCGGCATCTTTCCCGACGAAATCGCCGTTCATTGCTTTCCGCCATTTCGAAGAAGTACTACATTTAAAAACACACTGACCTTTGTCACTGCTTTGCATTGCTGCCATCATCAATTTGGATGGAACACCGCGGATATACAGACTCGCAGCGCTGACTAACAACTCAGTGGTATATTTCTTCTTCCTCAAATCGTCGTCATCATCTCCTTCGCCGTTAATGAGAACATTTTAAATTTTTAAACTCAAGAAACAAAATAGCCAATAAACATTAATAAGTAAATAATAAATAAATAAATGACAGCTAAAAATAAATAAAACTAAGAAAATAAAAAAAATAAAAAATAAAGTTAAAAATATTTTTTTTTAATAAATTACAATTAAAAAATTAAAGTTAAAAAAATTCTTTCTTTTAATTTTTTAAGTTTTATTTCTTTTTAGTTATCATTTATTTATTTTTGATTTATTAATGTTTATTGGCTATTTGGTTTCTGGTGTTTAGAAATTTAAAATGTTTTCATTAACGGCGAAGGAGGAGAAGATGACGATTTGAGGAAGAAGGAATATACCACTGAGTTGTTAATCAGCGCTGCGATTCTGTTTCCTTCCTGTGCGCCTGTGAGTGTGACTGTATCCGCGCTGTTCCATCCAAGCATGAATTACCAACTAGCCCAATCATCCACATTATCAAGCCATTATCAACCTCGACGCTATTTCTGTTTCTGTCCTGGCTTGGCTTAGGTTGCTTGAGTCTCTCGGATGGGTGGATAATTGCCATAACGGTACACCTTGTAGTAGGCGGTAGCTTGCGCCACCTAGATTGAATGTTACCAATTGAACTGAATTTCGAAATACTGCGCAAATACAAAACTAATAATAATTGTAGTGCGTCCTGGTTTTATTGTAGAATTGTTTGGTGAAAACTATAGTTAAAAAATGTCCTTAACTTACGCAACTACATGTAATAATTTGTATGTGAAATTTAGTTGAGCAGTGAACGTGAACTGTGTATACTACCGCCATTTCATTCATTTATTTTTTTTAAAACGTAATCAAATTTAGGACGTATATATTACTTCGGAAATTAAAAACAGCGCGGAAAGACGAGGACCAGACAAAGAAGTGACACGGACGTAGCGCTGACTTACAACTGAGTTTATTGAACGCAAACTCGCAATATTTATTTGCGGTGTCACGAACAAAAGAACATAAAAAATTCAGCCCATGTGATGTATCACCAATAAAAATAAAACAATGATAAAAAACATTGAAAAAGACATTGAAAAAAATAATAATGAAATGCGCCATGACACAGCCGTACAGAGTACGTGCTAAAAATCGAGCAAGTCAAGGAACTAGAAAATTCATCTCTTTTCCAGAAAGGGCCACAGAAGGACTGCTTACACATGCTGCACCCAACCTCGCTATCTCAACAGCCTCTAGGGTGCAGCATGTGTAAGCAGTCCTTCTGTGGCCCTATCTGGCAAAGAGATGAATTTTCTAGTTCCTTGACTTGCTCGATTTTTAGCACATACTCTGTAAGGCTGTGTCATGGCGCATTTCATTATTATTTTTTTCAATGTTTTTTATCATTGTTTTATTTTTATTGGTGATACATCACATGGGCTGAATTTTTTATGTTATTTTGTTCGTGACACCGCAAATAAATATTGCGAGTTTGCGTTCAATAAACTCAGTTGTAAGTCAGCGCTACGTCCGTGTCACTTCTTTGTCTGGTCCTCGTCTTTCCGCGCTGTTTTTAATTTCCGAAGTATGTACCAACTCGCCCAAGCCTCAACTTTAGTATATATTACCTCTAACTTTGTATCCTTCGTCCTCAATAAGTCCTCGGAAGGACGTTTCTAGGATGATCCAGCGACTGACGTTCTCAGGATGTCCTGAGGACGTCTTGAAAACCGTGAGGACGTCTGTACCTTTCGAGGACGTCCTGAGGATGTCGGGTGTTGTCTGGGCTACGTCATGGTGTCGTCACAAGTCGTATGTTATTGGTTGATGACGACGAGAACGAACTATATAAGAGGAGGTTGTTGAAATAAACTTGTAGCTGAGTTTGAGACCTGTCTGTTTTTTCTGTTACTTCTGCTCTTCAAGAAATCCCCCAGTCTCAGGGTAAACGACGAAATGGTTAACGCCATGGTGTCGTCTACGCGCAAAATCTTCACAAAGCGGCCGCCGCTCTTGCCACTACATCCTTCTCTAGAACACTGTAGTTTTATGAACTCCAACTCTTTGTTGGACAACGAGACAGATGGTGTGCTGATGCAACTTGCTCCTCCACTGTGGATGTAAAAAGCTTCCAGAACCTCGCGGGTTGTTTTGTCCCGGTGTCTTACCATAACTGTGGTGGCATCAAAAGACGGTTCACATAGACATTCTTTACAGTGAAGTGAAAAACTCCCACCCACCGTGGCTCTGAGGGAGTAGTCGTGCTCACGGAGCCTGTCGTTTAGGCAGCGTCCTGTTTGTCCAATGTAGGAGCGGCCGCAGGATAGTGGTATGTTGCAAACAACACCCGTGGCACAAGGCACAAACGGCTTGGCGTGCTTTTTTGAACATCTGTTTTTTAGACATCCCTCTGCCTTGGCGTTGACTCTTAGACAAATCTGACTCATTTTTGAGGAGCTGAAAAGACCACAGGAACTCCATAGCGGTTTCCAATATTTTTTAGGTTACGGGAAATCTTGTGCACATACGGGATGACAACTGGTCTCTTTCTTTCCACACTACGTCTTGTATTCTGGATCCCTTTTACTTTCCTAATTATGGTGCTCGCAATATCTGACAGCAGTGCGGATGGATAGCCGGCTGTTTGCAGTCTCGCTGTTTGCAATTTGAAGCTCTCTCCTATATAGTGTGGAGGAAAGATTTGTTCAATGCTGATTGTAGACTAGACAGAGCAATGCCCCTTTTCATGATTTTTGAATGGGCCGAGTTGTAGTCAAGAATGGCCTTCTTCGACCTTGGCTTGTAAGTCCAGCATACATGGTCGTTTTCTAGGCACAGTGAAATGTCAAGGTACTGAAGCACACCTTCTTTTGGGATCTCGAATGTAAACCTCAGGCCTCCCCCACACGTTTTAAAGACACTCATCACTTGTTCCCTTACCGTGTCCAGTAGTACTCCTTTTTTAAGAATCACTACAAAGTCGTCAACGTAGCGGAACACCCTACTAACAAACTTGTCGCCTAACTCACTCGCGATAGCACAGTCCACTTCACCCAGGTAAATGTGACTTAAAACGGGGGCAACACATGACCCAATAAACACCCCAGACTTTTGCCTGTAGCTATTCCCCTTACACGTAATTATCATGGATTGCAGGTAGAATTGCAACATTTCAGTTCACTTCACTGTAAAGAAGGTTTATGTGAACCGTCTTTTGATGCCACCACAGTTATTTGAAGACACCGGGACAAAACAACCCGAGAGGTTCTGGAGGCTTTTTACATCCACAGTGGAGGAGCAAGTTGCATCAGCACACCATCTGTCTCGTTGTGCATGAAAGAGTTGGAGTTCAGGAAACTGACTATGAAGGCCCAGCGCGTGCCATAGCGACACATATCATGGCACAGGTTACACGTGCGAATTATGATGACCAAAAAAATATTCTTCTTTCTCTTTTTCTTCTATTACAATATCTAGTTGCGAGTCAGCGCTCTGTCCTATCCGGTGTGTCTCTTCCCTTTTTGTCCTTTTGTGCTGTGTATTTGTCATTCTGTATAAAAAAGTAGTCGTTTACGCTTCATCGCCTCTTTGTCATGTATACAAAATAATAAAATCATCGCTAGATTTTAGAATATAGTTTATTGCTCGAAAACTAGAACAAAAAAAATTAAAGTCGTTTACACTTCTTTGTAATGTGAAATTAGAGCGCTCTTGAAGTATTTTAATTTTGCGATACACCGTGGTAAGATTTTTAGGGAAAAATATACATATACGGGGTGTCCCTGAAAACAAAGTCACAGAGTTTTTCACCGAAAAATTAAACTACTCATCGCCATCGCTCATTCTCTGCCCGAATGTAGCGCTCTAGTCTATAGCGCTCGAAATCCGAACCAGGTACCAAAGTTTCAGCACGAACTGATATTTTATTCAAAATTCATAT
Source organism: Ixodes scapularis (assembly GCF_016920785.2). Taxonomy (NCBI): domain Eukaryota; kingdom Metazoa; phylum Arthropoda; class Arachnida; order Ixodida; family Ixodidae; genus Ixodes; species Ixodes scapularis. Next base: position 66,734 of record NW_024609896.1, on the reverse strand, counting down.
GCGACTTTCTTTTAAGTTCTATTGGGAAAATGATGGCCGGGGGTGCTCTTTATTACGTGGAGCTCTCTGGCGCCAGAAACCAAACATGGTCAAATATGGGCCCCATTTTCGTAATGAAATTTTCAGAATTTTGAATAAAATATCGGTTTCTGCTGAAATGTTGGCATCTGTTTTGGATCTCCGGCGCTACTTTTTTCGGAGAAGGAGTGTTCGGTAATGCGTAGTTTATTTTGTCGCTAAAAAATAAAATAAACCTGCTCTTTTTTTACTTTTCTTTCGGGAACACCATATAAACTAATATTTTGATTTTTCTTCTCTTTTGCTTGAGGGTAGGACATGAAAGACGAGGAGGGTACGGTGGGAGCCCCATAAGGCAACGCGCGCAGTGTTGCGTTATAGAACATCACAGACCTCCGCACCAATTCAGTTTCTCCGCTAAATTTAGCGGGGTATTGAATTGGTGTATAGGTCTGTAAATCTCATAATGCAAGCCGCGCGGTTACGCCGACGCTGACGGCGACGCCGACGCCGACAAATGCGGGAACGTGCCCCTAAGAGCTGCGCTATAAAAGATAAGAACTGGATATCACTGCGCGCACAGTGTTTCCCAGTCATGCTTTCGCCCTTATATTCAAGGACTGCCATATATTCTAAAATTCAGCACCAACTCGCCCAATAATCAGCATCTTTAGATTGAGCACCACAAGCCGTATGGTGGAGGTTCTTTAGCCCCGCAGCTCTCGTGATGCAAGCTAAGTAATGCTAATACTAGTACTGGAGTCTGGAAATAATCCTACGATGCTTAAACATTTCAGCTTGTTGACTGATTCCACTGAATACTGTACCCCGGGAACTTTAACCTTCATTATTTGTAGATTTTTTTTTTCTAGGACGTTTTGGCGACAAAAGGGTGCACGATCACTTCCTAGCAATATCCGATGAAATGTTAGCGACGGTTGCACACCTTCCGCAGGAGTCGGAACAAGCGATGGCGCCCACAGAAGCCATTTGCAACATTCGTAGAACGACGTCCACTCCAACTACCAACGAAACTGCATGACCTCTTGGTTCATCATCATCATGATCATCATTTATTTTTCCTTGAAGGCCCAGGGGGCATTATACAAGGAAGTGTCCACCTGAAAAAACACAAATATTAAACAACAAAAAAACGCTGCAATCTGGTTATAGGTTAGAAAAGAATAAGGTAATTACGTCAGGAAGTGTGTTCCAGTCGTCAATGACCAATGCTAAAGTAGACATTTGGTGAGCGACCGTTGACGACAAAATCGGACGGCGTCTACAAGAATGGTCGAGACGAGGGAGAATGCGGTAAGCAGGCACTATAGTCGGTTGCAAGCTAAGAAAAAACCGGAAATGCACCAGCACTTGACACCTTCCTTCTCTTTCACTACATCATTATTAAAACCTCAGTTGTGAGTCAGCGCTCTTTCCTTCCTGTTGTCTCTTTCTTACGTAACTTATTTGCGCTGTTTAAGTGAAAACCGGAAATGCCTCTCAGAGGAAAATATAATCCTACGCCGAGAAACGCCAGCCAATCGTTTTCTTGACGTCACGATTCTCTGGACCAATCGCGATCCTTTTCAAAAAAAAAAAAGCTCAACATGGCTGCTGGCTTCAGCAACGCGACGCTAGTTTCTCGTGACAATTATTCTGCTTTTTTGCACCGTGTTTTACGTACCCGAGGTTACGCCACGAAATCTTAATGGTATCGGCTTGCGTTTGCAGCAGTTTCTGCGCGACAACGTGAGAATCCAGCGACGCTATCGCCAACGAAAATTTCGAAGCGGGCGCGAGGCTTAGCACTGCTGAGAGGTGAGAAGCTACGCCGGACGTCGTTTGCTTCGTTGGATTGTGCTTCTTGAAGAACCGCTTTGGTGTCGCCGGTAAGGATGCACCAGGCTGTTTCGTCCAAGAAGAATCAGGGGAATCGCTTTCCGATGTCGCCTCAGTGGGATCCATGACGGAAGACAAAGACAGCGGGGCGCGGTGGTGGTGTCGATGACTTGGGAGGGTGCCGATTTGTCAAAACCCGAAAAGTATAATTATTCTTGTTTTCTATTCATCCAAGAAAATAAAGGCACACATATCGTGCGCAAAGCCCACAAAACTAAGTAAATCACTAAATATTTATTATTTGCAGGAATTATAAGTGCTTCGCCTTCCGTAGCGGCTTTCCCTCCATCGAAGGCGCTGGAAGACGGTATGTTAGACAGTATCTTGGACAGAAAATGAATTGGGAAGACGGTACATTGGACATGACTTTCTTTCTTTACTAAACAGCTATCTCGTTGACAAAAACGTATTCTAACTTATTTAAATGTCCTGAATGAATTAAATAAATAATGTAGTAGTTTAAGACACGTTTCCTGGAGGAAGAAAAAGCTACGTTGCTAGCGAACTACTTTCTCGACAGCGGAGGCACTTCAGATGGGCGCAATGCGCTTGTGGGTGGAGCTAAAAGATTGTTCTTAGCTCGCAACCGACTATAGCAAACTTTGTCTTAAAGGCGCGGTGCAACGATATTCAATTGGAATGTTTTTCACTTTACACGAGCTTACTGGCACTAGTCGGACTCAAGGATACTCGCACGCAGCGCCATTGACCAAGAAACGCCTTTGTGGCGCTGTAATTTTGAGGACAAAACCGAGTGTTTTCATTCAATCTCTCCTTCGCAAAACCTGATGACGTAGCTGGGCGGTAGCAGTACCGCCCAGTGACGATATTTGAATGCGGCTCATAGATTGGACCCGAGCATGGCGTGGACACTCGATTTGGGCTCGTGATAATCGATAGCTCGAGACGCATTCGGGTAGCGTCCTGTGTCCAATCGCTGCAATGACGACAACAACCGAACCCTAACAATGTCTGGAACTCAGCGCGTGTCCTGTGCCTTGCCAACCCCAGCGCATGGCTATGATCAACATTGGCGGCATATAATCCGCTCCAGATCACGTGGCCGCTTGTTCTGGCTGCGAGTTGAGGGGGTGAACTCTGCTCGTTTTTCTTTATTTTTTTCTGCGACTTCGATTGCGTGTGGTGAAAAACGAGTGGGTGTTTCACAGGTCATTCACGTCAGGGATCCGTTCTAAGCGGTATTTGCGCAAAATACAAAAATCGTTGCATCGCCCCTTTAAGCCGCGTTTACATGAATGCCACTTAGTCGCATCGAATCCAGTTGTCGCATTCAATGCGGTGATGTAAACGGCATAATGCGCAAAGAAAGCGCATCACATTCAAGCCGCCAGACAGAGGTGGATCGAGATGGCGAGTGCGCATTCATTCAGCCCATGCAAACGGAGGTCGCATCGCTTTTTGGAACGGGGAGGATTATGGGAAGGCGCTCGCTGCGGGAGCGAGTGAACAGCTGAGAGCATGGCGGCAGCCATCCTCGTCGGCGGCGCGGAGAGCGGTCCCGTATGGTCGCCGGCAATTTTTTCCCGAGAACAAACGCGAGCTTTTACTGCCATCATAAGTAAGCGGAATATAGCGGAGCTGCTCGGTGAGGGCGGCCCCCGTCCAAGCCTTGCGAAGTACGACTTGCGCGTCCGAAGGGGTCCCAAAGGCTTCGGCGCAAGCACGAACGACACCCAGAGCTCCGAGCACTGTAGAACACTGCATGGTAGCGCAGAACGAGCAGCTCCTACCTCGGTGCCGCTCCTGGCTGCGCAGGAGCTTCTCGGACTCAGGGTCCGGTTGCTCCGGTCGCGATCGGCGATGTCTGGCGCGGCGAAGCGCGGAGGCTTCCTCAAAGCGTGCGCACACACGTCGCCTCTGGTCCACAGTGACCCGGCGGCCTGGCCTGGAGCCCTAAAAGCTTGGGTTTTGATGTTTCTTCCGTCTCGTGACTTCTTCCACAGCACCGAAGACAGCGGACACGATCTTTACGTCCACTGAATGGGTCGAAAGGCCTCCACGTGCGATGCACCGGAAAACGTGGTGCGGCTGGTTCGGGAAGAGCATAACTTCGAGCTTTGACACGGCGTGGCGCCACCTTCGTGTAGAACTTTGTGCGCATTCATGTAAACGTTGCCGCGTCGGCTTCGTTCGAAGAACGAGTAGAGTCGATGCGCTGAAGTCCCTTTCATGCAAACGAGGCTTTAGAATATTGTTGTAATAAAATATCCGATAAAGAAGAGAAAGACGAGACACTCTGCGGCGGTGACAAAGTGTGTCGAGATTCCCTGATTGGCGAAATCCTGATATGATTCCATGAGGGAAACAGTCAGAATGAATCAAACGGAGGGCTCTGGTTTGAACGGTTTTCAGGTTGTTAGTTAGGTATGCCTGCCACGGTTAATATATTGAAGATGCGAATTCAAGTTTAGTTCTTACCAAGGTAGTATAAGCTAGTTGTTTTACGGGGGATGTAGTTGGTCTGAGGTTACGGCACCATGACAGAACAGCACACGACATAACAGCACGCGACAAAACAGCACGGTCAAAACAGCCCGCGTCAAAACAGCACAGCGCCAAAACAGCACGGCGACAAAACAGCACGCGTCAAAATAGCACGCGACAAAACAGCACAGCGTCAAAACGGCACAGCGACAGAAGAGCACGTGCCAAAACAGCACGGCGTCAAAACAGCACGACGTCAAAACAGCACAGCGACAATACAACACAGCGTCAAAACATGACATTGACAATAGAGAGTTTTAGTAGATCGTTGCGATACCTCCGATAGCCCCGATAACGATACTATGCATGCGCAAGGGAGGCGGTGGCGGAGTATCGGGATATGGTTATCGGAGTCATGGGAACGATCTACTAAAACTCTCCAATATAGCTAGGGTTCGGCGTTTTCGGTTTGTATTATTTGAAATTCCGCGCACTTTTTTCCGGTTTTTATTCCAAACAAAAGTTTTCGGTTTATAGCGGTGAATATTTGTAGACTCGTAAACTTCTCAGTTATATTAGGTTTATTGACGAAACCAGTATACTAACGAAAATGAAAGAATTATAAGCGTTTGTGTAAAATGTATATGGAGTACCAGGTACTGGTCTTCTTATTTGTTGCCGTACTTGGCAGCCGACGCGACCTGTTCTGCAAGACGCACTGGGGCCTTATCGTGATCTGACATTATCGTGGTGTACTTGTATTTGTACACAGGAAGAGCATGATCTTCAGTACCACTTCGGTCGGAGAGGCAAATATCAAAATGGAGAAATTAGCGAGCATTGTACTCGGTGCGTTTTCCCCCATTTTCACGACTGCGAGAGGGATATGAATTTGCGCCGACGGCAGAAATGACAATAAAACACTCGCATTTATGCCCTCCTCTAGTAGACGGAAGCTAGGGGTGTTAAACAATGCGGGGCATTTACGGACCCTCTTGATTTCCGTTGTTTGATTCAACGATTAAGCTCTCTTTTTTTAACAAAGAATTCGGCACAAATCTCTATCAGGTGAAGAACCCAGATTTCGTCCTGAAGACCCCTACGCCCCCGGAGCTTTTGTTTAAAGTTGAACCGATCTCGCAGACAAGCTGAAAACTGCGACAGGAAGTGGTCATATTGTCAGTAATGAGTAGGGTTCCGTGTTTTCGGAGTTTAGTTTTCGTCAAGTTCGGAGGGTGTTTTTCTGAGTTTATTTTTTGCCGAAAATTCGGAGTTTATCGGAGTTTGTTTTGTTTGATTCCGAATTTTCCGAAATTCGGAGCTCAATTTCGCAGTGCTTCTTATTAAAAATAAAAACAAATAATATCCAAATGTAAGCGTATGCCAAAAAAAAAAAAAAAAAAAAAACACGATTGTAGCAATTAATATTTTGTTCAGTTGGATTTGGCGTTTGTGCATACTGGCGATACTAATTTGTCCTACAACAAAAGTGGCATACAAGTGTTCAGGGATGGGCAGTATTTCAAATACAAGTATTTTAAATACGTATTTCAAATACTTTGTGTATTTTCCATTTGTATTTATTTACAAATTGGGTAAATTGGGAAATTGGGATTTGACGTGTGTATTTAAATACTAAAACGTGGGTATTTCAAATACAATTGTAATTAAATACAATTTTGTGGGCGAAAATACATCCCTTAAATTTATTGTCACTGTCCAGAGCAGGAAGAAAACCATGTCCTGCACCGAATGCAGTGTCTCTCAATCAAGCACAAGCGTTTGGTGACTTTGCGATTACGGTGCTAGTCCAGGGCAAGAATAGTGACGGAATCGATGTTCACGGGCAGACTGGCTAAATAAGTGCCTGTGACAACTTGTGATGCTTCCCAGCCTGATTTCCCTTGATATTTTTGCCTGGAACATTCTAAATGCGCGGGTCGTCCAAATGTTTGTAACTGGTGCGAGTTGCAACAATAAAAAATTCTCTAGCTAGTGCTGCGCGTCTTGGTCGTCTCGGTTCTTTGTTGGTCTATGCCAAAATGTAATCGACAAAAAAAGCTGCTTGAAGCTCTGTACTTTTTTCACCTATTACGTCCAAGCTGATTACATTTTTTTTGTGATTATATTTCTATTACGTTACTAGAGCCTCGCACACTAATTCCCGAGTGTGCAATGCAAAATTATAATGAGATACCCAGACACCCGTTGCAGGTGCTCTGAAGTCGCTCACGCAAATTTTGAGGAATGTATTTCGAAAAGTATTTGGAGGAGATCAAATACATTTGGTTGTATTTGTATCTTGTATTTAAATACTTTTTTGGAAATATAATTAGATTTGTAATTAAATACATTTTTGACGAAGTATTTTGTATTTGTATTTCGATACATATTTGCATGTATTTTGCCCATCCCTGCTGAAGTGTTATTTCGATAAATGTCGATACCTTAAACTCAATAACCTACTGGAGGTGGTCGCTGGGAAGCTTGTATTCATTCCATGCCATTCCATCAACTTACCCCACGGAGGCAAGAGGTAGAGTGGAAAAGGATAAAATATAGAAGTTTCAACTGTCCTCTTCCCCACTTTATGTAATTTCTATGGTCCATAGCTTTCAGGGTTACAAAAACACAACCTCTCCTTCCTCTCAGACACAAATAGTATCACCCAAATCGGAAACATAAACAGTGACTTTTGTCTTGACCCGATAGTACAATGACCTGTGGTCCTGACCGAAATTTGAAAGATCTGTGAGGTGGTATTTTTCCAGGACCATTTACTCTACGCGCTGATTAAACCATTAATTGTAAAATATATTTCTGTGTGTGTGTGTGTGTGGGGGGGGGGGGGGGAGGCGATTGAGCACATCGAAATTCAGAGTTTATCAGATAAATCCGAATAGACGAGACTTTTACCGGCGGGTGTTTTTCGAATTCATCCGAAAACACGACACCCTAGTTATGAGTCACATCCTCCCCCCCACCCCCCACCCCCACCCCCTCCCCACACACACACACACACACCACTCCAAACGCCCTCGAAAATACTGAACTTTTTCAGTTAGACCGAATTTGGGAAAATGAATTCGCCGTACTTTTACCGGTTATATTCGGTTTAACCCGAAAACGCTGAACCCTAAATATAGCTCTTGAAGTTCAAAAATGCACGTCTCAAATAAGGCACTGTAAAGGAATTGAGGTTCTTGGCCAATTCGTCGAAAGCCAACTTGTTGACGGCCAATTTTTTTTGGAATCTGTTCTTTTGGAAGCAAGTTCGGAGTGGGGAGTATAATTGATCATGACCGTTCCCTGGGCAGTACCGAAGCCCCCGCTGGTGCGTATTCTGGCTATTTTGTAGCGCGAGCTACACTGGCCGAGGTTAAGCAGTTTCGCGCGGCTCACATAATGAGCTGTGCTCCGTGCTGCGCATGCGCGAGCAGCAGTGACGGCACACGGCGCACAGCTGGTGCGCCGGAGCCGCCGCCGCCGCGCGGTCCGCCGCCGCCGCGCCCCCCTCGCCGGTCTGCGCATTTCAGAGGAGTGACGTCATAGCCGCGGCAGAAGCACTGGCGCCGCCGCGTGCCCAGCTGTGCGCCTCCGTTGCGCAGTAGCCAAGTCTGACGCTGCACCGGAGCCGCTTGATAGCGCCTCTCATTTTAGCGCATAAGCTCACGCTACGTATATCCTGGCATAACCGAGCTAAGCCACCGCAATTGTTTCGAGCAGTTTTGCTCATTTTGACGCGCAAGTTTGCTGGTGCTATCGTCTACAATAAATAATTCAATCGCACGGCAATGTGTTGCCGTTAGTTGTTAAAAAAAAAAACAGAAAGCGTGTGCGGCAACGGAGTGTTCAGCCCATGCTGCAGTGTAAGGCCACAGCATTGCGGCTGCAGCATGTTACTGCATCACCGGTTTCCACTCGATCAAGGCCTTCGTCGGCAATAATCTGTGAGTTTAACTCAAAACGTACAACTTCTCGCCTGCAAGCTCTAGCCGCGTGTTTCCAGGAGATTTTATTCACGGCGAATGAACCCCGCAGAATCGATGTCCATGGTTCACCTTGAATACGCTCCCCATTAAAGTCACCTTATCTTACCGGATCTACCAGAAACTATCGACGGTCACGCAACTCATAGGAACATTTGACGATTTTACAGCTTCTTCTAATGAGAGAGGACAGATTGATGTGATATGCCTTGACCTTTCTAAGGCGTTTCATAGAGTACCACACACGGAACTACCTCATGAACTTTCTTTGCATGGTGTAAATCAGAACGTGATATTCTGGATCAGGGCGTATTTATCTAATCGGGTGCAGTATGTAGAGGTTAACGGTGACCGTTCAATTGTATCTGAAGTGCCCTCGGGCGTCCCCCAGGGGTCAGTACTCGGGCCAGTATTATTTTTAATTTGATATCGCGGCGGAAATAAATCAAGGGGTTATGTGCGGCTATTTGCGGGTGATTGTCTTGTATATTCAAAAATCGAGGAGGAAGACGACCAGCGCATATTAAGCGCATCTGTCGGGTCTATTCAGGACTGGTGCTCGAAATGGAAGATGAAAATTAATACACAAAAACTGTGTTTGTACGAATAACTAACAAAACTAAGAATGTTCTTTCTTTTACTTACGAGCTTGATGGAAGTCCTTTGGTTGAAGTTGATAGTTTTAAATACTTGGGTATGACGATTTCTAAAGACTTAAGTTGGAGTAAACACATAAATAAAATATGTCACAAAGCACTTAAAAAGCTTTGGTCTTTAAGACGGAATCTGGTTAGGGCTCCGCCTAAAGTGAAGTTAATGGCCTACACAACGTATATTCGGCCTACCTTAGAGTACGCTGCATCGGTATGGGACCCCTATAGAAAAAATCAAATTGGTGAACTCGAAAAAGTTCAGAGGAAGGCGGCGCGATTTATTCTATCCAAATACAAGCGACTTGATTCTGTCACAGATATGCTGAACAGTCTCAATCTCCCCTTACTTTCCGTCCGTCGAAAAATTGCTCGACTAAAGTTTTTCTTTATGTTTTCTCATCACCTGTATAACATTAAACCGGATTCTAGATTAACACATCGCGCATCGAGAGAACTCAGATACGCTAGTACTAATCCGTTTGGAGTGCCCAAATGTAAAATTGACGCTTATAGGTTTACTTTTGTCCCTAGAACCGTAAAAAACTGGAATGATCTCCCACAAAATATATTGTCATTGGACTGTTTAGATGATTTTGAGAGCGCCCTTTTGAATATGACTGATTTGGACTGATAAATAGTAGTTAAATATTTTGCTAAGTAGTAGATTTCGAGTGCTGAGAGAGAGAGAGAAAGCATGTTTATTGGAAAGATGAAGAGGTTATCCCGCGGGAATTTGCAGGATTGCTACTTCATACTCGGGAAAGGGAGAAAGAGGCAAAAAGGACAAAGAGAGAAAAGGAAAGAAAGAAAACTGAGGATGGCTGTCAGCTACTTTTCGAGGGTGTCCTACAGTACTTTATCAAGTTGAGTCTTTTGGAGAAAACGAATCAATGAGCTCGTCGGCTTGACTCCTTGCAATGTTGATGGCCATGGCCCCAGGAGATGATTGAGCGTGAGCGGTTCTCCCTTGTGAAGAGTCAGGGAGCTTATCATTTCCTTTCTTTGGTCAGCGTAGAGGGCGCAGTGACAAATAACGTGTTCCAGCGTTTCTTCGACGTCACAGTTCTCACAGATGGATGAGTCCAGCTGACCGGTGAGATTTAAATAATATTATGTTGAGGCCACGTTCAGTCGTATTCGGTGAAGAGCGGTTTCTGTCCGACGTTTGAGCCCCCGTGGTGGGCGAAAGGTAAGAAAAGGGTCAATCCTATGAAGGTGTCTGTAGTGATATAGTGGATTCGCCCAGAGGGTGTTTACTAGAGCCGCAGTAATGCGGTTGGTTGTAGCTCTGGCGTCTGAACGTGAAAATGCAATTACCAGTCTGGATGCAAGATTATGTGCATTCTTGGCTGCAAAGTCAGCACTTCCGTTGCCTCTAATACCGCAATGGCTCGGGATCCACTGTAAAATTAGTGTGTGACCATTATTTATAGCCTCTTTATGAATTTTTAGGATCTGATGTACCAGCTGAGCATTAATGTTCTTGCTTTTGGTAGATTTAAGGCTCTGAAGAGCTGCCCTTGAATCAGTAAAGAGTGACCAATTGTTTGGGGCACTCGTAGAAATAAAGTGAATTGCTTCTCTAATCGCTACTAGTTCTGCTGCCGTCGATGATGTTACATGGCCTAGCTTTCCCTGGAGTGTTTTATTTATTGATGGTATAACAAAGCCGTAGCTGGAAGTTTCGTGAGTAGAAGACCCATCAGTGTACACATGAATTCGGGAACGGTGATGCATATTAATGGTTTCTAAAGAATGTTGCCTCAATACCTCCGATGGAGTATGCTTTCTTGAATGTATCCCTGGAACATCTAATTTTATAGAAATTATTGGATATATCCATGGTGGTAACAACGAGAACTCTGCTGGTTCAAAATCTCGTGGAAGATCTGCGTTGTCAACATTCACGATTTGGGAAAAACCAGACGCGCTTCTGCTGTTTCCGATATCTGCTATGTAGTGGTCTTTGTGCCTTGTGAGGCGGCGGAGGTGCGCTCGACGGGTTTCTTGAAAGAATTCATTTTTTCCAGTGCTATATAATATATTGAATGTTTGTGCTATTTCAGCCCCTTTATTTTAAGTGAATGTCGCTGAATGTGTACTGTATTGTAGTCATGATGTTTTATATTTCAGTGCTCTTCTATACCCCACACCTGTTAAAGCCCCGTACTTGGGGTGAACAGTATTCATAAATAAATAAATAAAAATGCATCTGTAATCAACGCATCTCCTGGTTTTTTTGTTTTTTTTTTTGGGGGGGGGGGGGGGGGGACTTTTTAGGCTTAGGTGATAATTACGAAACGACAAGTACTACGGAACCTCACCGGACAACCACAAACTAGGCAGTTCATAACTTGAACTTACGGATATCTTTTTCCCAATAACTCTTCCTCTTCCCTGATACTTCAAAAACACCAGACAACGCAGCCAACATCGACGCCGAAGGTATCCCCTCTAACAACGAAATCTCTTCAGAGATTAGCGTAGTTAACTAGTAGTAACTACTGCTAACTTCATTTGTTTTTAGCAATCGCACAGCAACAGCACTCGGGACACTGACTTGAGTGCGATCCCGTCGCCGCCAGCGTACATTTTTTTTTTATTGTTTCTCCACTAGCTGTTAAATAATGCCATGCAATGTCCAACCCTTTTTCTTTACCTTCTGTTTTGTTTTCAGAAAATGCTACCTATTACAGCCTTTTTACATGTGTGCTATTTTGACGTCGTGCTGTTTTGACGCCGTGCTGTTTTGGCACGTGCTCTTCTGTCGCAGCGCCGTTTTGACGTTGTGCTGTTTTATCGCGTGCTATTTTGACGCGTGCTGTCTTGTCGCCGTGCTGTTTTGACGCTGTGCTGTTTTGACGCGTGTTGTTTTGACCATGCTGTTTTGTCGCGTGCTGTTTTGTCGTGTGCTGTTCTGTCGCGTTCCCTGAGGTTACGGCGAAGAAATTCGAGAGTGCGGTTAGCACCGTCAATGACAGCTGTTATGTGAGTGGTCCATGACAAGTCAGATGTCAGATGAATTCCTCGGTATTTATACGATAAACACGTAGTCACTAGGAGGCTAGAAAGGTGTTAGGAGGAGGATAGAACATGTGAACTATGGAAGACGATAGCATTTATATTTATTATAGTTTAAAGCTATTTGCCTATTATGACACCACTGAATTATTAGTTGGACATCGTTCTGCAAGATTTGTTTATTGTGGCGTGAATGAATTGGTCTATAAATGACACAGTCATCGGCGAACAAACGTACTGCAGAAGGGGTGCCATGGTGGAGATCATTACAGTATATTAAAAAAAAAGAAGGGGGCCAAGAACGGTTCCCTGAGGGGCGACAGACGCTACTGTTCTTGTGGTAGATTTTACATTGTCAAAATAAGTGTAGTGAGGGCGATTGGTGGTGAATTCAGGAATGCACTTGACTACAGGGGGGTGAAGATAATATCTCTCAGTTGCATTAAAAGACGTTGATGACGGACCTTGTCCAATTCTTCGGAGAAGTCAATGAAAATGTCGTCAGTTTGAACATTGAATCGAAATTCTAGTAAACGTCAGTTAGAAATGCTGTTAGCGGAGTTTCGCATGAGTATGACTTGAGAAATTCGTGTTGGTCCTTGAAAAGGAGGTTCAGGAGTTTATGAGAGTCTAGAACGTTTATTATGCTTGAATAGAGAATATACTCCAAGAGTTTACATAGAACACTGGTGAGCGAGATGGGACGATAGTTGCTGATTAGTTGGCAATCGCCTGTTTTATGAACCGGTATGACATTATAAATTTTCCAATCAGAAGGAACTTCTGAGAGTTTAAGGGACTAAGTGAATATGTCGCAGAGGCAAGTGGAAAAAATGTGTTTAGTGTTTATTAATTCCTTAGAGTTAATTTGGTCATCTCCGGAGCTGGAGGACACCTTCAGTCGAACAATCGCCTTAATTACCCCAGTGCGTTCAATTAAGATAGGATTAATAAGAGGGTGAATGATATCGATCGCTTTCCTGATTGGTTGAATTGAGTAAAGCGATATCGTTGATTGGTGTTCGAGGGGCTTCTGGAACTGTTGGATGACCTACAGTCGGCGTGCACTTTTAAGAGTTTCACATCTATCATTCTGCCAGTATTCCTTTCCCTGCGTAATATTCCGGTCTTCTGCCCGGTCTGAGAGCCATTATGTCCCAGAAGCAACTCGGTCTTCCATCTTCATTAGCGAAACTGTCCCTTCGCCCGTCTTCGCTAGAAACTCCTAAGTATCCAAATCGCGAGCCGCTAGACTTCCAACAAGTCACCTTTGTTCGAACAATAGTCTCTATAATATATAGAAAAACGAAACCGATCGTTTTCATGGACTGCATTTTGAAAGCTTTCGGGCTTCATAAAAGTTCTGAGAACAAACGTAAAACGAGAACTCGAGGCTCGTTTTCGACGTAAGATGGAAGTTTCTTGAGAAGAGCATTAGGTATCGAGAGAGCCATTCCATTTAAACTAGGAACTCGTGCTTTTTTTTCTCCTTGAATCAGCGTTTGAAAATATTGCTGTAGAGCCTTCGTCGGTCACAGAAATAGGAATTCGCTTTCAGTTCGACCTCCTGCTGAACGTCACGAGGAAAGCCAGAGATGTGTTGTTCAGCAGTAACTTGTTAACTCATACCCCACCAATGCCTTAAGTAATACTGGAAGTGGCGAGTCGTGATCACCTTATTATAGCGTCACGTCCAGTGAGGTTGCACGCCGGTGTACAGCCAGAAACGGGGGCATAATGAACTACTCATTGCGCTTCATAAGTTTTTGGTGATTATGGTAATAGAGAGTCTAGCAAATGCGGAAATTGGCTATTTGGATTCACACTTCTTACTTTATGATTTGTTCTTTGGAATTTTTATCGGTTGATAAATCAATCTCATTGACTGTCGAGGGAAAATAAGATGATCCTGACTTGCACCGTTCTGGATTTTCTTACGCTATCGGTTACAATAGAAAGTGCATATTTCTTAAAAAGGGCAACGTTGTTGACTTTGATTACTTTCAAAACGACTTCACCCTCAAATAGCACATAAAAAAGTAAGTTTCAAAAATATATTTGAAGCAAGAAAGTTTTCGAAGTGCCAGTAAACAAACAAACTTCGATTCCAGAAGCGGCGTTTATGACCTCCTTTCAAGGAACGCAGGGGGTTAAAGGGGTGGGCGTCGACAGTCCTGCATAGCACAAGGTAAATCAACGACTGCGACTAACGAGACCCATGCAGTGAATGATGATTCTCCTCAAAACTTCGAACTGCACAGAGGCGACAGACATTACGTTTCTTTTACTCTTTATGTCTCCTGCAAAGATTGCTTGTTCCAACCAAACCATTGTTATTGTTTCTCGTTTTTTTCACGCTACATTGAACACACCTGGCTTGTCCGCGCGCGTGCTCCACGGACAAATAAATGAGCAGGCATCTTAAAGAATTAAAGGCTTTTTCGATGTGGTTGCCGGAGTCTTGGGCGTCAAAGTAGCGTTCGAAAAAGCGTTTTGAAAACGGCGCCTGCCGCAAAGTTTGTCAGTTGCCAAGTTGATTTCGCCCTCTTGTTCCAGTTGCGCTGATGTGTCTCGTCAAAGCTTCGGCGTCGCGTACTGTCAGCACGCCCCTTGGCTTAGCTGTGTCGTCGTCTTGTCAGGGTCAGCCTTCCGCGACGCGTGCCAAATTGCCTCTGGATCGAGCTGCGTTGTGGCATCTTGTGAAGTCCACGCATCCGCGTCGCGTGTCAACACGCCTCTTGGTTCAGCTGCGTTGCGGCGTCTTGTAAAGGCCACGCTTCCCCCTCGCGTGTCAACATGTTCCTCTTAGTCCAGCTGCGTTGTGGTGTCTTGCCAAGGTCACGCTTCTGTGCCGCGTGTCAGCAAATCTCTTCGTTCAGGTGCGTCCTGCTGTCTTGTCAAAGCCACGTTTCTCCGTCGCGTGTCAACAGCTTTTTTGGTCCACCTGTGTCGTGGCATCTCGTCAAGGTCACACTTCCGCGTCACGTGTAAACATGCCCCTTGGGGCAGCTGCGTCGTGGTTTGTCATTAAGGCCACGCTTCAGCTGTGAGCGTCAGCAGCCCTCTCGCTCCAGCTGCGTCGCCCCCAGAGCCGATAATCCACGGTTCCTACACTCTAAAAAATCTGGAGCGATTACTTTCCCGCAAAGCACTTCAGTGAATCGCTACAATCCACGAAAGAGTGTGAGAAAGACGAGGCTGAGATTGTGTTCAGTTTTATTATACAGTGTACGCCGTGGCTTTGCGCATGATGAAGCGCCAAACTTTGTGCCACAACTCAGGCGTTCCTTTCTTTTTTATGCCCCCTGAAGATACTTTCGGTCTTGTCATTTGTGGAGACCCCATCGTAGATTGCAGTCAGTGGCACTAACAAGTGCTTTGCGAGGAAGTAGATGCAACAGAGATCACACAGTGTTGCTCGGCACGGTTGCAACAACTTTAATGAAAGTATTTCGCGTTTTCCGCCTAACTTGAGCTCCGAGAAAGGGCCGTGAATTTTTCAAAAAGGGGATAGTTGCTCGGTCCGGTCATTTGGACGCGTGTCCGTTCTGACCGGACGACGTCAGAGGAAATGGGTCACGCTTCCAATGCCGCTGGTCTGCGTCTGTCTCATTGTTCGAAGGTCGTTATGTATGCTCTCCCAGCATTGGGAATTCAGAGCTTCGCCCTCTAGCCCCATAAAGGAAACGATAGCAGAAGGAGGAGAGAGGGAGGGAGGGGAAGCGAGGGTCACAGCTCTGCTGCCGGAATCGGCGATTTCGACAAGTCAGGACGGCGAAGCAGTTTTGGAAGCTCGAGATCAAAGAGATTAGGACTTTACGACCCGGCGAACGCTTCCACTTGCTTGAACATGCGCGTTTCGGTGTCCGAGCGGCTAATGCGTGTGTTTAACTCGAGTTGGAGGGGGTGGGGATGTTTAAATCTTCTTTCGAGAGCTACGATTAAAACTTTCCGCATTCGGCCCCTCTCGGCCGTTGTTTTCAGTTCAAAGCTGCAATGAAGAGGGGTTTTAAAAGTGAAATGACTTCGAGTGTTTTGTTTTGATACTACTCTTATACAAGCGTAAGTGTTATAATATGTTACTATGATGCAATCAGCTAGTTGTTATCTAACAGTTAAAACAGAACTAGGTAGTGTTACAAAATCAAGTTCTTTCTCAAGAAGTGTAGAGCGATGCACTCGGCTAATGTACAGTCTGTTAGTTACATAGTGAAAGGGGGTATTTGGACCTTAGTATATATATAGCCTACAGTTTTAGAAATGAAGACAGCGTCGCCACAGTGTCTTCTACGCTGTAAAATAAACCGGAACAAACCGCCTGCATATAGAAAGATATTATTTCCAACGAATGTGTAATCAGGTGGTGGGCGTTGCGTATACGGTCCAGTAGCGGGCTGCGCTAAAGTCGTAGTCTAGCAACACTGTGCACATCTGTACCTATATAAAACCCAGCTCAACTAGGGGGTGGTGTTCAGTATTATTGCTGCGGATTTACCACTCCGGAATTAGAATGATTCCGGAATGATTCCGCACTCTCGCGGCCCCGGAGTGGAATGGGAATGGAATGGCGGCAGTGCTGGGGGAATGGAATAAGAATGGAATTAGATGCCTTTGGCTCGGAATGAAGTGAAAATGTAATAAGCTCGATTCTTCAGCAAGCTGTGTTGAATTTCATTTAGGGCAAACGGGCTAATGGTGCAGGTCATTAGGACGTGGTAAGTGACACTTGAAACAGCATCATTGCACGGGAGGTGTCCGATGGCTTGATTATCTCACTAGTGCGGGCACCGTCGAGGATGAAAATGGTGCACCATCAGTGAAGCAACCAAAACTGAATCGTTGTAGACAGACAAGGTGCCTTTCCTGGCGCCGCGAGACGCGACAAATCGGCTGTTGTAGTCATGCGCGATTAGTATGTGTATTTTAGCGAGGCTGTCGAACTGAACCGAAAACAAGAGCTAAGCTAGCTGTTCTTTTTTTTACTGAACTGGAACGAGACTGTAACCGAAATAAACATTTCATATTCAGCCCAAACCGGAAAGGAACCGTAATTCCATGAGGCGGTTACCAATTTATTGGAAACGGTTTAACGGAATAAAATCTAATTCGCGCCTTCTTGCGTGTGGAGGTGCGAAGTCAATTAAATATTCGCGACGGTGGCGTCAGGGCCTTCGTTTTGAAGAAACAAACGGCAGCGACGACGTGGAGACAGCTCAATAATAATGCCACAGATTTCACGTCAATGTACAGCACGAATTGGTGTCGGCAAGTCGATCTGAAGGCGTGCACTTGTGTACGTAGTTTCACGTTACGATGAACCGCAAAGGACGCTACGAGCCACCGGAGCCAATTCATAGCACGGAGGGCGTCATGTGTCCTTCCGGTTGGACGGAGTGAAGGGAGAAAACGAAGTCACGAGACAGGCTACGAACTAAGGATTGGCTCGTGTAGCTCGTAGCGTCCATTCCGGTACATCATAAAATCAAACGGAGTATTTCTGCCTATGCCCAAAGCACGGTGGCACAGAGTCTAAAGAAGTATTCTTTGTGTGTACGGGCGTGTGTGTCTGTTCTCTTCTCGTTGCTAAACGATATTCCTGGCGGATGCAAAAACGCAGACATAAAGGTGAAAACAAAAACAAGAGCTTGACGTCTGTCGGCGCGTTTGTTTGGCGGGGGCGAAATCTGTAGGCGCAAAGATGCGAAGCCGCGACGAGCGCGACACTGCGGCGCCGGTCGCCCGACTTTCACAAATCATCGCTACGTTTTTTGTTTTGTTTTTTTGTGTTTTTTTTACGTTTCGTTTAAGGTTTGTCAAGGACGTAATCGGGGAATACTGCCCGATACTCGCTTGCTCTGACAGTTGCCGCGGAAGCTTTGGCGGCGTCGCGAGGGGCGCCATGTGATGACACCCAAGCAGCAAGTGCTCTAAGCTTCTGTGTTGCTCAAGGCACATTTTGGTGCGGCGAAGACATCACCGTGCATCGGTGCGCTGTGAGTCGCGTTCTGTTGGATGTTACAGAGGCGATAATCGATCACCCGGGCCTCAAGGTTGGTGAGTTTCACTCGAAGGAAAAAACGGAGAGACGACAACCAAGAAGTTGAGCGATGCGAATTCAGCGGTGCGCTCGGTAAATACTCTTACGTATCAATACACTGTGTTCTACTACAGTCTGAATAGATCATTTTCTCAAAGTGCTTGTACGACAGCCCTCAGTTAAAAACGGGCACCTCTTTCAACGCGATGAGTGTCATGCGAGATCGTTTTAAGCACACATTCAAGCGTACTCTAGTGATACCAAGGGCATACTTCATCCAAAGGTCTAGGGCCCCAACATCGGAAAATTGTTGAGGTTAAACACGCTGTGTCCGTTTTCAGTTTACACTTGCCAAACTGTTTTATAGACAGATCATTATACATAATTCGGATTGCCTGATATTCACGCTGCCCCTCTTTGCTCTGCAAAATATAATTTTGGTATTGTGCAAGCCAAATGTAAATACCTCCACATACCTTTCTTGCAAATATTATTATTAATATTTTTATAGTGCAAGCTTTTTGGCATGTTATAAAAACTTACATGCTACTAGTTCCAAATAGAGGCTGCATTAGCATAGAAAGCATCTATCTAGTATTGATGGGCTTTTGCACAACTAAAAAGGTTATGAAACATCAATGTCAGAGGCTGTTGTCTGCAGGCGTCAGCAATTGACCCCTGAAGCTGTGGTTGCACACCAATTCCTCGCAACCCCAATAGATACTGTGCTGTCCCAAGGCCAAGCTTAACAAAAGGCATTGCTTAAGATTCTGTTGTGAAGCGGCGAATGGGATGCTGAAAAGCAGGTCCCGTGATTGCGAAGGTGCTGGGCACAGCAACATCCTTTGCCTTTCTGCACAAGGCAGGCTCGCATAACACAAACTTCCCAAGCCCTTTGCTCCTCAAGAGTTCGACCCCGAGGACGGTGTCATCTTTGACAGTAGGGGTCAAGCTGTGCAGCGTTGAAAAGTTTAGACGTGGCCGCCTCTGCTCCCTAAGTATGTGCAGCCTACCAGGGTCACCCTCGTCAAACTGGCAGCGTGGTAGCTGTCAAGGCTGTTGCGACCTTCGTCTTTCCACTCATCACATCTGCAATATACTTGTGTGGATCCGCTTGCAGTTCTGCATCATACTTTTTAACTTACCCAATCTAGTAGACACGGCAAATCTCTTTTGACTGCAGAGCGATCGACCTAACAGGCACTCCAAGCGGCATTCAATTTGCACGTTTTTTTTTTATGGACTACTTATTATAGGTGAAATTGTTTGATATGAGGATACTTTTCTTGATTTGAAGCAATTGCATATGCATTAGAACGACTTAACTCAAGCTCATGGCAGGCAAGCCTGGTATTTTAGAAAATTTTGTTTCGTCTTAGATAGAAGAAGATAGACATGACAAGTATATTTATTCTTATTGCTGTGGTACCTGGGCTCGAGAAACGCGGCGCCAAGCATGTGCTGTTGGAGATTTTTCTTATGGCACCTAAAATTAGAGTTTTATATGTTTGTGATAAGTTTTTTTTTCTGAAAAAGCTTTTTAACACAATATTTATGGCTAGGGTAACCGGGCAAAAATGCAAAGCACATAAGCTAAACTTCGAAGAATTACAGCTGAGAACAAAAGCAGGGCTCCCTCACAGGTGGCATCTCGTTTCTCATCGACTGTGTAAGCATTCTGGCTTGAACAGTGTATTGTTCTAAGAATAGAGAAAAAAAGGCGAAGAATTAGCTGTGGTTGCTGGCATCCACCACTGTTCCACCGTTAATTGGGAAATGTCCGGTTCCTCATATATGAAATTCACATTGACATCAGAAGTTGCAGTACGACTGTCGGTAAATAAACAATTGCACCGAGATTTGCTGACCCAAACGATTTATTCTATGTATTACAATTCTGTTGGGTATTACCAAGGTACTACTGCAACTCTTGTTTCCATGCTATAGCACAGGGAGCGTTTTATTGTAGACGAAAACTGTGCACCACCGTAAGGTGAAGCACGAGTGTGGTCAGTGAAGATGCCTGCTGGGCATGTGCAGTTGCTTGTCCCTCCACAGCCTGCAGACAAGGTACACGAAAGGGCTGATGCTTACAAATACATACATTTTAAACAGCATGTAAGAAAAATTGCATAGAACAGTATAATGCCAGTGGTGTGGTGAGCAGTGGTGTATGGCCATACCACTGATTTTACCTTATCTCATAACTCTCATGCAGTACTGGAAAGAGCAAGAGTGCGAGATTTTGAAACGACGTTTAGTTTATTCGAGCACCTTCCTAACCAGGGAAGTGCTCAGACCAGCACAGTTATGCTGTGGGTTTCCCAGTACAGCATGCTACGTACGAGACGGGCAGCCCTCAGCAATTTTCATTTAGCTTGATCTAATTACTTTTCAGTAAACAGGCATGCTCTGTCGAGCACTTAAGAAAATGAGAAGGGGCAAGCTGGTGGGAATCGGTCAATTCAAAACCCAACAGAAGGTCAGAAAATGAAAAGGAGGGAAAACACAAGACAGCTGCATTCACCCTCTTTTCTGCTATAACTGTCTGTCATAGCTGATTTCCAATGGCACGCAAACTGTTGTTCTCATCAATGTATTTGGTGCAGTGGAAGTCTAGCTCTTCCGCAATGCGTTGAGCGATCAACAAATGATGTGAGCACGAGCTGCTCTGGATCTAACTGAATAATGCCAGGATGAGAATAACTCATTAGTGTCATATGACGCATGTATCCTTCCCACGGTTCTCTACACCATGCTTGCCAGCCAAATTTGAACCTTGACTGCACTTCTCTAAAACTAGGGCATTCATGATGCACTGCAGCAGCATGTGCAATGTAACCAGCTACTCCTGCTGGGTGGGCGAGAAGTCCTAATTGGTGCCGTTAGGGGCAGTGCAGGCCCTCACCATCGAGGGTGGCAGTGTACCTGATGAATGGCGCATGGCTGACAACATGACACAGTTTCAGTAGCACGCATACATGGTTTGCTGGTGATGTCATGTCAGTATAAGAGACACGGCTTTTGGGCACTTCCAAAGCGCCGTGGTATTGGCTACCGCTCGGTATATTTTAGATGCGGTCAATGGAAGAGGCTGCTTCTATTGCCCCGCGCATCTCTGAGCAAGTGTGCCCGTGGCCAAATTGTTATCGTGCTCACCTCCCACGAAAAGGGCCGAAATACGATGCCTGGCCGCGCAAGCACCTTTTGGTTGTTTCGGTAAATGTCGCGTTCTGGTAAATTCAAAAACCCGTTACCTGGTTTGAGGTCCGAACGTTATACGCGCCGAACGTTGTACGCCGATTGTCCTAGAAGCCCACGCGTGTAGTACATGAGGGCGAGGTGATGCGGAGTCTCGCTCTTGCGCTTCATCGTGTTACTCCACCTCGATGCCGGCGACGCTACCTCTTTGTATTTTTGTTTTCGGCACAAGTTTACCAAATTAGACGTTTAGTTTTTTGTTCATTCGTCACCTCATCATCTGTCATTCGTGACATTTTGGTGGAGGTGTGGGACATTAACAGGGAAGCGCATGCTCGACTAGGCATCGAACATGGGTACTTTGCATTGGGAAAAAGCACGACAATCATAGACCACGAGCGCGCTTGCTCGGAGACGCGCGTGGCAATATGTGCTACTCCAGGAACCTGGGTTAGGTCTAGGCAGAAGTTGAAACCGTCAAGTGATCACGACAAAGTTTGCCAGTGTTTCTCCAGTTCAGTACGTAGAAAATATTGCCCTGCGTGGTAGCAGAAACCACCTGCTACTTACTCTTAACTGTACTGTGACAGATTGTGACCTCTAGCCAAAGGTAGAGGGCTCGAATACCTGAGTGCAAAAAATTAAGAGGAATATTCAAAGGTGCACGACGACTATTTTTGCCGAGTTCCATAGGCAACGCCCAGCTAGGAGCGTGCTGCTCCGACAGCCTTTTGCGCCAAATTTTTTTAGAAGTGGACCTTCTATATCAATAGCAAACATCAAGTTTGGAATTGGTGCGCCAGTTTTGCCTTAGTTTCGTTCTCTTGTCAATTTCAGAGTGATGGATGGGTAGCTGTGGTGCTGCAGGGAATGTTTGTTGGAAGCAGGCCGCTGTTGGGAAACGGGACCGGAGACACAGTCTTTATGCAAACTGACACTTATTCCAACTTCGTTTCACACGCACTGGCACTGTTCGAGTTCTCTCCCAGAATGCATCGCACTCGCGGAGTGTCGCATGGAGAACTGGCCTCAAACAAACTTGCCAAATGCACCGAGTGCATTTGGCAAGTTTGTTTGAGGTCGCACGGAGAACTGGTTCAAACAAAATATGACGGGGCCGTATAGCTGACGTAGGTGAATATTAAACATGATGATGTTGCCCAATCCTCGGGTAAAGTCACTGTGCTTAGCTTTCTCGAATGCTTGTTGGGCAGTCACAGGTTTCTGCTGGGGGATTTTCGTCGACGAATAATAAATTTTTCACCCGCACACGGACAGTGGTAAAGATCTCGTGGGCTGTTGATGCGTTTGTTCTGAGCATTTGTTTACACACTGGGATTTTTCAGCGTCCGTACGGCAATAGAGTGACTAAAAACTTGCAAATAAAGCACGGGTTGTCGATTGCTTGCTTTATGAAATAGCAGACGCTCACAATTCAAGCTCGTGTTTGATTCCGTCGCCCGCTGGACACAATTTCTAACAGAAAGTCCACTTTTTTTCATTTAGGTTCCGCTGTGCGAATGACACATCGTAGCAGACGACCCCTTGTCGCCTGCTCCCGCTCCTCGCCGGACGGGGCATGACGGGATTGCATTCTGGCGCACGGTCGATTTTCTCGGTGCAGCGAGTGCATGCACGCGTCGCGTGCCGGCGCTGAAACGAACTCGGAAAGTGCAACTTCTTTTGGAGTGCCGGCCGAAACGAACCCGCTGCTCGCTGCGTGTGGGCAGGCGTGGGCACGAGTGCCGTGAAACGAAAACACTATCAGTCTCATCCATGACACATTGGAGTTTTGTCTTACTCCAAACTTATTTTCAACTCGCATGTGTCGCATGTTGTCAGCTCTTGTATTAGACTCAGTGTAATCTTACAATTTAGCAAAAGTGTTTTTGAGTTTATATCTTTTATTTGTGCTTTACCGGGGCATAGTTGTCCCAAAACATGATTTTAGTTCAGTAATCTGAAACAGTCTTAGTATGACTGCTTCAGACACTCTAGAATGTATACAGAAAAAGTTTTCTAGGATTTATCATTTTAGATGTTCACCTGACTCGTACGTATACCTTGAAGTACTGAAATCATTACCGATAACTGGACTTGCAGCTACGCGGTGTTCGCGCGACCTTGTGTTTTGTTTAAGTGTATACGCTGTTACTTCGATATTAGCTCATTAGTCTCATCTGTGCACTACCACGTTAATGGAAGAAATGTTCGAAATCACCGCACGTTCCGCGTTGACTTCAGAAACTTTATGTCACGATCGGGTCGCCTTTAAAACTATTTAAACTATCTAGACTCATCTGATATACAAATTTTCAATAGAGATTTGTGTCAATTAAAAAAGTGCTCGCCCCATGTATCTGGTTGATGTATATACGTAATTACTGCTGTGTATTTTGTTCTATTTTGTTGTTGGCATTTTTTGCCTTTCGTATTTTTTTATTTATTTGTATTCTTGTTTTACCACTAACGAGTACACCAGTGCTTAGACTTAGGCTGTTACTGGGCACAATAAATAAACGTATTATTATTATTATTAAAACTCGAGTAACCATGTGTGTATTGACCCTGCACCATGTGTACACTTAAGTTTTTGTGAGTCTTGCTGAGACCTTGCTAGAAACATCAACATGGTTGGACCTACAGCATCCTTGGAAGCTGCCGACCAGGCACAATAATGTCAATGACAGCTTCCTCGACCTTCCTCATATGTATGCAAAGTGCAGATAGTGGTCACTGTTTTATGCAATTGCTGAGATGGGCACCAATACTGTCACTTTGGGCCACTGGAGCCAGCACAGTTCACCATGATCACAGTGTAGCAAAGCTGCAACCACGGACCAACAGAGGCCACCAGGATAAGACTACCGACGGCACTCATGCATAATGCATGTACATGACGTGAAATAGGTGCAAACCACGTATCATGGAAATAAATACCTACAGTTTTTTTATACCTACCATTTGGTGTTAGTGGAGCTGCCATCTGTGCTGGGTTCTCACTACCACCCTTGGCCACAGCTAATGCGTCCTGCATGATCCAATTAAACACGAGTTACGCACAATAAATGGACAGCCTTTCTGGTTATGCGTTGATGTAATGCACCATTGCCTGCTCCTTTGAATTCGCGTCTCGGTGTGCCTCATGCACAGGTCTAGAGAAATTAACCCGTGAGCTTGAGCGCTACGATCCGAGCTCTCGAAATAACATTACGAGGCAGCAGACTCGTGCAAAGTCAATAAGACCAAAAAAATAACTCACGCGATATCGTTTCACTACTAGTAGGCAGTTTTAGCAGCCCGCTACAGTGTTCTGCTGTGGCCACGGTACGGCTGGTAAGGCTTTAGGCGCGTGCTGAAAAGCATGCTTCAAAGTTACAGCGCGAGCTCCAAGTAGCAATCCCGCTGCGCACGGCGACGCTACGCTAAAACTGCCCATTGCGATTCCCAGCGCTTACCGACACTGCAGCCGATATGGCGTCTGGCGACGGACGAGGCGCGTCCGCTCTCGAAATCGTGCGTCTTCTCCCGTGTCCTTGCGAGGAATCTTCTCATTGCAACCAGGACTCTGTGCTACTCCTTGAGTTCGGCGACGACACATTGTTCACCTTCCCCATCGGACTGCTGTGAGGCAATCGCGACGTAACAGCCTTTGAATAAGCTCAAATGGACAGCAAAAATTCCAAAAATGAGGCAAATCTTCGTACAGACACACGAGCACCTAAGGAGCGACTTTACGCCGTCAGCCCTACTGATTCATCGCAATCGCGATGCATCTCACGCGTCGCAATCATATAAATTGTGTCACTTATGTAAGAAGACATGATTGATGCGACCTAAACCTGACACCGGTAACTGTATTTAAATCGTACCGATTTCTACATTTACCGAAGTTAAAAACGTTGGTTTTATAAGACCCTCCCATGCGGCGTTGCGCATTTCCCCCTAGGGACATTTTTTGGGTACAAATCCCGATGAAGTGTCAAATCAATCGCCACTCTTCGCCAATGTCATCAACGCTTCGCAATGAAGTTTCCTGCCAGTTTAGTTCGACGCCGATTGAGATAAGGCTCCTCCCACCGGCGACGTCACTATGAAGTTTCTCCATCTCTTTTTTTAGTATAAACAGGCTCTATCTGATAATTTGCTCTCAAGACATTTTCCCAGATTTATCATGGCGTGTTGATACAGAAACCCGTGGAAGCGATAATTTGCCCTTACTCGTCCAGCACAGAAAGTTAACGAGACCTCCGAGTGTGCCACGGAAATATAAAATTACAAATTGGCGTATATTTCGATATTTGAATATGCTACACTATAAACGTCCTGATACATTGCACAACTTTTCTTCGTTTGTGGGCAAATATTCCTGACCGCAAACAACATGATGGGTATCTATTTCATCAGATTATAGACGTGTTGGTGGATCGCATGAAGCACTAAGGGCAATACGGCGCAGAGCCGAGCAAAGATACCGCCGCTCAGGGTGGCTAGATGGCTATAAGGAGGGCCAGCGTGTTCAAGGTCTTATACAACGTAAACGTGAGCAACTTGTAAAATATCGATGGCGGCAGTTTTGTGCTAATCTATAGGCTGCAAGTGACCTCACGATGACGTGCATTATTATTAGAACTCTTCAAACGCCAGCTATTTATAGGTTCCCGCTACGATCTATGGCCCTATCTAGCAGACTTGTACGTAATCCATTACACGCAATAAAATTAATTGCAATCCCTAACATTAATCAGTAATTGTTTGTGATAAAGTAAGTGAATGATTGTAATTTGTTAAATTTTTGTTTTCATTCGCGAAGGAAAAATGAGGGAACTTTAAATACCAACAAAAAAAATCATAATTTTTTTTTTGTAAGTTCTACCGGAATCACGCTGTCACCTGCATTTACAAAACGCAAGGCCTGTCATTCTTTAGATGCTCAAAGCCTATCTTTACGTCACGCAAATCGTCACTCGTCAGCTTGCTCGCCCACAACGAAGTGGGAGGAAAACTGATGCAAGCAACCGGACTCTCCCTGCAAGCAATATTAGGCAAACTCCCGAGTTCAAAGTGTTTCCTTCCAACAAAAGACAAACAAAACAATTTAAAAAAAATAACGCCCAAGGGCTCGCGAGTTGGTGTAGCGGATCTGTGCGCGCCTTTTCTTTTTGTCTCTTCTTTTTTTCTTTGCTTCCTTCTGGCCGAGAGGGAGAGAGCAGATGACTTCTTTGTGTCAACTTCAGGGACCAAGATATGCTACACTGGGGAGAAGAGCGAAGTTTGGTGGAGCCGTAGTTAGGACACAGCGTCTCAATGAGCCAACAGGATCTAGCTGACGTTTTAGGTGTCGAGCGGGTAGGGGAGGTCTTGCAAACGCGTTGTTTTCTGACCACTCAGTCGCGCGTCCAAGGGGCAGCCCCTTTTTGAAAAAAAGTGGACTGAAAATGTGTTTAGTGCAGCGGACGACATCTTCACATAGAAACGTGGCAAGATGTCCGATAAGACTTTTTGAGTGCCAGATGGTGTTCAAGGTCACAGAAGTGCGAATTGCGGCAACAATAAGCAGTTCCATAACACTTATGTCTTGTTTCTTAACCTTGCAGAGTAAGGTTGAAAGTAACGCCGCGAAAGTAACGGATTACTTCTTGAAGTAACGGTTCCTTACTTTTATGGAAGGGTAATTGTAACTGTAATTAGTTACTTCTGGCGATGGGTAATTGGCAATGTAATTCCTTACTTTTTTTAGTAACGTGTGCAACTCTGCCATCTAGAGGCTATCAGATCTACAAAGGCAGACGCGTTTTGCAAATTATTAGTTCGACAAAGCACTGCACCTGGGACACGTAAATGCACTGCCTCGTGTGTCATCGCCAAACAAACAATTAAGAACGAGTTTACATCCTGTGATTTGGAGCTAGATTCTGTTTTCATAATGAGAGAACTTCAATATGCACACATTGACCCATCGGGGAAGGTCACCTGGCTCGGATTTGATCACATGGGAGGAACTGATCAACATCGGTCCACGTGCGCTGAACTTCATTTTGAGCCCGTTCAACTTTTTGGGGATCAAGGAAAAAATAACAGACCAATGGAAAGTTGCTCAGGTCCTGCCACTTTTAAAGGTTGGATAAACACCCATGAATCTAGCCTCCTCTCGACCGGTCAGCCTTACAAGATGGTTAGGTAAATTTTACGAAAAGACAATTATTAATCAACGACTACAATGTTGGCTAGAAATAAGTGAGGTTTTATTCGAAGAACTAGCAGGACTTCGGCCAAAATGCTGCACGATGGATTGCGTTCTATATTTGATAACGCCCATAGATCATGAATGTGGACTCGGAAAAATTACGATTGTTGTATTTCTTATGTATCAACCGCGCATACAATACACTAAGTCAAATTCACATTTCATATATAGTCCGTTTAACGGCAACATATCAAACTGTGGGAGGCTGCGACCACTGCGTCCCAATAAGGGCGCCGGAGCAAGGCTCCCGGGTCGAGGCCACCGGGACCTCGTTACCGCCACAGCAACAGAGCCCTCCGCGGCAAAAAAGTCGTTCAAGACTTTTTTTTTTTTAACGGAATTTGAACTCGCGCGAATCCATTTATATTGAGAAGATATGAAGAATAAAGAATAAATAATTACAATATTATGAGTTTCAATTATATTTTAACCAAAAAGGGACGCCACTTACGCATCCGCTCGATTTTGTTTTCGTCTTGTAGTGCCGTGGCGATCACGGATCACGTGCCTCGATCCGACGCTCTTATTGGATCGCGGGGCCCTAGCCTCTGAAGTTTGCCAAGTTATCGTGAAACTGAGTATTAGCCCCGAGAAGTTCGCGTGGCGCCCCCTTACGGCGAACCGGGGTGACGTCACGGCGAGGAGAGAATTTTTCCCCGACTCGCCCCGCTCGCCCTGTGGAGGCTGTGACGACGCTAGCTGTCGGCGCGCTCGTTTCTATTTAAATTTTTTTGACGTTTTTTCCGTAGGAAGTGTAAATTTTTATATGAGCCTTTATTTAGGTATGGCCTGTAGCTACAGGCGAAACTTCAACCAACATTTTAAGCATGTTGACAGGGCAGGCAACGCATGAATCGCAGCTGGTATATGAAAATAAAGAAATATGGCCACAATTGCAGGAGCATCATTATAGATTTACATCTCGCACAATAAATACTGTTGATGGTCTGAATAAATTGACAGGTTATGTATACTATTTTTCTTTTGTATCTCTGTTTTTAAACAAGATCGCCGAAGCAGAAAAGCTGCATGCTCCTCGAGCAACATGCTAAATACAGTCTGGGCCATGGGGAGAGAATCACAAGTAAGACAGCCCAAGTGCAGGAGAAAAGTAAAAAAAAAGAGACAAGGAACATTTATTATATACATTGCTCGCATTTAACCTTTGCTGGATTCGGATAGTATTTCAAGAGACTACACGGGTGATATTTGTGGACTTGTTTATATCAACCCTGAAGTAATCTATAACAAACGTAAGCGAAGGTGTCTAGCTCGTTATTAGTCCCTTAAGCCCTAAAATTGAGATTTACTTAAATTGAAGTGTCCTGAAGCTAAAATACCAGAAGCTTTTCTCACGCAGACTGTCGCCCTTCACAGGTTCCACATTTTCTGCTACCAGTGCTGCATCTACCACTGGACAGACGTTCGAATGCTTGCTTTTACTCCTGTTTTGCTCTGTTGTCAGAGAGTCCAGCTGTAGGGAGTTTGAAGGCTAAGGAAGCTTTTAGGGACCTGTAGCAGTCTGTTTTAATTGGAAATGACAATTCAGACTAAAATGTGTATTTTTTAATACCCAAGGCTAGAATAAAGAATGTCAGGAAAAAGTGTAAACATTCCAAATTACGGCACTATTGCTGTGCAAATTTTGGGCAGTTCAATACATCTCATACAGCCAACTGGGGGAATTCGGCCGTTTTTGCTGCTACCATACAAACTAATTTTCAGTAATTGTGCATCTTCTAAGAAATATGCCTGCATACGTGTATAAACTATATAATTAATTCACGAAGAAGCTACATTTATGTAAGACAGCCCTGTTCCACGAGCACTTCAAAGATCATCAGACGCAGGGCCTTCAAGAAATCTGCGAACCAGCGCATGCAGAGTGGCAGCACAGAGTCGGGGTCGCGAGCTAATTTGCCGACCACCCAAAGGCCTATGATATAAATGCCCCTTCAAATGCCTTGAAAGCGGGATTTAATATCGCCCTAGATCATGAACAGGCAAGGAACAGAATTCCAGCGTCAGAAACACTTGCGCCACTGCTTCACCGACCCCTCGCAAGATTGCCTTGTGTCGTGTGGACGGGCGAGAAGGTTCATCGGCGGAATTGCCTCCTCCGATAGCTTTCGGGATTTGTAACCCAATTTTAAAGGTAAAAGGGACGAGCAGGCTTATAAAATGTACGGAAGCACGTCAATATCGGCCTAACTCAACGTCCTGCACAACGGGTAAACTAAGTTCAACTCTTCGAAGAGCTTGCGGCACACAACGCCAAACCAGGAAACCGGTGCTGGGAAGCGAGCCGATGCGAGATCGCTGAGCGGAGTACTCCCCCTGACGTCACGGTACACCTCACCCAATCAGGGCGCGGCGACCGCAGCGACGCTTGTGTTCGCTCTCGGGGCTAATAGTCTAATACAACTTGGAGTTTGAAAACAAGTTTTACGGTGGACAATGTTTCTAATGACTGCAGATGGAGATAGCACGAGGCATAATCTCCGACACGGCGTACCTCAAGGGAGTGTACGAAGCCTTACTGTACTGAATACGCTCATGGATATGCTTCCCGGTCGCCTCCCGTCACCACTTTATGTGACGATATATGCAGATGACGTCTGTATATGGGCTTGAGGCTCATGTCCAAGAACGTTTCATGATCAACTTCAAACGGGATGAGCCTCTTACGCGAAATCCTAAATGAACAGGGCGTGAATATTGCGCCTTCAATATCAGTAATGCTTCCGTGCACGAAAAGGTGACTTCGTGAAATCGAGCTACAAATTCCGGGTCAAACTTTGGAGCGCGTTTCGCATCATCGCTTTCTTGGAGTGGTTCTGAATCAAAGCATTCCTTGGATAAAACTGATCATTGTGCTGAATGCAAAAGTAAACACAACGATCAACATATTACGTTATTTTACTGGATTTTGTTCAAGAGACTCTATAATATTCATGATAATTCTGCATGCTGCACTAGTTTGGTCAATTATTACATATTCACTCCCAGCACTACATAGATTATCTGCAACACAGGAAAGTGGACTGCATTACATGATCGCCCGTAGTCATCGGATCTGCTTGGGCGTCCCGCGTCCAACTTACGGAACACTGGTTTGAGCAGAAACAAGACCGCTCCCTCTTCAAACGCGTCGCGAACGTGACTCATTGCGCCATTTCTAACGCTTTTCCAGTCGGAATCTTCAAACACTTGCGGAAAATTCGATAACTAGGACGGGTTCACATATTTCCTCTACACTGACATCGTCGAACATCGTCGTGCCGGATTACATATCGTGTGTTCCGACCATTGATCGATCACCCTGGATGTTTGGCGTTACAGACAAATTAGCACGAAACTACCCAGCCTTAAGGAAAGTCTGAGCAGATCTCTCTTTGTGATTATTTAGTTGGCGCTTTCATACTTGCATGATTACTATAGAGATCACATTAAGATATACAGCGATGGCTCGACGACAAATGAGGGCTCAACCTCAGGTTTCCTAATACCATCAATGCAAGGGAAGGAATCTATTCTTTTGTCACACAGACCTCCTCTACTGTTACAGAACTTTATGCCATTTGTGCGTGAGTGGATTATATACAGGACGTAGACCGACAAAACCAGTGGGTTATTGGCACGCACTCCAGAGCAGCCCTCAGTGCTCTTTCTTCAATAGAGTCTGGAAACCCGGCGTATACGTTGGTCTACCAGCTAGCTGATATAATCAATCGGGTCACAAGCAATGGTCATTCATTAAAGCGATACTGGAGTCCCTGACATAGCGGGGTCTCATGAAGCATGGAGGCAGACAACTCGCCACAAGTTCACATGCATCGGAAATAACTGAAGAAATTCCTTTTTCCAAAAGAGACATAATGTATTTGATTGCACATCAATTCAAAGAAGTAGCAGTTCACATAAGCTTTAATAAGGCAGGACGGCAATTTATATGTCCCTCTCGTAGCGTCATAAGCAATAAACACACCTGTTACTTTTCTAGTTTCTGGAAAGCAATGTTTATTATTGTTTTTATTACTCAAAGCGAGTGCTATATCCTGCCACATGTTGTTTTCATTCAGAGGCTCCGCTATACCATTTTTTTTTTATCGGAGCCAGACACGTGCGTATACCACCGGACCTTAAATATAGTACATCAAATTAAACTATAGCTTCCTGAAAATGTACCGTTCGGCGTTCTAAAATTTAGTTTTCGTGGCGTAGGTGGTCAGATTCTCAGATCGTGAATTGTAAATTTTCCTCGCCGCATTGTTTTTTTTCTCCCGTTTTCGCAATAAAACACGCCTTACCATGGTCGGATCAAATACGCCAGCGACGGCAGTCATTTACGAAGGATTGAGCAACGGAAACATTTTCACCCGCCATTCATGAATTGCCACAGTTCGTCAGAATCTCAATGACTTGACTGTGTAGAGACTTCCGTGCCCAGAACCAGAGTGCATGTAGAGACCGTCGTGCCCAATTCAGAAGTAACTTTATTCTGCCATAATATAACAATATAGCAAGTCGCCCAGTGGTGGCACAGGGTTGCCTGCGGCAATCTCGTATACGAGGGTTGCGCCCTCTACAAACTGCACAATGAAAACGGCAAAAAAAAAAAAAAACGATGTCAATCAGTAAACAAAATTTCTATGGCGGGGATCGCCAGCGTGAACAGGAAAGCGCCGATGCCGGCCTATTACTGAACTTCCATGTAAATACTGACCATCAAAGACAGAAAAGTACCGATTCCGGGCAGTCACTGAACTTCCATGTAAATACTGGCTATCAAAGACAGCAAAATACCAATGCCGGCCAGTTTCTGGAACCTCCATGGAAAGAGTGGCCAGGGAAGACAGCGACAACCAGATGCCGGCCTGTCACTGTAACTTCTACAGCTGAACTGGCCAGTAAGCAAGACGAAACCAAGACGCCGGCCGGGGCCGGTAGCTCACCGGCACCAATGGCCGGGCGCCGCCATCCTGCTACCAGGATCAGCCGGCGTACTTGCGATGCCGGCGGACGCTGTGTGCTACCTGGGAATATCTTCGTGGTGGATCCGGATTTTCGGTTCCGTATCTACAGCGATATCCCAAGAAAATTTGAAACAAAGCTTCACCCCCTTCAACTGAACGTTGCTTTCACGAGAGATTCGCTACTAAATAATAAGATTGATGGCTCTAAATTTGCTTGCGGTCAGGATATAAAAATAATCGAACATATTTTAATGAACTGACCTCGCTTCGATCGCAAAGGTCCCAACTAAAAGTGCGGCTTGATATTGTGGATAAAAAGCATTTCATCGTTAGTAAATTGTTAAGGCCATGGCCCAATTAAAGTATGGAGAAACAGGATATCCTGGAAATAAAAAGGTTCATACAAGCCTGATATCATAGACAAATGATAGCTTTTTATTTGATAATATTAAACTTTGTCGTGATATGAGTGATTCTAACAATGTGTGTGTCGGTATGAACAAACTGGTGACAATTTGTAAAACTCAAAGTGACACATCATACCAAGAACAAAAGTGCGGTTCATTACGTTTTTTGATCGTATTTGTGTCTGTATGTGCACACGTGTTGGTGTGTATAACCAGTTCGTGTTGTTATTCAAGGATCATTGCCAGTGTAAAGCTGGGGTCGCACCGCATATCTGTTGCGCGGGGCGAGACCCGTGGGTGCCGCTTGGGACGATCTTGCTCTCTCATAACTCCGCGTCGCTCAAGCGGAGTTATGTGTCCGGGGGCTACGATTTATATAGCGGATGTGGCGGGGCCGTCGAGCTCTGGACGGGCGGTACTTAGGCGGCGTCTGCAGGTTGAATGCTGTGGGGTCCGTGGACCGTGTAAGTTCAGCTGTAGACAGTTTTTTTTATTATTATTATGTCCGTTATAGGTAGGAAAAGGGGGGGGGGGGCGGTATGAGATACGCTGAGGTGCATAAATGCATCTATCTGTTCGAAGGGTTTCATTTCTATGTGGAGTAGCCGGTCACTCCTTATAATGACTAACATCGCCATTTATTATTTTTAACGCATATTGAAGAAGGAAAAAAAGCTCGTAAAGCTTATCATGTGGCAAACACCTTAAAGTGAGTTTACTTAAAACGCTCTCCAACTTTCCAATTTGCACTTCGGAACTTAAACGAATAGTCAACATAATTAGCCAATTCGACTCAATTAAATAGATACCCATCCGCACTAACAAAAATTGTTGCACTTTCGTAAGACGCCTGCTAACGAAATACATTTGGTTTCAATCCGGCAGACCGCTCCTTTTTTTTTAAATTTAAGTTTCCTGCAAGTTATCTGGGACTCCATGTATATAACGTTTTAAAAAGAACTGGCCGCGCTTTAAAAATTACAAGCCTAGTTGGTATAACGTTCCCTGAACCATCCTGCTCAGTGTCGCCCCCGTAGGTTTCTTTTGTACTTTATTTTTGATTACTTATTTCCTGCTTCGTTATTGACCGAGCTCCATACGTGGATTGCAGCAATCGGCTCTTCCGAGCGTTTGCAGGAAAGTAGAATCACCAGATTTCTTAGATCGTAGGAAAGTGAAAAACACCATACCGTGCTAACATTAAATGCGCATTTAGATCATTTGGCATGACGCCCTTCAAAAGGGAGAAATAATTCACTACAATAGAATAAGCTAGTGTTCGCCTTACGCGGCCTTTGCCCGAATTATTCAGGCTCCACCGGGGGCCCAAAAGGACGATTTGGAGAGCGCAATGCGACGGCACTCTCAAAGAACACGAATGTCCCCATGGAAATTTATGGGATATTCATAGGACGTTATGTTGCTCTTCGGAAGTCAACAGGGTTTTTGCTGAGATAGTCTCTGCCCCCTTCTCAATACCTCGGGCATCATCACCTCGTGGGTCGCCGATGCTTCTTACGAATATTTCATGTTCGCGCGCACAGATCGGATGAGACATCTTTCGGTATTCCAAACGGAAGGACACCTGGATGGCTGTCGGAAAAAACTCTTCCCTTTATTTCGATTATTCTGTCTCTTTCCTCCGGTTCGTGTAGCTCCTGGTTGACACAAAGCGAAGACGAGGGCTGTGTTCCAAATCATGCCCAAATAAACCCGAATTACTCCAGCGGGTTGTGTCACGTGACAACGCAGATTGAAGAACGCTGGACGCGGGTAGGTTTTGGAACGCCAAGTTACAAAACTCTTCGCCTGGAGTAAGATTGAGTAAATTTTGGAACACGGCCGAGAGTATTCATGACTCATGGTATATGGCAAACTTTTGTCTTACCTGACGTTCGACTAGTTCTGTGAACCATAGGACCTTTAGCAAAGTTCGACGATGTTCGATATTTGAACAGTGTTGTGCGGCTTCTATATAACATTTTGAAATTTCGGGAAAGAATATTTCCTAAACAGATCATCTTATTTTCACAAAATGATTTTAATGTGAATTTACCCACTCTAAAAACAATGATATGTACTTTTAATTGCCTCGTTTAATGATGTAAAAAATAAACAAAATGTGCACAAAAAATAGTGCACTTTTCTATCTCAGTTTTCGCGCATACGCATAAAAATCAAACTCGGGACGAACTTCAGTCAAACGTTTGTCGAACTTCGTGTTAAAACTTCGAAAGTTCGGACCAGCTCGAATTCGAATCTCGACTTTTTCTTGAAATTTTTATTCATGAGCGTTAGCTGTGAAGAGTTTTTTTTAGGAATGTCCAGTGGTAGTCACACTTGTTTATAACTAGGAAGCGCCCGGCTTTCTCCGGTGAGCGCTTGACCGGTGGCATTCGCGGCCACTTATCTAGTCACGTGGCAGAAGATGGAACAGCCGCTCGATCGCAGGCCGCCGAGACCGCCCAACGCGGGAGGCTGCTACACCCTGTTCACTCTTAAGCTGAGACCAGAAGCTCCGCCTTCAGCGCGAGCTCGCTGGCTTCCACAATGCGTTGGTCGGACCTACTTGTACGTTCACACTCGTATTATCAAGTGCAGAAAGCTCGCACTGAAGGCGGAGCTTCTAGTCTTACCCTAAGGGTGAACGGTGTATATCAAGCTCCTCGCAAAGGTTATTAAGTCTTATCAATAGAAACCAAAAATTAAAGCCCGAAGGTTTATAAACAATCTGACCACCAAGAAAAAACTTAATTGCGAGGTTGTACCTTTAAAACGATTCCCCAAAGCTCTTATCAAGCCGGCGTAATGTCTGTCGGCGGCCCCTAATGGAACGGGCAGGGGGCCCTGTGCTACACGGCAAAATCAAACGGGGCAGGTAGTCCGGGACATCGTCGCCGTCGAGGAATGGTCAATGCCGTGCCGCTGACCAATCGCAGACGGCAGTGATGGCCCACCCTCCCTGTCGCGGTTTGGTCCCTCCGTGTAGCGTAGGTAAGCATAGGGCCCTAATAGCCCTGTCAGACGTGCTAATTCAGTGCACTTCAACCAAGTGCACTTCGCCTTTAGGGTCATTTCTGTATTGTACCACACGACTTCTTCCTGAGGAACACACTTGGCTTCGGGTGAGTTTGACGAACACACTTCACTCGATCGAGTGCGTGACATCGGTAGCAGTGTTTCAACAGTAAAACATAACAACACAGAAACCAAAAACGCGGCGTAAATTTTATTTTATAAAAATTAAGAAATTCGTGAAAGATAGGACGGAGAAGAGTGGCACCGCAAAGAAATAGTGGGGTGTATTTGGAGTTTAGGTTGATCGGTACCAAGATTAGCGCCGCGGTGCATTGATAGAATACGACGACAAAGTCGGTCATTCCAAGGCTATCTTGGTTAGCAGAGAAGGAGAGAGCCTTCTTTCATCTCAGCATGTAACTATTTGAGACGGCACGATAATTATGATGTAATTAGGCAGTGTCAGGGCCTTCTCGTAGACCTCCGTCGGACGAAGCAGAACGCCAAAGTTGGATATGCTTCTTTCTTTATATTGGCTTGCGATGATCGATCAGAATCATCCAATTGGCGTAAAAATCGTTCAATATTCTAACATTTTTTTTAGAGCGCAGCTCGTGGCGCCTGTTTCCGGGTTGAGCGGCGTCGGCTTTAGCGCAACCGCGCGCTGCTTTATGCGATGTTTTCCAAAATGACGTCACACATGCCGTCACGAGGGTAAAATTTCCCTGCTTAATTTGGAGGCAAACATTTTCCGCTAAGTTTGGCGGGAAACTTTTCTGCTAAATGTAGCGGGAACGTTTTACCTACGTGACATCACGTGACGTCACGCGTGAAATTTCAAGTAACGTGTTATGTGACGTCACACGCCAATTGAGCGAAAAATTTAGCGAAAATTTTCCGCTAAATGGGATGGGAACAGGAGAGGAGGATGGGAGGGTACGGAGGGGGAGCAGCTACATACCCTCCCCTTGGTACCCTTCCCTCCTCCTCCTTAAGAGCTGCGCTCCGATTCGGGATTACAGAGAATCGTAAACGTCTAATTTTTTTAACGTGTCTTTATTAAGGGGTATCGGTGGCCGAGTGGGCTAGCGCACACCAGAGCGGAGTACGTGGAGAGAAAGCTCGCGCTGCAGAACCCAGTGATCCTGAGCTCAATCCCTATCTTATACAATCTTGTGCGCAACAAAGATGAGGACAAAAGCAGAGAAGAGGACACAACAAGGCGCAACTTTCAACTGAATTGTATAAGATGTCAAACCAACTCGCCCAAACAACCACTCTTCTCAATCCCTAGCCCTGCCCGAAGAACACATTTCCGATGGAGTGAGTTCGGGGAGCACACTACGCTCGCTCCGGCAGACCGAGTGTGTAATCTCGATAGTGTGTTCAAGGAGTAAAAATAATAGAAGAAACTAACGCTGCGTAAAATTAGTCTTATTTCGATAGAAGTAATGGACGTGCACTTGTTTTCTGTTGGCAAGAGAATAGTGCATTGTAGAAAAACAAGCGGCTAATCTAGTTACCAGCCTTGGCCCTTTCGCGACGGCCAGGAGGCACCTACAAGACCCAGGAATCTGAAGGTGGCAGTATACACGCGAAAGGCTTGCTTGAAATGGATCTCGGCCAAATGGAGCAAGTTCTCCGAACCACCCTTCGTTCCTCTGGAAAGTCCACCGTTCTCGACTGATTACGGGTAGGCTCTCGGCCATGAGAGCGACTATAATGAAGGCATTGGCACGCAGCTGCTGATTGATGTCGCTCGAAATTCTTGCCTGTGCGTTGGCATCCAGCTTCAGCCGCCGCTCATGTGAAAGGCGTTGGGCTCTCATGAAGAAAAGTACCCCCCCCCCCCCCCCCCCACGCGCTTCCACTGCCGAACATCGCGGATATCGCTCTCCAGCTCGTCCTCTATACACTCCATGATGTTTCGTTGTGGCGAGTGGCCGAGTGGGCTCCCGCGCACACCAGCTCGGACCACGCGGAGTGAAATCTCACGCTGCATAACCCAGGGATCCTGCGTTCAATCCCCACCCATGCCTGTTTCGATCTGAATGAGCATCTTACCGGCATGCGGTCGTGTTAGAAACCCCAGGAGCGGTCGTACTGTACTGTCTAAATTTCTCATCTACAGCTGGGAGACAAGTCACCAGTTCAGGCAGACTATGTTCTAGGCTGTATAAACACACACACACACCCCAATTGTTTTTTGTTTGATTTTTGTTGTCGCGAATGAAAGTGATGCCTAGATTTTGGATTTGCCTGGCTTGTAATGGCTGATCATAGTCGTCAAATCGAATGTATATTTGGGTTAAAGCTCGTGACTTAGCTCAACACCGTGTGGTAACGTGCTTTAATAAGACGACGAAGCTATTTATGAAAATATGCGTATGCACTTTAATATTTTTCGCGCCAATCACTTTACCCATCGTCATTGCCATCATTCTGGAGTCACACCAAGTTTTCCCGTGTAGCGCCAACACACTTGGGGTGTGTGTCGACGGGTTGAAGTGCACTCGCTTGAAGCGCACTAAACTAGCCCGTCTGACAGGGGTGTAAGGCACCCCTCGAGCCGACCGTTCAATGTCACCCACGTGGCTATGCGGAGGGCAAGTTCGTCTGCTTCTTGCGCAGGGGGTAGCGGTGACGTCAGAACGCCGAGCCCTGATTGGCTGATCGCGACCCCCTAGCTGAGCGTCGTCTGCTCCTTTGCAGCGTCGTCTGCTCGCAACGTCGTCTGCGTCCGTCTTACCTTTCCTGCGACTCTCGGAAGTGCAGGCGACGAGCTTAGGCTAAAAATGTGCGTAAGACATAAATTCACGAAACGAAATTTTCGTAAGTTTTGCGCAGGTTACGACAAAATCCTACGACATCTCCGAAGCTCTCTTACGCACTTCTTACGATCAAATCAGCACGGCCGACAGCGTCGCGGTCGCGACGACGCACGGACGTTTATTTTTCTTTGTGCGCTTCTCACGCGTCCCGACGTCAAGCAGCAAGAAAAAAGTAAAAAGTACTTGAAACAGACCACGACGAACAAGAACGCTGGATCCACAAACACCCGGGAAGAGCTCCAACGGCCACGATTCCACCGAACGCGACCAGGCGAGCACGGCAGTTAGGCCTAGCGGGCACTCCGCGACTCGGCGACCGTCTGCCCACGACCGGCTGGTGTGCTGAATGGAATATGCCCGCGCGACCCTTGTGAACCCTTCCCGTTTTATACTTTGATCGCTGACCTCAGTTTTAGATTAAGAGGTCAATTTCTTCCTCTGGTTATCTCCTTGTGTCCCGAGACAACGGTGACTCTCGCCGGTGAAAAAGCGGTGAATCTCCGACAGACGCAGGAAAGGTAAGCAGCCATCGCTTTGACTAGCAGACGTAAAGCAGACGACGTTAACTGCGCCAACACGCCGACGCCGTTAAAGAATGAGGGGTTTCGCCGCACACGAAAGGAGGGAAAAAGTATTTGGGAGCGAACTTGCGGACACTAACACGCTCACTCTCGGTTCCTGGCAAATAAACCTCGGCGCCTCGGGACACCTCGCCAGTGACTCCTTTGACTTCCCTCCTTGATGCGCGTCTGCTAGTTGTTAGACAAAAACAACGTACCGCTCGAGTTGTTTCGTCCGCCCCCTCTTAAAGGCGAAGTCGAGTTCGCTCCGAAAGTCGCAGGAAAGGTAAGACATATGCAGACGATGTTGCGAGCAGACGACGTTGCAAAGGAGCAGACGACGCTCAGATAGGGGGTCGCGATCAGCCAATCAGGGCTCGGCGTTCTGACGTCACCGCTACTTCCTTTCTCATGCGCAGAAGACGAAAATGAGCCCACTTGCGAGGCGTATAGGTTAGTTGTCGCGTGTGCCACCAGTCGAGCGGTCTCCGGAGAAAGCCCCGCGCTACCGCGGTAGAGTAAAGTGTGATTGCCCACTGTACGTCCATCTCCATACTCCGTCTACCCTTAAGCTGAGATTAGAAGCTCCGCCTTCAGCGCGAGCTTCCTGCCCTTGCTAACACAGGTGCGAACGCGCAGGCACGGGCAACCGAAGCGCTGTGGAAGCCAGCGAGCTCGCGCTGAAGGCGGAGATTCTAGTCTCAGCCTAAAGATGAACGGAGTATAATTGCGTTACTAAAATGTGTTTCATTGTACCATTTGTTGCTCTTGCGCTGCATTTGGTAAACGCAGTTTTGATGCCAGCTGTTTTGTGTTTTTTTTATTTGTTTTTTCTATGTGAGCCCTAAGTGTTGCAACTTTCAATAACTCGATGTTTTCTTTCGGCTCACAACTAACTATGCCCTTCGTTTTTCGACACCAGTACTTTATTAAACAAAAGAAATTAAGACTCAAGGCGACTGCATATTTTTGCTTTCTTTCTTAATGCATCAGCTACGTTAGTAGGTATTCTTTCAGATGTAAAAGAGTATAATTGCAGAATATTCAAACTTTATGCTGCGTAAAAGGCGGGCTCCTATGGGAATATTTATTTGTTGTATGTTGTCGCAAACGACAGTAAAGACGTCAATGTGCCAAACGGAAGCAATATGCAGAAACGTTAGAAAGATCTCATTTTATTTTTAATATGTTTGTGTTCTAATGCAATCATATCTTCACTCTTAGAAATAAAGGGTGTGCTTGGTTACGCCCCTTGTCCCATATGTAACAGCCCAAAACTACATTTGCACGTTGAGCCCACTGACGTGAAGCTGGCGATACCATCATTTACCACCGGCTTGATAGCTGTTGGATATAACGTACTAAATACCTAATTTCCGTATCAAAGACTAGAAAAAATAGAGCTGAGGTTTTGCAGCATGGCCAAGAAAACCATGATTGTCCATTCTGTAGTATTTAATGCGTACATAGCTACTTCAATAAGTTGCATTGGTCGACTATCAAGCCGCTCTGAAACGTTGGTATCGTCGGTTCGACGTCCGTGGACTGAGTGTCGAATTGTTGTTTTAGGGTGTTACGCATGAGACAAGGAGTGTACCTCTATACACCCCTGTTTATTAGAGGGTTCATTAAGGTCCATACTTTGTGTTTCTAGTTGTCTTGTTTTAAAACAAGCGCGAAACACAAATTCGCTTAACAACAAGAGTGATTAAGGAAAAAAAAAAAACTTCTATGTGTTGTTTTTGAAGTGCCGTTTTAAAGTTATTAGAAAGCAACACCGGTTTTCGCATATCATCTCTCACTCTTTTTTTATTCCCGAATTCGTATTCGCTTTGCCTGTCCAACTATCGCGCAGCTTTCGTGAGAGATCAAAGGCTCAGTAACTCTCGTGTTTTTCAACGCCTGACGCTTCCCAGGGATCAGTGTTTATTTGGTTTACAAATTTTGTTTTTGTCTTAGAATCCAGAACCCCGAAATGTCCAAAGGAGTCAAAGCAGAACCAAACTTTATATCTTTTTGGCCAAAGTTTGGATATCTCGGTCTTCAATTCCCAAGGACATGCCAAAGTTAGGCTTCACTTCCCGTTTGTTCGAACTTCACTTATAGGGTTTTCACTATATAAGTTTATGCGCCAAGACGATTTCTCTAGGGCCAACATGCTTTGCCAACTAACGAAAGAAATACCAGTCACGATGTTTAAACCCTAATACTTAGAAGGAAACATTAAGATTAGTCAGAAAGGACGGAAGAAGTGGGACAGACAAGCGTAATTGGTTTACTGGGGATAAGAAAAGCACGAAGACGAAAAGTGCCGTGCGGATGCAATTTTAGTGCTCCTTGATTGCCACCATTGCATTGGCTGCTGTGGGACCATATGTGGAACAGAGTATGGGACCCTTGAACCTCCAAGGTTGGGTCAATTAAGGCTTTTTTTGCTTGCGTGCTGCCTGGGTTTCTTCCTTGGACATCGAAAAACAGGCTGAAAATCGGCAAGAATGACATAGATAAACAGTCAGCTATCTTAAACATTTTATTGCGCGTTTGCTCTCCCTCTAAGCATAGGGTGGAGAATCATTGCGTTTCACGGAACAGCGACGCAAGAAAAAGGAGAATAATAAAATAATCAAACAAGATAAGGATAAACAGAAATTAGGTTTGTTTGTTTAACCTTACTCATAAAATAAGTGAACTCGTACAATAAGCAAAACATTCTTTTAATCAATCAATCGTAGAAAAAGGGACGGGGCGTAAAACTGGGAAGAAGCTTTCAACTATTATTGCTATGTAATCACTAGGTTGTCTGCACTCTCACCATTCTGTTGAGCTCCCAGCACAGACGATAAAGGGTCGGTTGTTGTACCTCGAGCCAAATAAATCAAATTCAAGGCAGGCAGCGA
The DNA here is from genome assembly GCF_016920785.2 of Ixodes scapularis. Taxonomy (NCBI): domain Eukaryota; kingdom Metazoa; phylum Arthropoda; class Arachnida; order Ixodida; family Ixodidae; genus Ixodes; species Ixodes scapularis. The sequence goes on along the minus strand of NW_024609896.1, from coordinate 24,535 downwards.
ATGCGACATTTGAAAAGTTTATGTAGTGGGTGATCACAATATTATCAAACGCAGCGCTTAGCGCAAAAGGTTTAATAAGGTGTCCACTTTCCAGCAGAACTTCTTTCTAATACGAAGTTGAACTTGAATCACCAAAATAGTTAAAGTATTTTATCCTCTTTTTTTTTACTTTAAGGCAATTAGAGAACAAGGGTCCGTCATGGTCCATTGTGCGTATTCATTCGCTGCTCGATTTTGAGTATCCACTTTTTTTCCCCCTTCCGAATACTCGGGATAGGTTACAACTCAACCGACCGATTTAAATCCTCGTTCATTAACATTCAGCACCCTCGGTATAGAGATATCTCAGATGAAGGGGGGGGGGGGGGGGGGGAGGGGGGAGGCGGGGTAGGGATGGCGAGTGTGCAATTTGGAGATGCAGACTCGACGGCAGGCTCGCGAGGGGAGAGGAAGGAAAGAGAGGAGGTGAGAGAGTTAGAGAGAGCGCAGCCTGCAGGGACTAGGGAAATGAGGACGAGGGAAAACGTAGAGAGAGGGGGAAAGGCGGAAATGAGACAGGAGGAAGGGAAGATAGCGTCCAAATGGACAGGTGCTTAATGACGCCCCTGGACAGAGCGCTCTGATTAGAATGCATCGCTCGCGTAGATTAGCGTGGTGAACGTTGCCCAGGCCAGTTAGTGGCACTGAAAGTTCTCTAATAGTGCGCAAAACAGACTTGCTGTCACATCATGCAAAAAAAAAAAGATTTTTTAGCATTATTCTTGCTTTGCACGATGTAGCTCTTACAAGATTTGGTTCCCGAGGAAAGAAACGATGATTTTAGCGTTTGAAACGGGTACTTCTCGATAAAATAACGAAAATATTATTTAAGACGCACCAGCATAAATCTTAACACAAAAAAGGGGCAAATTAGTAAGGTTCTGCAAGGAGCGGCACTTTTTTTTTACTGCGGTTCTTGAGATAAATACGGGTATGGTGTGCACCGTCTTTTACAACTAACGACGACCAACTAAAATAAAAAGCTTATCGATGGGAGAAGAGCACGGCGGCTTTTCTTTATTATGTGGAGATCAATGAAGATGTTTGCGCTGTCTTCACAGTACCGGCTACTCAATTTATACCAATTGTAAGAAACCAAAGCGTAAAACAACGCATGATAATGTACGAATATGTCGCGCACATAATGCATAATGCTGAGTCACTGGGCAGGAAACGTATGCGCAGCACCTGGATTCCTCAAAGAATCAAAGAAGAGCTCCTGCGAAGACTCAGTGTAGGGTCTACAGCCCAGTAGACAAATATTGCAGCGAGCAGAAAGTGATTAATTATTGAAATGATCTACGCACCAACATTCTCTTTCTAAAAGAGGCACTGTGTCTGTCGGTAGAGTAAAAAAAAGTAATTGCTTGCAGAAAGCTCGAATTACATTTTTTATATAAGAGCTTTAGTCGATACGAGTTAGCTGACGATAGCACAATGTGAGGCTACACCTGGTTGTGCTTTTTAATTTATGAATTGAACGCGAAAATAATGTAGATGTATTTCACGTGCCAAATAATGGTCATGCATCGCACGCGGTACATTTATTTGGGTCCTACATAATACTTATGTTACCTGGACTGTAAAGGAAGCATGAACAACTTCTTTCTTTAAAGACGTGCTTCTAGCTGCTTCGTGAAACAGCGATTTGTTGGAAAATGAGTCGCTTGTTATTGAATGCGATAGCACTCTTGATGAGTAGACAAATTGTGAAGAAGGAAAGAAACTCCGACCGTTCCCAGATGGAATCGAGCCAATGGCCTCAAGACCCTGAGCCCTAGGCTCGACTACCGCGACGGCTTGTGATGCTGTGGTTATGAAACCTGTTAACAGTTCCTTCGCCAAAACGACGTCGCGGAACGCGTAATTGTAGCACAGGCGGGCAGTTTCGGCTTTAAAACTTCGGGTACACAAGGGCTCGCCGAGGAGAGATTGAGCGCAAGGAGCTCGCACTTACGTCCACAATCGTGCAGGTGTTTCACAGCTTCCAACAGCCGACACGTTTTGTAAAGGGATGTCCGTAGAAGTTATAGGCCTGCTAGAAGTGCAAGGATTGTCTGCATTTTCTGGCAAGAGAAACGCATAGACTGAGCATGACATCGCTGGACCGAAGCGGCGGCATACTTAGGCTCACGTGCTTGCCGTGCCAGTGAAACTCCAGAGAAGATAAAACTGTGTTTGGCTAGGAACAGGGAAACTAAATGTAGGCCTGTTCTGCTACGACCAAGGGCTGAAGGATGGAAGAAAGTTTGTCTCAAGTTTTAACTGCGGAATGTGTCTCTTACAAAATAAACGTCGAAGTGCTAGTCCATTTTGACGTTTTCCTCGGCAAAGCACTGCAGAACCGCAGCCCCGTTTTATTTCTCCGTTATTGCCGAAGCCCCTTGCCTTAGATATCTAGGCAGGAATAATACTTCGTGATCAGAATTTATTCTCAGTTAATATACAAAAGTACATTGACACTTTAAATATACGGCTATAAAAATTCAAAAACATTATAGTCAGTAATTGTTAAATTTTTTTAAAGATTTCCGAGAACTAGACAATCACAGAGAAAAATACTGTGGGCCTGGTACATCTGCCCTTCTTAAATAAAGCATAAAAAAGCGAGTTGAAAGTGGCTCCAATTCTACACTGTCCTGAACACGATGCGCTACCGCACTTTCTTCTTTTTTTCTATCGTTGTGTGGGCTAACTCGTATTTATTCAGTGAATCTACACAAAGCATGTAGAATTATACTAATAAATTATTTTAAAAACCCTCTCGTCCTTTTTTAAATCCTCTTTTTCCTGCCCTCTAACAAAATAATTAGTAAAATAGAAAAATATATTTTGCTTTTGCTGTAGGAGCTGCTAGATCTTGTACATTGAGAAATTGATGAAGATTATTATTCGTTTTCTTTTAATGGTGCATTGTTTCTATAGTCTATTTTATTCACAATTTGTCCATCGCGTGGCGCGGCGAGGCAAGTTTTCACGTTCCGACTAGGCTGCCTGTCTGTTTGCTTACAAACCTTAGCGCGCACTTTTTCTTTTCTGAATTGATTTCAGAACATTACCAGCCCGTCTAAAAACCAAGGCAGGAGGGGAAGATATATTAGGGCAATTACACGCTGCATTCTTTGTACATTGCACATACAAACACTTTCAAGACCTTACCTGTCCATGGTTAGTTAACTCCTAAATACAAACCTGCCGGCCGTCTTTCCTCGGGATGTCGCCTTTTCTGTTCGATTCAATAGCCGTAAATCGGTACCACTCGATGGACGTAAGTTGGACCCTCTTGCGAAGTTACTAAACGTCATCAGTGCTGGCTCAATCACTTTAACCGATGGAAGCGACTGAATGAGACGTCCGTTTAAGAACGCCGGATATGTGGCAGTGAAAGTAACATCATCCACACGATTCCGCAGGACACCATTGTAGCGAAATGGAGGCAATTCCTAAATTTTATTGACGTATAGTTCACAAAATGTTTTGTGTGTGTTTCTGCGCACATGTGTGCACATGCGTGCGGGGTTGTGCGCATCTGTGTGAGTGTGCTTGCGTGTGCGTGTACTTTTGCGCATGCGCGTTTGTGGGTGGATAAGTGCGTTCATACGATTTATTTATTTATGTATTTATTCATTCGGAAATTCTACCACCTCCACTGTATGAGGTATTTTAGGAGTGGCTTCCAAAAAACTGTTAAGTTTTAGTCCTTCCAACACACGCTTCTCTTACATAAAAACCACCAGCGCCTTCCAAACCATTACTGCAGTGTCATGGCACTTCTTGCTCACGGTTTTCTATTGCCTTTCTTCCTGACAATAAAAAAAAAAACAAATACAAAACTAAGGAAAACACCGCGGCAAGAACTATTGAAAGTGTAACTGTAGAAAGTTATCACAATTAGTTAAAGACACAATATATTTTGTTTAATTATTCTATTTTTGAATTGCCCCCGGGAAAAAGAACATATAAAACTGCTGTCTTTAAATTTGTGCCGTTTTAAAGCTGCCCAATAATTTAACCATAAAAACCCGAAGAGCGGTGGATTAGAATAATCAGACCTATCTATGGTGGATGGATCCGTTCATTTAATTATGAAGAGAGATTTCAACAAAAAAAATTGAGTTCTTGTCTTCCATGTGCAATGTGAGCCCTTTTAACCAATTCGGTGGATGAACTGAGGTAACTGAAACGTTTAATGGGGCGAACTTGTGCCCAAAACAAAGAAATGACCGCATCTCAACGTGGTCAATGATGCTGATTGGGGCGAAGCTCTGGTAGTGCTTGTCTGCGTAGACGCTGAGCCGCAGCATGCCGAGCCTTTCGTTCGCTTTCATCCATGTCAGAAACAAAACGTGTGGTATGGAACGTGGCTATGAGCCAATGCATGCAAAGTCTAACGCAATTATATACGTATTTCACCGCAGCGCCCTCTCCTGTCTAGATATTGAGCGGCCACATGCAGCGTTCCATCCATGACAGAAACCCCAGCTCTTGAGTTACTACCACATCTCAGAGCCCCCTACGCGTCCCGCAGTCGTGGCCGAGTGGTTAAGGCGATGGACTAGAAATCCATTGAGGTCTCCCCGCACAGGTTCGAATCCTGTCGACTCCGTAAGCATTTTTTTCTTTTAATGTGAGCACGGACACCGGCCGGCCGGCCGGACGGACGGACGGACGGACGGACGGACGGACGGACAAGGCTAGACCCTAAGGAACTTCCCCCCTAAAAAGAAACAGAAGATAACAACTGAGCGTCGCGGGCGTTGAAGTCGGCGTAACAGCAGAATCGAACACCGGGGCGAGACTGACTGCGGCTCTCCCCGCGGAGCCCCTTATGTACACAATGCGAAACCTTTAGCGCGAACACGACATCGGCACCTTTTGGCATTTTATTAGGAAAGAGTACTAGTGGGCACAAAATTATATTCCTTATATTAGAGCTCTTTCTATAACAATGATATCTTTGATGACAACCTTTCGGTTCAAAGAGAAAGACAGAGAGAACTGGCGATCGCTTGTTCGCGCTAAGAGTGGCGTGCTTTGTATACGCGTGGGGCTTCTGGAACATTTGGCGTAGAACATTGGGGCCTCGAATACGCAACAGAGTTCTTGAATTTACTAGGATGAGAGAGTCACAGAGATAATAAAATTGTACGTCCGCCGCCCTGAATCGAACCGTGGCCTTTTGCGTGGGATCCAGGCAGGATAACCGTCAAGGTCCATACGCACATTCGCGTTTGAACGCGTTTGAGTGCGTCGCGGAGACTTTGCGGCCAGGCGCGGTCACTTGCGGTACGACGCGCGCCTTATCCCAGCGCTCGGTAACGCGAAACAAGCGAGTATAGACACTTTCCGAAGCGTTGCGGTGCGTTCGAGCAATCAGAAGCCGAGAGAGAAAAGGAGGGGGACGTATCCGGTTCTCCGCTCGCAGTGCTTGCTTTTTCTTTTTGGGGAGCGGTCGGGACTGTTTTTTTTTTTCCAAAGCTGCGATGTTCAAGTTGGACAAAATGTCGGGGAAGACAGTAGGATTGTCCCAAGATCGAAGACTTCGGCTATGGTGTACTACCGCGTGTCCAAAATAGCGGCTTAGCTCTTTAAATCGACCGAAAAAATTGATTTCGTAACCTATCGCGTTACGATTTTGTGCAACGTTGGCCACAGGTGGTGCATTTTTTTTTTCATATAAAATTCGCAAAGAGCGCACTTACCCGAGGAAAAAGTAAAAAAAAAGAAAATTGCTTAACTCCTATGGAAACTTAGCGAAGCCAACGGTCTTCAAACCATATATGCGCCCTGTGTTTTGAGGACCAGTGGCTTCGCTGCGTTTTCATAAGAGTTAAGCTTATTTCTTTTTTTACTTTTTCCTCATACTGTGAAAATTTTAGTAAGTTTACGAACACTTTTCTTGTAATTCTGACGGACTCTGTGTCCGTTTCTTTGTTAATGAACATAAAACGCGTTTTTTCCTATATTGAACTAGCAACTTTTTCCGTAAAATGGGGCGAAAATGTTTTACGGTGTAGGTAGAATAAAATTGCATACAGTTGTTTGTCAATTCGTGTTATAGTAGGGGATAAAAGCGTTAAAGGCGTTTTTATCATTTAATCCCGCTAAAAGCAATTCCTTATAGTAAAGAGGCCAAAGTCTACGAAGAATCCTACAGTACCCTGCAAAAGGAACAAATAAAGGGGGTGGGGGAAAACACCGACTAGAAATTAAGTCAAAGTCCATAATTCACCGTAGAGCACATAGGCACTGCTCCACCTCACTGAGAGTGAAGGTGACGAGTTGCATGTCTACATAAGTTTTCGAGCTTGTGATGATTGTTAGGGGGTTCTTTATGAGTGCACATAAAGGGATTGCCAGAACCGTAAGACCCCATCAAGAAGGAATGATGTTGCTCTACGATAGGAAACGGTTGAAACGCAGCGGCACAATTCTTGAGAACAACTCCCTTCGGTGCTGTCTCTTGACCTTGCAGTTCCACAACGTTGTTTAGGAGGCGCAATAAGACGACCCACTGAAGGGCCACCCTTGAGGTCACCTCTGGCCCACCAGTGAGGGGCCAGAATTCTAGCCAAAGTCAGAGCAGTGAGTAATCCGGAGTGAGTTGACAGCCGAAAAATAGCGTAAGCTGCCTCCCTTTGGTGAACACTTTCAGCTGATCTTACAAGATCAACCTCATAGGAGTCTCATATGGAGCTGCAATACTTTAGGTGTGGCAGGAAAAGGGCTGCGAAAAACATTTAAGTGTGCTACGGCCGGTTCCACTGGACACGCAAAGTACAAACCCCTCTGTGCCGTATTTTTTTAACGAAACCGCCGCCATGCTGTGTGAAGAAGAGTAGCAGGTTGTTTATAGTAAACGTTGTCGATGTTGTTCTGCGAACCCTCGTGGTTTCTGGGGTCACCTGATAAGCGGCACCAGCATCAGGTCGTCCGCAGCAGCAGTGGAGTCGATTGTGGGGAGGCATTATCACGATTAATAAATATGATGAGAATAATTGGACTGAGCACACTGTCCCGTCAAACTGTTGAGCGTTTAGGACACTGGAAATGATTCCATGGTATACAATGCATTCTGAGCGACTCAACTTCAAGACTTCTGGTATACGCACATTTAATTAATTCGTGTTAATGAGCACCAGCGGCTAACTGGACAAGTCGTAGGACTCCGCTTTCACGGGCGCCTGGCAGCAGGCACAGCATAGCAGCACCTTGCCATGCTTGTGGGAGGTTCCAGCTCCACGTTACGGCGTCACCAAAAGTGTAATGGGAAAGGTACCACGATCAGCACACCTCTACAGTTTTTAGCACACTTGTTTTTGTAAGCAGCGTGCTCCACTAGCAATCGACAACGTGACCGTCATAAAGGGAATCCTGCATCCACGCTTTAAATGCCGCTATAACTGTCGTGGGATGCGTCTCGTGGAGTGAGTGAAAGTGCAGCAGCTTATTCGGGACCAAGTGCCTTGTTTGAGAACCACCCTGCGAGTTGAAACAACGCAAAACAGGGTGTGCAGGGATGAGGTTCGTCCGGGAGGGCCAGGATGATGGAATACGTGCGGAAGCGTCGCTGGTTGGCCGGGCAGGCCAGCGTGCAATGCCCGTACTCGAGACAGTTGTTGCAAGGATGTGCTCGAGGTTTGTGGAGACGGCAGCGAAATTCGAGGCGGCGGTAGTACACTGTGTAAGGGACGTGGATTCTGATGAAGGTGATGATGGCTGAACCTGTTGCGCCCATTTGCGTTGCGTGAAGGATGTGAGCTTGATAAGACTCCAGATCATTGATGATCTCGTCGGGGGTTGCCCCCAAGGTAATTCCATGTATAACACCTCGGCAGGAGTTGTTTGGATCGGCTAGGTAGGAATGGACGGGAAGGGAAGTGTTTTGTAAGGTGATGCTGGTGATGCAAACTAGCCGGTTGACGATCGCTTTGTGATGGGTGCGGAGGACGGCGATACGGTTATTTTGATGGGCGTAAAGCGCAACATCGGCACATGCATGACCAGAGAGCTGTGCGGCTTGCAAGAACGCCGGCCGAATGTCAAGAGGCTGCACAGCTGCGCCAGCAGGAAGGATTGGGAGATGCACCATAACTGCGTGAAGTTCGGGGTTGGGGTGGGCTGGAAGACGAGATTTGCGGGGCTTTCTAGGGGTGATCCATTTCCCACCTAGGTCGTCTCCCTCTAGGGGGATTTCCGCGTCCTCGCTCAGGATTGACGCAAAACTATTTGTGAGCTGCGAAGCGGCGGTATCGGCTGTAGCCATATTCGAAGCAGAAACGGGCTCACCGCTCGCTGAACGAGACTCGAGCAAGCCGATTTCTCGGCGGATGTGCTGCGGCGGGCCGACGGAGCGAGGCGGCGTTTATACCAGGATCACGTACAGTTCTCTGGGCTTTGCTGAGCCCGGAGAAGATGTCCGCTTTCGTCGGAAGTTTGCAGCAGTCTACGGACACTGAAGGTAAGGGCGTTTACATGAAGAGCTCACCATTGAAGAGGGGCTACTGAGGTTTTAAGAGCCGCTGATCGTAGTAATCGCATTCCAAAGACACCGCGTTATCGTAAACTGTTTTTCACCGGCTACGTCATGTAGGGCTGAGGCCAGGGCTGCGGGATCCATCGCCGGAAACGTGGAGGCACCAAGCAAAGACGTGAGGCTTGCCAAGTCGGTTCGCGGGTGCCCACGACGTCCGAGCAACCCTAGTGGGGGCCCTGCTTCCAAGAAGACTGGATATTCTTTCCGGCGAGCACACGATACTTACACTGCAAGCTTGTGGCTGATGCGGATCACAGGTGGTGGATAGCAAGACACCCAGTGCACAGGAAATAGGTCGAGCACGGTACCTGGGACAGTGGTGGTCGCCGCCATGTTAAAGTGAAACGAAGCCAAGCTGCACTTTAGTACACTATGCAGTACCCACATGGTTTATTACAAATAATTATATAAATGTCAAAACAAGTTTCTGTATTTGAAAGTTCGAATTTAAGTCGACTAAAGAAGGCACACTCATGTTGCGTCAAATGATCTTGGTCGGAACCAACGAGCATTGCCGCATCGCCATCACCATCGTAACAAAACACAAAAACAAAGCTAGTTGCAAACTTTCGGGCGCCTTCGTAATGTTGGGCGCTTTCAAGCTTTCGTAAAAAAAATTCGAAGAACGTTCTTGAAAAAAATGGAGTGTTTGAGGTGCCGGCGTGCCCATAGAACCAGCTGTGTAGTTTAGTCTGATGGGTGAGTGCTGGCCCGTTCGTTCTACTTTTTCAGTCCTTTCTGTTCGGAGGTTTTATGAAGTGTTCTTGTGTGTGCAGGCAGCGTGAAAGCGAACGTGTATGGTTCCTTGTAGCACACGCCCTTTCCGAAAGCTTTAGCCAAGGACGTCCCGGCACCGATCTGTCACTAAGCGAGCAGTCAGCCTACGGTAACGCACCCAGAGGCAGAGGTCCCACCGGAGGCAGGGGCAGTCGAGCGAGGCACTTGGTGCCGATTGTATCAAAACTTTATCTCGTAGATCGGTGGACAAGGCTTGATTTCTGCAAATCGGGTGGCGGCTTGGTGCCACATAGCTAGGCGGTGTGTTTCGCGGAACCCATGACTGCCAAAGGTACCCGTAAGCGTGCTGGCGCTCGTATTCGCTTCCACTGTGGGAGGTTGGATTCAAGGTCGTTCTTGTTTTGTCTTCGGAAACTACTTGAAACATTGTGTGACGTGCGCTTTTAGGTGTAGGGTCTGTATTGATGATGTTGTTTGCGGAGAGCATAAAGACTACTTTTTCCACTGGGGCACTGACTTTCTATACAGAATCCTGTATATGTTCCGCTTAATCACTAACCCTCTGGCAGTACTTGATTGTGAAGGTTGGAAGGAACAACAAAAACGCGCATTGAGTAGTGACAAAAGAAACATTAAAAAAATGTTTTAAACAACTTACTTGAAGAGACCATGAACTTATTTTCAAACTACTTCCTCCTCAGTTCACGAACAAAGCGAGAAATCACCTGGTCGTATTTCACGTGAACCCAAAGTTCTCCGAGCAGTCTGAGAGTCGGCAAGGGCAAAGCCCTCGATTAAAGTCGCGCTTCACATTTTCGCAAGTGCCGACGACCATAAAGAATAAACCGCATGTAAGCAATTTAGTGAGCGACGAGACAAGTGATGGCGGCCCTTTTCGCTGTCGCTCAATCAGCCGCACAGCGAGGCAAACCACATGAACGCGACGGGAGCAAGCAACCAATGCGATGAGCAACATTTTCTAGAAATTTGAAAACCGAGCAACACTGAGAAACCTCTGTCACTCACTTAATCGCTTACATTCGGTTCAGCCTTAATTGTGTGAACTCAAGAGACACGTGCCACTCACTTCCAAACGCCTTTCATTTCAGGGCTACACTGCCATTGGCCTCCAAATGCAGCACGGGCCTCGTGCGCTGCCACTTTCACACCATTTACAGAACTAACGAATATATACAGGGGGTTTAGGTGGGGTTAGTCATCCTAGAAAATGGTGCTGCTCAGTTAATTTATATGATGTTCAAAATGAACAGCACTCTTTATTGATAGATGATTGACACGACGGACTGCTCATGTCCGCGGTTCGTCCGTCTCCCAGGCGCATCCACACGAAAGAGCAGATGCGCAAATGAAAGCCAGGACGAACCAAACCCGTTCGCGACCCATAGTCCCGCGACACTCTAACATTGAACGATAAAACTGTGGCACCGTTGCCTAAGATTAAAATCGACGTCTGCTACTTTGAACAAGAACGATGCGCCACTGTTACGTCCAGAGCGAGACATAGCATCATGATAGGCTTAGTGCGAAGCGCCACTACACTCCACGACAACTTTTCTTGGCATTTCCGGGAAGAGGAGAAGAGCTCTCTTACAGCTTTATTCAGCGTTCAAAATGGGAGAGGGAACGTGTGCCTGCACCTTCCACTGCATTGCCAAGGAAAGTTGTCACGGAAAATAGCTTTACTAAACCAAGGCATGACAGTGACTGCATGGTCCTGCACGAGGAGGCTTTGGCGTATAGGCGACAAAGTCCTGGGCTCGTAAAAGGGCATTTTGAGATGTATTCACTCACTTTGCACTCGCGCCTTCAGTACACCACAGCCACAAGAAAGGTCTTCCTGGGGGAAAGGTTGATTGGAGATTCAAAGTGATTGCGGCATGGTAGATTCGTTTTGACAGAAGCTTCTCGACGCAGATGAGTACCAGAATCTGCGTCATGTCAGCCGGGCAAAGTTACTCATACCAACCTTTTTGGTATGAGAAATGAAATAAAAGGACGATTTGTTGGAGTAGGTTCGGTCATTTTTCTTTAAAAGTCTTACTTGCGACTTTCAGCAAACACAAGACAAGCTGCCCTCACAGTCATGCCCCCCCCCCCTTTGCTGTCAGTGAGCAACCTAATAGCCTTGGGTTTTTTTAATCGCAATTAGCGGTCCTTGTATATGTGCAAAAGTGAAAATTATGCTACTGCCTTTTTGTCAGTTTTGAAACTCTTTATTTCCTCAGACCGCAAATTTGGCTTCAGCTTGGTGCACATGCACAGTGCATTCGTGGCATCTTGTATCCAAACATTTCTATTGTCGGTTGGGGGGGGGGGGGGGGGGGGGCGGGTTACTTTGCTGGTTGAATTGGTAGGCAGGAGATTGCGAGAAAGAAAGGTAGATAAAAATACAACCGTCATTTTTACTATGAAAATCTTTTAATACAAGACTGACGAAAAAATGAGAACATGAAAAGATATGACGTCCTGTCTTCCTCTTTCTTGATACTTTCTGTAACATAGTCTTGTAGTTTAGTAGAATCATATAGTACTGCATAAGATTCAACGACGTGGAAGGTGCTAGTGCACTTAAACCCCTTAACCGTTTTGGACGTGCCTAGCTCGCACACCTAGAGCCGTCCCTAAACCGTTTAGGATGAGTATCGCTTATCCGCTCACCCTACCTCGCCCTTGGTTCTTTTTTGGCCATCCCAGGCTTGATCCGAGCGTAGTGTTTGTTGCTGCTCAGAGATGGCAGCAGGCATTTTTTATTGTATACGTTTTTGAGGGTGGCGACCTATAGTGGAGACACGAGCAACCTTGGCTCTATGTGCAATAAGAATAAAAAAAACAAAAAACTTAGGATCAAAAAATTTTAAAAAGACAAAACAGTTCAGTGGTTAAGGTGAACAATGTGCAGCATTATTATGCAGTTTCCTCGTTCCTTTGAGAAGACCTAATCGGATACGAGACACTTTCATGACGTGCAGGCAGCGTCAACAGAAATGTTAGATGAGTGCAGACTCCACAGTCTACTTATGATCGACTCACACGACGAGCTTATTCGCAGAAGGATAGATCACGTGACAGTACGTCCACGGAACGTCAATCCCCCAAGTGCGTCCACACGGAGGAGATGCGCGGATGACAGTGAGGACAGACTGAACCCATTCGTGGCCCTGCAACTCCGCGAAAGGCTAACATCGCAGTGTGGCACCGTTTCTCAAGGTCAGAAGTGATATTTGCAACTACGATCACGATGCTATCACGAAAAAGAATCGTTGTGTGCCGGTGTTACATACCGAGCGAGACAAAGCATTGTAACAGGCTTAGCGTGAAGCACCACTAGCTCTACTGACCATATGGCGGAAGTACAGTTCTGCTCCAGGAGGCTTCAGCATTAAAGCGATGAAGTCTTGGGGTCGCGGAGCGGCATTTGATATGCCTTTACGCATTGCTTGCTTGTGCACCACTCTTCAGCACACTGCAGCCGTAAGAAAGGTCTTGCTGGATGGAAAACTGGGTGGACGGGCAGGAAAGATTGCAGCGTGCTAGGCAAGTTTTGACAGAAGCTTCTTGACACCGACCGGGAGGAGTACCAGAACCTGCGGCGCGTCAGCTGGGCAAAGTTCTTGCAGCTTTTTTCACGAGCGGAAAATAAGAATGACTCGAAAAAATGAAACAGCCAATGACAAAACGCAGTGGCGCACTATCTTTGTTTGGCTTATTCGAAAGCAAAAATATTGCTATGCTGTTGGTACTCCACCGTAAACGCTTTTACTGTTACTCACCCGCCAAATATTTGTGCGTGAAAAGACACTCTGCGCTTACAGTCTAGGTGTCCGCTGACGAGGTGCAACTTGTAGGAATAGCCGATATGATGGTAACGTGACAAGCGGCCCACGGATTAAAATTGCGATTCGATCCATCATGTGAATCTGCAATTATTTGTCAATTATCCTAATATCATCAATTGATCCTAATTAAGAAAGAAGAATTGTTCTCTGAAACAATGTAATGAAAGGAAGTTTTTATTAATTATGCCTGCTCCTTTGACAATGGAATGGCACGAGTCTTGGTATAACAGAAACTTTCCGTAGATCAGACATTGCGGATTGCAGACGTATGCTTATTCCATGGTCTAAGTGAAGACATGAGCTTGTATTAGCTATGCCAACCTCCTGTGTATGATCTGTGAAAAGTTCCTAATGACGGTGGTCAAGGTTGAGGAGTTTCTGCTGTCAAGAACAGGATGGGGTGAAAGGAAAGGTGTCTCGACGAACAATGACTGCTCCGGGTTACCCGGGCTCTGACATGAACCGGGCTGTGACAAAAAAACGTAGGGTAAGCACTTCGAAATATTTAGGATTTGCCAAGGGATAAAATAAATGGACAAAAAAGTAGGGGAAGCAGAATCGCAATAAAATTTTGGGGTTTGTGTTCTTACGTTTGGATTGTTAGTGCAGGAAGCATTACTGAAACTGCACTTCAGTCCTGGGGCTGTAATTCACTGCTAGTCAAAGCCTGTTTCCAGAGATGCACATCAGGTGAGGAGGTTTTTTTGTTAAAAACATAAAAAGCATTTGAACATTACCCTCCAATCCTAAATTGCTCTCCATCCATTCGTGCATTCGCCGCTAAATTTAGCGAGGACTTTGCTGTTCCGTGACCTCTACACAGGTTCAGTTTCCCCTCTTAAATTTCGGCGAAAAATTGATGTCACGGGACCTACACACAATTTCAAGCTCTCCGATAAATTTAGCGAAAAAATAGACGTCACGTGACCTATGCAGCTATTCAGTTTCGTCTCTAAATTTAGCGGATATACTGATGCCTTCTGACCTATGCACTAATTTAATTCCCCTGCTAGATTTGGCGAAAAAATTTATTTCACGTGTCCTGACGTCATGTGACCAACCGACAAATGAGGTTCACCTCTAAGTTGATGTCATGTGACATATACACCAAATCGATTTCCCCACTATATTTGGCAGAAAATTTTATGTCACGTGATCTGACGTTATTTGACCTACGGAAAAAATAAGGTTCCCGCTAAATTTAGCGGAAAATGAATGTCATGTGACCTATGCACCAATTCAGCTTCCCCACTAAATCTGGCAGAAAAATTTATGTCACTTGATCTGACATCATGTGGCCTATACACACATTCAGTTGAAAATAAAATGACCAAAATATAAAAAAACTCCTAAATACTGCATTTCATGCGTTACAGCACTTTGAAGGTAAAAGTCACTTCCAATTTTAAATCATGTTTTTACTTTAAAGAAACAAGTTTTCTCTGATTGTTTTGATTGAGCACTAGTGTCCTGAACTGCTCCCAGCAGCCATTGAACCGTAAAGTTTGGACATCTGAAGGATTGCTAATTTTTAACACTATCTTTTATCTCTTCCAACTGCCCAAAATATGCGCAGGTAGGTGAACAATACTTTCTTTTTAGAGAGCCAGATCTTTAGTTCTGGGAGCAATAAGTCAATGCCTGATTTCAACTTTACTCTCACTGTTCTAATTTAACACTAGTGTGGGAATCCTTGTTTTACCACGGCTCTTGAGGTGAAGGGCGGTATAGTATTTTAGGTTAATGAAGTACTTCATAGGCACCATGTTTAAAAAAAAACTACAAAACGTCTTGAATTCAACAACGCAAAAAAGTTTTATTGTGGGCACCTGAAAAGTGGTGTCTTCAGTTTTCTTTTAATATTGTTAGTAGGAGTGTCGCAATCGTTAATTAAAATTTGGGCGTAGCCATGCATGTTGCGGCACACCGGAAAAAGCAGAGCGCGAAAACAGAGATAAGAACTAGCAAATGAGACGTCATTGGCAGTTACCGATAACCCTTACTCACCATTAAGGTGACTTGGGGATGCCAACACTGACGTCACGACACTTTGGACAGATTACAGGTGGAAGAGAGACTCACTGCACATCTTTTCAAAATATAATTTATGTTGACTTTCACCCAAGTTTCATGCGATTACTGAATTCATGGGGCAAAATGCCATGTAAGTCCGTTCCTAACTCAGATTTCTTTAAAAGTGCTTCAGCTTTCCGCCGATGATCGTTTGACTTAGTTGCACAAGCCTATGCCAGTGCACAAAACAAGAGCAAATACATTGCTGTAGTATTTTTCTTTTAATGCACTGCCAGTGGAGAAAGATTCAGACTTCATTAAGCCCAAGAAGCGAAACCATTATTTTGAACGTGATATACAGTAGACTCTCAATAATTCACACTCCAGGAAGCCACTAATTTTGCATGAATTATCAAAAGCTCCAATAATCAGAAGTTCGTCTAAATATGTTGAACGATAAATTATGATTTGCTATATGGATGGAAACACGCACAAAACATATATTTGATGATTTCCTATACATAAGCGTACTAATCATAAGCAGGTATGCCACTCATGAAACACTGATTAAATATATGACACAGGTTTATTCAATCCTCAAGAATGTTTTTATCGGAGACTGCTTATATTGCACATGACACCTCAAAAGAAAATTAAATCTGTTTAACCAGAAAAAAAGTTTTCTATTGTGTACTATTCAGCGGGGACCCACGAGTAATGAAAGCGGGCGAAGCGCTGAAGTTTCTATAGCAACTTTCATGAACGCTGCGAGGTAAAGCCATGCCTCCACATCACAGCATCCGCGCAAGTTGCTGAGGAAACTTCCGCGCGGCACCCCTTTTTGTCGCTCATGTGTCCTCTGCTTCAGAGACATATAAATAGTTTCACCATTCATTGGGATGTATACGAGGCAAATGAAAAAGCACCATTGGCCAAAGGTGGGCTTGGCGTGTTCCAGAGCGTTTTCACAAATGCTTTGCGGCCAACCAAAAGCTGCGCATGATACCCTGGTGGTGGTTGCGAGAAACAAAATTAATAAATCCGTCAAAGTAACTCTCGGTGACTGGAAATATGTTGCCTATGGTGTTTCGATCGCGGTCATGCGGCATCATGGTGGTAGATACATAAAAATATCGAAGATATAAAAAGCATGCTCGACCGACAGAACGATTGACATAATCCATACGCCAGGCGCCGACTGCCAGGAATCTGCCGTCGAAACGATCAGACTTCATTTGAGGAAAACAGAAATCAAGTAGCACATTTGTTTCTTACATCTTCTTGCATAACTATAATCGAACCATTGTGTGCACCTTAACCATGAAACGTTACTATATTTAACGCTTACGCACTTATTAAAATTGTTTCTCGCTACCTCCGCTAGGGGATTAATTTTGGCTTCTGGTTAGTCAAGAGAGGTTGTCAAGCCCGCTATCTGCATCTTGTGCACGCCCTGGCTCTGCACTCTCCTTTCATTGACCAAGCTGTCTATATGCCGTTTTCTTGTGGGTATTTTGAAAGCGAGAGAGAGCAAGCGAAAGGGCTACCGGCACTTTCCCCCATGCTGGAGCGTTAGAAAGAGTGAGTCCCGGATGAGAGGCTCTGCCGGTGCTGGATGCCTGCATTTCTTTTCTGTTTTAGACTCCAAAACTTAATTAGAGCAACGGGCTTCGATGGCGACAGCCCCCGGGATACCATTGCTCGGTTATAGGGTGCACAAATAACGACAGAAAGCGTCGAGTACTCTCTGAGGACCAATGTATTTGCATGAATCCGGCAAGGCGAGTGCGGCTGTTTCCACTTTACTCCGCTTTCCGGCAGCAGTGTGTTGCGTCCGTAAACCGAAAAGACTTTTCCCCAATGCCATCCTCTTGATTGTGCTTGGAACATTTTGTGAATGGAGCGCGCACCGAACTTAACGTTGTAACGTCGATGAACATGGGGTACGCTCGCGAGGTGCGTGCAAGTTTTCTTCTGATAATTGCTGTTTCAGCTTGTTAATTTCTTGTAACTAAATTTATCCTAAAATTGATATTTCGAAGTGTTGACAACGACTCAGGTTTATCAACCACAACTCTTAGTTGAAGGCTCATTTCCGCCGCGGAATGTGGCTGGAAATCGTCGAAAAGTTAGTTCTATTGGTTTTCCTGAATCGCGATCACCTGCGCATACGAGAGAGCCATGAAGCTATGTTGGCCGTCACAATGCGACTAGATTCTTCTTAATTTCAAAATTAGTATATAGTGTAGCCGGAAGGAGACCTTCAATTTCTGCTGCTGAAATTTCAAATATACTCACGCATCGATTTCGAATCGTTGAATCATTGATCGACTCGCTCCGACAATAGGCCCATCTCGACTTTGGTGTTTTTAGTTCTCGACAAAAGACACACTCGTCGGCACGGGATCCTCAAGTAAAACGCTTATAAACACCTATGCATGAGCATGTTTCTACATTTATAAACATCGATGCATGTTTCAACTTTCAGCAACAAAAATTGAAGTTTTCTTTCCAGTCACATTATGAACTAATTTTGAAAATAAGAAGAACCTATTCCAGTCGTGACGGTCAACATAAGCTCACGGCTGCCTGGTATCGCGCAAGAGATTGCGATTCCAGCAAAAGCAATAAAACAAACTTTTCGACAATTTCCATCCACACCCGGCGGCTGTAATCAGCATTCAACTAAGTGCTGTTGATTATAAAATAGAGTCATTGTCACCGCTTCAAAATATCAATATTAACATAAACTTAATTACAAAGAGTAACAAGCTGAAACAGCAATTATCAGGAGAAATCTTGCACGCACCTTGGTACAGCGTGAAGTGCCGTGCGTGCTCCATTCACAAGATTTTCCCAGCAGAGTCGAGAGGATGGCGTTCGGGAAGGGTCTTTTCGGTTTAGGGACGCAAGCGACTGCCGTTGGAAATCGGCGTCATGTGGAAAGGGATGGGGCTTAAAGACATTGCAGCCACACTCGCCTTGCCGGATTCCGTGCAAGCTACATAGGTCCTCAGCAGTATTCGACTCCTTCTGTCGTTATTCGTACAGCCTATAACAAAGAAATGATGTCCCGATGACCGGAGGACTGTCTCCATCCAAGCCCGTGGCTCTAATTAAGTTTGGGAGTTTAAACAGGGAAGAAAGCGCAAACTAAGTTCGGGTAATGCCTACACCCAACACCGGCGAAGCCCTCTTATCCGGGATTTTCACTTTTTCAAAAGCTCCAGCAAGGAGGAAAGCGCTAGTAGCCCTTTCCTCTCGCCCTCGTTCAGTAAAATGGCCTTTGTACAGCTCTGCTCTGCTTTAGCCCCGTTGAGTGCGTTTCTTATCGAGCACCGATGCACTGCGGAAAAGCAAAACCAATGAAAGCAAGCTTCAAGGTTGTTGCTTCTCCGCAGTGCTGCGGCGCTTAGAAAGAAGTGCGCTCAATGGTTCCGCGAGAATAAAATTATGAATTGCACGAAAACGCCGTTCGAGTTAAGCGGCTAGTAACGGGACAATCCCAGTTTTGAAATTTGTTTGACTGTACTAAATATCCGAGTTTGAATTATTGTGAGCCTAAGGGAGATCCGGCTCAATTCAAGGTGCTTAATATCACTGAATAGTTGTGCAATTTTAATTTGCTCGTTTTATTTCTCAAACACTTGTTGTATTGTGTATTTAAATCAATGCAAGGGGGGATCGGTGGCCGAGTGGTCTAGCGCACACCAGCTCGGAGCACGTGGAGCGAAAGCTCGCGCTTCAGAACCCAGGGATCCTGGGTTCGAGCCCCACCCTTGCCCGTTTCGATCTGGATGAGCATCGTACCGGCGTGCGGTCGTGTATCACTACTGCGCGATGCACGTTAAAGACCCCAGGCTAGCGGTTGTACTGCACTGGCTAAATTTCTCATCTACAGCTGGGAGACTCGTCGCCCCTGTGAGGCAGACCAAGTTCTAGGCTGTATAAACAGACACACAACCCAATTATTATTATTAAATCAATGCAAATTTTTACTTCGGTTCAATTAATGGGAGGTTTGTTTTATGTGTCATATATAGTAGAAAGGTGGAGAGCTGGGATAGTTGGTAAGCACGTTCCTTGCTGACTTTAACCATGTATGTCATATACAATTTGTTGTGACTGTGTATTGATTTCGAATCCTCTTTTGCTCTTTATTTCAAGCTGCCCTTACATGCACCATGAAGATACAGAAGAAGTCTTCAATTGAAGGACAACTCTATAAATACAAGCATGAAGAGGCATTTAGATGGCCAGCGCAAGGGCAAGTATGATGTAAAATTTCTCCCCTTGTTCCAATAAAGGTATTGCGACGAAACTTCTTAATTGCTTTGTTTGTTGCTGTCACCTATAGAAACAGCTGATCTCACAGAACAAAATGCTGGCAATGAGTAGTACAGGTTGTGCTCGTTTCCTTATGCAAAACATGAACTATTGTATGTTTTGTCTAGGGATAAGAAAATATACAAGTGCATAGATATATTGAATGACGGTGCTATGGACTGTCCCTATCAATATTTACCCAAAGCTTCATGTGACTTCGGCTTACTTGGACATGGAAGCTGTTCACACTAAATAACGACGCACTATACCCTTCTGTCTTCTTGAAGGCCATACACTCTAAAAAAAAAGGGTATCACCTTACACCCTTTTGTCCCATATAATACACCCCAAAACTTCATTTCGACGTACAGCGCCCTAGGGTCGAACAGACGGCACGAAATTTTACCAGGGGCTTGATAACGGTGCAATATAGCTTATTAAATTGCTAAAGCACGTATCAAAGACTAAAGAAAGAAAACATGAAGCTTTTGCAGTGCGGCCAAGAAAACTCCGATAATCTTTTTTGTAGTCAATAATACGTACATCAGCTATCTTAATAAGTTGCACCACACGGCTATCAAGCCCCTCGTAAACTTTGGGGCCGCCTGTTCGATTATGGGGCGCTGTACGTCGAATTGAAATTTTGGGGTGTATTATATGGGACAATGGGTGTAATAATACACCTTGTTTTCTGAGAGTGTAGCTACAAGCCATCTGCACCAATCCCGCACCTCCGATACATTAGGTGACACTCCTGGCAAAGCTAGAGCTCTGCGAGGGGAGCCGCCAGAGGTTTCGGAGGTGCAGGTGGTATGAATAGCTTGTAGCTTTGGCCTTATATAAGTCGAAAAGTTATAGTCCTTCTTTATTTAGTGCAAACAGCTCTCTTATCTCCTACGGATAGTTGTCCGTAGTGTGGGCTACAGACGCTCCGCCATTTTACAAAATATATGTCTTTTTTTACGGAAGTTTCAATTTGCACATTACGGAAACCATGTCGGCAATATTGAACCGCCAACATTTCCCGTAAAACTGAAGACGAGTAACTATTCGTAAAGTGAGCTACGGACGTTCCGTCATTTTACGAAACTATATGCCTGGTTTTTACAGACGGTCCATTTTTTTCGGATTAAGGAAAACATGTCGGCCATATTAAACTGGCAACGAAGGCCGTAAAATGAGGCAAAAACTTTTTACAGTGCAGGTAAGTTCGTTCTTTGCGAATTTTATAGAAAACATTCACCACCTCTGGCCAACGCTGTACAAAATCGTAACGCGAGAGGTTAAGAAACCAATTTTGTGGTCGATTTGAAGAACTTGGCCGCTGTTTGCGGGAGACACGCGGTAGAATACTGGGCAGTGTGGCGAGCGCGGGCGGTGGCGGGGCTCTTCCAGCGATGAGCGAATAGGTGGCCGCGAGGGGGCGCATCGTGTCGCAGGCGTGCTACCGGAGTGCGGAGAGCAGGCAGCGGCAGCGCTGGCTGGCTTGGCGTTCCGCGCGGGTTCGATTGTTTCGTATTTTTTTGGCTAACTCTTTACAGTACTCTTTATTTCTTCTGTTTCACATATTATGTATCGCACCTTCATTGCCTAATGCTTTGCGCGAGACGTGCATCTTCTGGCAGGACGCCACAGTACACATCTCGACACTGCTAGCGCGAATACGACTTTAGCGCTTTTTCGCAGTTATTTCGAAAGAGTATTAGCGAGGACGAAATTTTATCGCCTGCAATATAGACCCAAATGTGCTTTTTCAGTAGCAATAATAACTTTGTTGACATCCTTTGGTTTCTAAAAAAACCGGCGATCGCTTATTCGCGCTAACAGTCGCTTTCTGTACAGCTACATCCCCCAGCATATCTGTCGAACCTTGTAGAATTGAACGCATCACATTTTGTACAAAATCATAAAGCACCGTGCTGTACGTATTTATCAATGCATATTTATTCAAATTTAAGAGTACATTTCAAACAAGAGCAAGAAAATTTAAAGCACACATAACGCTTTCAAATGGGTTGTGCTGATTTGCACCTCCTGATCTGCAGGTACTTTAGTCGCTCTCTTTTGGAGGTCCTGTCATGGTTCAGTGACTTCGCGTAAATACGAAATCTGAGGAGAACATAAAACTTAACAATTTACAGTGTAAGTTCTTTTCATGCGTACTACAGTTAAGTTATGGGAGCTCGACAGTTTGCAGCAAACTAGCCAGGTCGTACATGCTTGTAGCAGTGATCATCCTGGCGATAGAAAAGACAATGAAGGAGTCTTCCAACAAGCTTACAAGCTCTGCAAGTTTGCCAGGCGGGTAGAGTAGCCCACCAAAGTCAAACTTCTGGGTGAAATCGCTACTTGAATCCCAAACTGCGGATGTCTTTGTGGAAGTCAAACATTCAGCACAAATCGTGCACCCCGTTTTTTGCGAATCTTGCGGGCCAGATACCCGGAAACGTAGTACACAAGGGGGCTTGAGTTCTTTTAAGTTATGTAGTTCTGGAAGTTAAAAGTTCTCCTGGAAGAAGAACTTTTAGAGCAGCTTCAGCATACTCTAGTCTCCCTTTGTCCACCAGCTCGTCGAGCGCATCAATCGCACTGGGACTGCTTTGGCCGGGTGTCACGCTATGTCCAAGCAATGAACTGATAACCTCAGTGGTACAATTTCCTGTCTTTGAAGGCCGCGCTAGATTGTACAAAGCAAGCGCATTTAGTGTGGTAAAAAACTGCGCAGGAGTTGGTTGATCATAAGTGCCATTGGACTGCCTTACGATTCCAAACAAATTTTCCAGTTTGTCTTGGCCTAGACTGGATATGAGGGGGTACTTGCAGTCACATTGTGAGGACAGGCAACACAGAAGATCAAGCTTTGACTGCAAAGTGACACGCAGGCCCTCCACAGTACTCTCGCTCAAGAATCCCTTCTTCGAGTTTGGTGCATGCGACTGCCATTCATTTAAGTAGTCAAGTAACTGCCTCCAAAATTCAAAGTCACGAGAGCCAGGTCTCAAGGCTCTTTTTAAGGAACGCGAGGTCATGATCTTGGTGAGCTTTGACATCTTCAGGATAAATGACTGAGTGTCTTGCGCTGGGCCACAATACCTTTCAATTTCCCTGCGGTAAAAAAGAGGCCTTTTAGCACCTCCTCACTGAAGAGACGGACTGCTGGGCCAACCTTCATCTTTTCAAAGCCATTTGGAAAAAGACTTATTTGCTAATGTGAGGCATAACTTTCAACGTCACGTCTTCGCAGTAACTTCTCCAAGGCTTTCTAGTGCTGTCAGAAAGCACACAACCCTTTGGTGTGTCGACGCCAGTGTCCACGAACCGATTTCGCAGATTCTTCACCAAGTGTGGACAGTCCGAAAACAAATGTAGAGCACGACTGTCATCAGCTGGGTGGGGGCACTTGCACTTGATGCTTGTGGCAGAGCCTGCATTGCATAGAGCAGAGTGAACATTTATATTAAGTTAAAACGGTCTAGCATTATGAAGGGATGTTAGTTAAGGTGATTGCCGGCAAACTATTATGATTAAACTCATCCGCTGGATAATGCTACTATTACTACTATTATAGCTGTCACAAATGCCCAAATGTACTTACAGATATAAATTTTAAAAGAAGCCACACTACAGCTTACCCTTTATTCCGAAAATCCTCCACATGGCGCGATTCCAGCTCGCAGCGTCACATGCCACACCGTTAACAAAGAAGCTGGCTTGTTTGCAAAGGAGTGTTGCTTCCAGGACAATCTTGGCCAGGCCATTTGCTTTCACATTGCTCTTCGAGGGAAAGACGCCCGAGATTTGCATCCATTTTCCTGCAAGAGACAATACCACGTTGTAAGCATAATAAAGAGTTAAGTTAGAAGAGCTAATCACCTAGAAGCAACAAATGTAGGTCTCAGGGAGGGCCGCCCCCAGGGGTCTATAGGGCTTCAGTACCCTCCCTCCCCCCCCCCCCCCCCCCCCCCCTCCGAAAAAGTTCCTGGCTGCGCCACTGCTCTCAGGAACGTAAGATTAGAAACCAAAAAGATGGACGACGCCTCAATATAAAGTGCTATACCTGAGAAAGGCTGAGACACTGCCAACAATCCATGACCTGCAAGTCCTTCGCTGGAGTTCTCTTCACCGAACTGCCCTACATCAACGAACCTTTCAAGGGAGCCTGCACAAAAAGGCACAAAAAGTGATTTATGCAACAGGTGCAAAACTGAATCTTATGAGTCATGACGAGGTGTAATGATCATTAGCAAGTGTTGAGAAAATTGTCAAGTTAGTGAAAACAACATATTTTGTGCAAGTATGGTTAGGAATGAATTTTAAAAAGTGGAGAACCATACCAGAAAACTTTACGCCGATGTGTTCTGAAAGCTACATCTCTTCGAAGGCTATAATTCCATGTCGACTGAACTCGTCCATCGTCTTTGCTTTTTCGCACACCGTAGCGAAAACATTTGGGTTGAATCCGAAACCACTTATGAAGTGCTGCATGGCTTTTTTTTCGGCTGGTGTTACCAGGCAGTGCCAAGATGTCGTGCTGCCTTAGGTGACCATACAGCTTGGGACTCCGCATACTCTTAAGTATGTACTCCAGATACCAATCTTTTTTCGTATCTCATCCCTTTCTTTGACTTTCTTCGCGCTGCTTCAAAGCATGGTCGTACAGCCGCTTGCTGCTTCAATGGAAGCCCTTTGATTTTCTAGGAGAGGACTTCCTTGTGAAGCGCTGGTCCTTTTTTGCTTTTAATTGGCCCAGGCTCAATCGCGCTTCTGTAGCTTTTCCCTCATCCGTCGCAGACCCACCGAATAGCAGTTGTTTTGTTGGGCTTGCTCTTGACTTTTTTGTACCTTCTTTTAGAAAGCTGGTTCATGATCTACTTGCGCTGGTATTTGCAGTTAATGCATGCACCGCCTGCATGCTTGGTGAGAAGTTAATGCATGCACCGCCCGCATCCTTCGTGAGAAGAGTGCACTTCTTGTGCAAAACAATTCCCGTTGAAAGATGGGCACTCGCCAGTTACGGGCTGTACAC